>NC_056440.1:47116830-47475996 GCF_018296145.1 Oncorhynchus tshawytscha | reverse complement strand
GCGTCCTTGATCAATGAAATCTAAACTATTCGGTTTCACCAAAATAAAGTTTCCAGTACTACGGAGGCATAATCAGTATCTTTTAGGAAAAATACTTACGATTCTACGTGTTGAATGTGTCCTTCACTGTTAAATAAGCATTTAAAACCCATTTTCTGTCTGTAGAAGTGGGAGATTACCTTGTACCTTACTCTCGCATGACTGGGTGGTCTAGAATGGACTACAAAGGCAACCCACAGGCATAAAATGGGAGACCCTGGATAAAAACATGTTTTAAAATGCTTGTTTGATAGTGAAGGACACATTCAACATGTCAAATCGTTCCTAGAGATATGGGATATGCCTCTTGACTGGAAACTATATTTTGGTGAAAGCGAATAGTTTTGATTTTGTTAATCAAGGACACCAGCCTACGGAAGCTTCCGCAACGAGCCGTCTAAACAATGGCGCAACAGGCTAGCATGTGTAAGTGGAGCAGGCACAGTGCGCGTTATAACAAGGAACAAGGGTTCAGCTGCACTGATATAGACTGTCTGGATCCATGAGACACATTTGACAGAAGTAAAGAAATTAACACAAATTCTAGTACCAGACCATTTATGTTCTAGTATCGAAAAAATACAGACGTTTTGGTATACCGTGCAACACTAGTTCGCTGATGTGTGTGTGTTGTGGGCAACAATGCTCATCGCTCTGTGATGGACCTGTAACCACAGTGCTAGTGCACGTGATCTTGCAGAGTTGCCTGTGGAAAGCCCCTAAGGGGAGCTTTGTCTCTCATCTAGCCTACCTCTGACTCTGCAACCCCTTTCCTCTGCTCACTCAGTCTCTGGTCATTTTCTCTCTTTTAAATCACCTTTCCCCTTTCACTCTGTCTATGCCTCCCCTCTCTTTGGCTGTGTGCCCCTACCCCCCTGTGTGTGTGAGACATGGTACTGTGTGTGGTTTACAGTCTTTAGCCTGTACACAAGATGAGTGGACCCGTGTGATTGACTGATCTGCCTGAATAGCTTTTTACAGAGCCGGGGCCAGTGTACACAGACCAACTGACAGACAGAGCCAGACACACCACCACTAAGCCCCTGAGCCACGAAGGCAGCTTTATCGGTGCTGCACCTCTGGGCCTGTTTTGCCGGGGCCAGTCCCTGTTATTTTAGGAGCCCCGGTCAGAGGCCAAAACTGCAGAGCTGTACATGTTTCATTCGGTGCCCAGCAGTGGACAAAGACAAGGGAGAGCAAATGTCTGGAGTGTACACTCAGTCTCCCACTTTTACCAGTCCTCCTTATCTCTGATTGTTTGCTTCTGTGCTCGCATGTGCACGCACACATGCACAAACTTAAACGTATGCACGTGCATACACAAAATGTTGAAAAAGTCAAGGGATCTGAATACTTTCCGAATGTACTGTATAGACCTATAGTAAGATTATTGGTAAGCGAGCAGCGTTTTGGTCCTGAGGTCAGCGCATGGAGAATGGACTGATTTGACCATTTTGGGAAATGGTTTAGCCTGAAAGTGAGACTAACTAAACAAAACGAAAACCTCCACTCACAGTAAGTGTTAAAATGTAATGTATTTTTTAAAGGAGCAGAGGTCAATCAAATACACACTGTTTTGACATCCAGCATCAGCATTGCCTGTTTACTTGACCGCTGCTGCTTAAAGACATTTAAATACTATTTCAGTGACAGCAGGTTTTCCTAGTTTAAAATCACAAAACATACATTATCAAAATGGCAGCCTGGGTGTTATGTGCAAAATGATCAGGATCATTTTACTGCGCTACAATTCTGATAGAAACATGGCACATTACATTCAGATCTATTTCCACCGGAGGACACTTGCCAGTCTACACTTAGAGGCCACTGACACATTTTAAATGGCGGAAAGCCATACATCTCAATAAGCACATTTAAAAGCAACATTAATTAACCACACATTGCCCTTTGCACACAGTCACTGTCGGTGTGTGAACTGTTTCTCTCTCACATGTGGACATACACATTCATATGAGTAGTGTCAACTCCCATACAATGGCTAGCCATGATTCCTTACTAAGCTTGAACAAAAAATATGTAATTATAGCACATACAATGAAAATGGTGGCATTTTAATGAATTCAGGTCTAGTAGGCATATTACTTAGCAGATAATACACTGGCAATGCCTTTATGCCTGCCTGGAACAAGCAAACTAAATGTATAGATTATTTTTGCCTACATAATTCTACCATTTCAAGGTTGCCAAATTGCTTAGGGTTTTCGAGAAACAGGACCCTGGTAAGAGAAAGACAGTTGGTTTGATATTGAGACCCAAGTGATGAAAACTGAAACTGCAGTGTCTAGTCACCTCTTTGGATGATTATGAACTCTGTACTAGAGCCAGTTTAGTTGGTTTTCATTTGTCTGTGTGCGGTAGGCTAGTAGCAGGTGTTCTGATTTATACATTCCAGAAAATATGGTGTTTGGTTTAGGGATGTTAATGGTTAACAATTAATCAGTTAGCCGCTGAAAATACATTGGACCGGTCATGCTTATCGGTCTATAGGTTAATTTGCATAATTTAGTGGAATTAAATTGGCGCATGTGTATTTTCGTTCGTCGCCGTATCTTAATCACATGGTGCACAGCACACAGAGTCTAGTTTGAGGAGCGGAATGGCCTATCACCTATCAGACAGCGCAAGAGCTGCTCCTCAAAAAGCTGGTACTGGAGTGAAACCTGCTTTTATAAACCCAGTCATTGCGCAACAAATAACAATTCTAAACGCAATTGCGTGTTCAAACTGTTTTGATGGATACGATTAAAAATACATTTTTATTTCGCCATCTCAACACGTAAATAAAAGTGCGCCTCCCATTCGAGTGCATAGGCTATAGTCAACAGTAAACAGGCAATCAGCGCGTCAACATACAATGTGAGCTTGAGGCAGTATACTTGTTTGAAATCTGAACATTTTACTTTACCTCAAATAACGAGGAATATCTTACCTTGCTTGAAATTAGCCGTGCCAAAATCCAACCGTAGAAATGTTGCGGCAATTATTTTATAGACTTCCTCATGCCGTTAACCTCTCTAGGGTACGTGAGACGCTCGTCAACAGCCAGTGAAACCGCAGGGTGCCAAATTCAAAACAACAGAAATCCCATAATTAAAATTCCTCAAACATACCAGTATTTTACACCCTTTTAAAGATACACTTGTTGTGAATGCAGCCACAGGGTCCGATTTCAAAAAGGCTTTACGACGAAAGCACACCAAACGATTATGTTAGGTCAGAACCAAGTCACAGAAAAACACATCCATTTTTCCAGCCAAAGAGAGGAGTCACAAAAAGCAGAAATAGAGATAAAATTAATCACTAACCTTTGATGATCTTCATCAGATGACACTCATAGGACTTCATGTTACACAATACATGTATGTTTTGTTCCGTAAAGTTCATATTTATATCCAAAAATCTGAGTTTACATTGGCGCGTTATGTTCAGTAGTTCCAAAACATTCGGTGATTTTGCAGAGAGCCACATCAATTTACAGAAATAATCATAATAAACATTGCTGAAAGATACAACTGTTATGCATGGAATTTTAGATCCACTTCTCCTTAATGCAACCACTGTGTCAGATTATTTTTTTAACTTCACGGAAAAAGCACATCATGCAATAATCTGAGTACAGCGCTCAGAGACCAAAACAACCCAAACAGATATCCGCCATGTTGTGGAGTCAACATTAGTCAGAAATAGCATTATAAATATTCACTTACCTTTGATGATCTTCATCAGAATGCACTCCCAGGAATCCCAGTTCCACAATAAATGTTTGTTTTGTTTGATAATGTCCATCATATGTCCATCATACCTCCTTTTTGTTCGCGCGTTTAGCCCAGTAATCCAAATTCATGACGCGCTAGGTGCAGACAAAAAGTCAAAAAGTTCCGTTACAGTCCGTAGAAACATGTCAAACGATGTATAGAATCAATCTTTAGGATGTTATTAACATAGATCTTCAATAATGTTCCAACTGGAGAATTCTGGTCTTCAGAAATGCAATGGAACTCAAACTAACTATCGCATGAACGCGCGTGGCTCTCTGGCAGACCTCTGACTCATTCCCTTCTCAATCGCCCCACTTCACAGTAGAACCATCAAACAAGGTTCATTCAAACATTTTTAGAAACTTCAGAGTGTTTTCTATCCAAATCTACAAATTATACACATATTTTAGCTTTTATGGCTGAGTAGCAGGCAGTTTAATTTGGGCATGCTTTTCATCCAAAATTCCCAATGCTGCCCCCTACCCTAGAAGTTAACCAGCATTTCTCCCTTGTTCTATTGGTTTTCATATCAACTTTCTTTCGTTGTCCAAAAGCCAAAAGGCACAATCCTAATCATATTGGCAACCCATCCTGGTTGTTGCTATTAGATTCCCCCTCTAAATTTCTAACTGCAATTTTTGCAATTTCTCTGTCACATATGGAACCGCTCGCATGAGGGGTGCTGTTTAGAAAGGTGTTTTCCCGCAAATTGCATTTTGGCTTGAAAATTGCTTGAAAATGACATTTTATTAGCTACTTCATTAAATCAAATCTGATTTGGCACATGCGCCAAATACAACAGCTGTATGTATACTTTTCTTACCACCCCTTAACCAACAATTCAGTTAAGAAAAATACCCCCCCAAAAAACATAATAATAAAGTCAGTGTGCGGGGCACCAGTTAGTCGAGGTAATTATTAAGGTAATATGTACACTACCGTTCAAAAGTTTGGGGTCACTTAGAAATGTCCTTGTTTTTGAAAGAAAAATAAAATTTGAATGGAAAAAAAAATGCTTAACTAGGCAGAACAAATTCTTATTTACAATGACGGCCTAGGACCTGTGGGTTAATGGCCTTGTTCAAGGGCAGAATGACAGATTTTTACCTTGTTGGTGAATGGAATCTCTGAGCTGACCTTTCGGTTACTGGCACAACGCTCTAACTACTAGGCTACCTGCCACCCCAAAATAACATCACATTGATCAAAAATACAGTGTAGACATTGTTAATGTTGTAAATGACTATTGTAGCTGGAAACGGCTGATTTTTAATGGAATATCTACCTAGGCGTATAGAGGCCCATTATCAGAAACCATCACTCCTGTGTTCCAATGGCACGTTGTGTTAGCTAATCTAAGTTTATAATTGTAAAAATGCTAATTGTTCATTAGAACACCCTTTTGCAATTATGTTATTACAGCTGAAAACTGTTGTACTGATTAAAGAAGCAATAAAACTGGCCTTCTTTAGACTAGTTGTGTATCTGGAACATCAGCATTTGTGGGTTCGATTACAGGCTCAAAATGGCCAGAAACAAAGTACTTTCTTCTGAAACTCGTCAGTCTATTCTTGTTCTGAGAAATGAAGGCTATACCATGTGAGAAACTGTCAAGAAACTGAAGATCTTGTACAACACTGTACTACTCCCTTCACGAAACAGAGCAAACTGGCTCTAATTAGAATAGAAAGATGAGTGGGAGGCCCCGGTGCACAACTGAGCAAGATGACAAGTACATTGGAATGTCTGGTTTGAGAAACAGACGCCTCACAAGTCCTCAACTGGCAGCTTCATTAAATAGTACCAGCAAAAAAGCCATATTTCAGACTGGCCAATAAAAAGAAAAGATTAAGATGGGCAAAAGAACACTGACACTGGACAGAGGAAGAGTGGAAAGAAGTGTTATGGACAGACAGTTAAGTTTGAGGTGTTCGGATCACAAAGAACAACATTTGTGAGACGCAGAAAAAAATGAAGATGCTGGAGGAGTGCTTGACGCCATCTGTCAAGCATGGTCGAGGCAATGGGGTGCTTTGGTGGTGATAAAGTGGAAGATTTGTACAGGGTAAAAGGGATCTTGAAAAAGGAAGGCCATCACTCACAGGCATACCCTGTGGACAGTGCTTAATTGGAGCCAATTTCCTCCTACAACAGGACCCAAAGCACAGCTCCAAACTATGCAATAACTATTTAGGGAAGAAGCAGTCAGCTGGTATTCTGTCTATAATGGAGTGGCCATCGCAGTCACTGGATCTCAACCCTATTGAGCTGTTGTGGGAGCAGCTAGACAGTATGGTACGTAAGAAGTGCTCATCAAGCCAATCCAACAAGCATGGGGTGAAATCTTCAGATTACCTCAACAAATTGACAACTAGAATGACAAAGGTCTGCAAGGCTGTAATTGCTGCAAATGGAGGATACTTTGACAAAAGCAAAGTTTGAAGAACACAATTATAATTTCAATAAAAACATTTATAACCTTGTTAATATCGTGACTATATTTCCTATTCATTTTGCAACTCATTTTATGTATGTTTTCATGGAAAACAAGGACATTTCTAAGTGACCCCAAAGTTTTGAACAGAAGTGTACATGTAGGTAGAGTTATTAAAGTGACTATGCATAGATAATAACAGAGTAGCAGCAGCAGCTTAAAGGGTGGGGGGGGGGGACAATGCAAATAGTCTGGGTAGCCATTTGATTAGATGTTCAGGAGTCATGGCTTGGGGGTAGAATCTGTTTGGAAGCCTCTTGGACCTAGACTTGGTGCTCCGAGAACCGCAAGCCTTGCGGTAGCAGAGAGAACAGTCTATGACTAGGGTGTGGAGTCTGACAATTTTTAGGGCCTTCCTCTGACACCGCCTGGTATAGAGGTCCTGGATGGCAGGAAGTTTGGCCACAGTGATGTACTGGAGCCGCATGCACTACCCTCTGTAGTGTCTTGAGATCGGAGGCAGAATAGTTACCATACCAGGCATTGATGCAACCCGTCAGGATGCTCTCGATGGTGCAGCTGTAGAACTTTTTGAGGATCTGAGGACCCACGCCAAGTCTCCTGAGGGGGAATAGATTTTGCCGTGCCCTCTTCACGACTTTCTTGGTGTGCTTGGACCATGTTAGTTTGTTGGTGATGTGGACACCAAGGAACTTTAAGCTTTCAACCTGCTCCACTACAGCCCCGTCGATGAGATTTCATTACAGCATTTGCATGTTCAATAATAGGCTATAGCCTTTAAGACAATAGGCTGAGATTGCAATATAATTTCATATAATATCATAAGGACATAAGCATATGGAAATAGGCCTATATTACATCCCAATAATGGATCATTGTAACATTATATAACTACTATATTAAAAAGCAGAAAAACATTTCCCCAATAGCAAATTGTGGAACAATTCCCACAATTTCATGCAAAGTTGGAGTCATTTCACATTCCTGGTTCCATAACGATGTAGTGACTAGGCCTAAACAAGAAACTCACTGGTGTGCATACTGATAGCCTAAGAGAAGACAGTACAAATTTGCGTCACTTTAACTTTGATTAAAAAGAACAAGAAGGCAGAGAGGGTTATTCTGAGTACTAAAGCATGTCTTTTTCATCACATTACGTTTCCTGTAACTCTTGAGGGCGTCTAATTGAGTAACTGTTTTCACTGGCTTAGGCTACATTTTCAGATGCTTAGTTGTGGTATGCAGTGTGACTGAAATTAACGCTGCATGTTGCTTTGTGAGTTTGAAGTATAGACCCTAACAAAAAACAGATGGCCGATGAGGTTTGGTAGTATAAAAAGTATTTTCCATTGTGGCAATTCCGTGGGAAAGTCAACCTGAGCATCCACAAATAAAGTTAGTCATTTTCGAATGAAACCATGGTCAAATGTATCTTTAAAAAAAAATGTATTTTTGTTAGAGTTCAGACTTTATTTGAAATGTTCAGTTGGGAAATTGTATGAATTTATACCATTACAGAGTAGGATGTCAAGTCTCAAAAAAGTATTTTCAGTCAATCACATTTCATGGCTTTTAGAAAGGGCTCACAGAACTTGTTTTTCCACACTGTCCCCCAGTGTTAGTTATGAAGATGAGATGTTATTGAAACAACTGGGACAAGCAATGTAACATTCATAAAGTATTTTTAGGAAAAGGTTTTGTCAAAAATGCACCTTACATCAGATCATCTTGAAACTTTCTCTGTAAAGCTAACCTATCAAGGTTTCCTTTTTTAGCGTATTGATATCCGTAACATCCATAAAATCTGGATGTGATGGTTATAGATGCACTGTATATTCGCTTCAGAAGATAGTGAATTCACCACATTGTGTGATTGTTCTGAGATGTATTCTTCAGACTTTCACTGAAGCAATTGTTGACATCTTGAAAATGATGTGTTGTAGCGAAGATTCTCTTGTAAACTATATACTGAAATGCGTTTCTCATACATGGCAGTAATATTTCTTTTGATTTTCCCATGATGTCAATTGAAGAGGCGCCGAGTTTGAAGGTAGGCCTTGAAATACATCCGCAGGTATACCTCCAATTGACTCAAATGATGTCAATTAGCCTATCAGAAGCTTGTAAGGCCATGACATCATGTTCTGGAATTTTCCAAGCTGTTTAAAGGCAAAGTCAACTTCGTGTATGTAAACTTCTGACCCAATGGAATAGTGATACAGTGAATTAAAAGTGAAATAATCTGTCCGTAAACAATTGTTGGAAAAATTACTTGTGTCATGCAAAGTAGATGTCCTAACCGACTTGCCAAAACAATAGTTTATTAACAAGAAATTTGTGGAGTGGTTGAAAAACGACTTTTAATGAGTCCAACCTAAGTGTATGTAAACTTCCAACTTCGACTGTATATAGACAGGTGTGTGCCTTTCCAAATCATGTCCAATCAGTTGAATTTACCACAGGTGGACTACAAACATCTCAAGGATGATCAATGGAAACAGCATGCACCTGAGCTCAATTTCGAGTCTCATATAGCAAAGGGTCTAAATTCTTATGTAAATAAGGTATCCGTTTATTTTTTTAAATAATTCATCAAAAATGTATAAAACCTGTTTTTGCTTCATAATTCTGGGGTATTTGTATAGATTGATGAGGAAAAATATTTAAATCAATTTAAGAATAAGGCTGTAACACAAAATGTGGAAAAAGTCCAGAGATCTGAATACTTTCGAAGCACTGTATGTCAATCTACTATCCCCCATAGTACAAAAAAGTTCTATTCTATTCTAAATATTCCAAACATAGTCTGGGACAGTTGTGGGATGCGATAGATCCATAGATCCCAAATTAATACAACCACTAGCATCAAAAAAACTTTTTTAAGCAATGTGGCTGACGCAACAGATCAGAACGTTTAGCTTAAAATGTTTATAAACTATTAGGCTATTTATTCACATTATAAATCGCAGCAATGCACACATGGTAGTAGGCTATGTATGCCACTTAGGCTCTACACCCCTTGTAAACTCATTAATCCGCTTTACATTTCAATCAGTTATTTGGACCCCTTTTGTTGAAATAATATTTGTATCAAAAGCTACATAGGGTGTGCGACTATGATTAGAAAAAGGTCGCAGAAAAAGGCTGTTTCTTATGCTGGGCATCATTCACAAGTGATAATATGTATTTCACAACTGATAGGCTAATATTGTCACCCATTAGACTATTCGTGATTTAATCTTGTCTTTACATATACTAAATAATATAAACTCAGCAAAAAAAAAGAAACGTCCCTCTCAAAGATAATACGTAAATATCCAAATAACTTCTCAGATCTTCATTGTATTAATGAACATGCACCTGTGGAACGGTCGTTAAGACACTAAGGTCACAGTTATGAAAACTTAGGACACTACCGAGGCCTTTCTACTGACTCTGACAAACACCAAAAGAAAGATGCCCAGGGTCCCTGCTCATCTGCGTGAACGTGCTTTAGGCATGCTGCAAGGAAGCATACATGGCCAGGGCAATAAATTGCAATGTCCGTACTGTGAGACACCTAAGACAGCGCTACAGGGAGACAGGACGGACAGCTGATCGTCCTCGCAGTGGCAGACCACATGTAACAACACCTACACAGGATCAGTACATCCGAACATCACACATGCGGGCAGGATGGCAACAACAACTGCCCGAGTTACACCAGGAACGCACACTTTCTCTATCAGTGTTCAGCCTGTCCACAATTGGCTGAGAGAGGCTGGACTGAGGGCTTGTAGGCCTGTTGTAAGGCAGGTCCTCACCAGACATCACCGGCAACAACGTCGCCTACGAGCGCAAACCCACCGTCGCAAACTCACCGTCAGTGTTCTTCACTGACAAGTCACGGTTTTGTCTCACCAGGGGTGATGGTTGGATTTGCGTTTATCGTCGAAGGAATGAGCGTTACACCGAGGTCTGTACTCTGAAGCAGGATCGATTTGGAGGTGGAGGGTCCGTCATGGTCTGGGGCGGTGTGTCACAGCATCATCGGACTGAGCTTGCTGTCATTGCAGGCAATCTCAACGCTGTGCGTTACAGGGAAGACATCCCCCTCCCACATATGGTACCCTTCCTGCAGGCTCATCCTGACATGACCCTCCAGCATGACAATGCCACCAGCCATACTACTCGTTCTGTGCGTAAATGTCAGTGCTCTACCACGGCCAGCGAAGAGCCCGGATCTCAATCCCATAGAGCACGTCTGGGACCTGTTGGATCGGAGGGGTGAGGGCTAGAGCCATTCCCCCCAGAAATTTCCGGAACCTTGCAGGTAACTTGGTGGAAGAGTGGGGTAACATCTCACAGCAAGAACTGGCAAATCTGGTACAGTCCATGAGGAGGAGATGCACTGCAGTACTTAATGCAGCTGGTGACCATACCAGATACTGACTGTTACTTTTGATTTTGACCCTTTGTTCAGGGACACATTATTCAATTTCAGTTAGTCACGTGTCTGTGGAACTTGTTCAGTTTATGCATCTTGTTATGTTCATACAAATATTTACACGTTAAGTTTGCTGAAAATAAACGCAGTTGACAGTGAAGGCGCTTCTTTTTTTTGCTGAGTTTATGTGTGAAAGTTGTTTTGATTTAGAATGGACCATTATCATGCACCTGTATCGAAACCGGGTCAGCGGGATGTCATCTATGCACTTAAATAGCGAATGGAGGACACTTTTCCCCGCGGTTTATTTTCATGCCAGCTAGGTAGGCTATACTGCTATTGTAAATATAAGCAATATGCTTAATGTGTGTGTCTATAGTACCCCTTAGGGTACTACATCTATTGTAGTTACAAAGTTAACACTCGATGAGAGCCCAATATGGTTACTGCTCAGAGAAGGACCATGCCAGCTGAACTGAAATGTTTATGTCAAGCTTTAGATCACCTGTATTTGACAGCCAGTTTAGGTAGAGCAACCTAAACGTCACTTCCAAATTATCAGTGCTCTTGCAGCAGCAATTGCCAATAATAGGTGAAGCCCAGTTTATTGAAATAAAATCCCATCAGAAAGAGCCAGATTAATGTGATAGTAGAAGGGGAGAGCCCAGTTCAGCAACTGGGACCAGGGGTCTTTACCTTGGGGGGGTCATAGAGCTCCAGCTGGAACCTCTCTCCTGCTAGGCCGTCTCTGATCTTCCTCACCAGTAGGCGGCAGCGCTCCCAGCGATGCTGCGTGTCCGAGATAGTGTCGTCAACCACCAGGTACCTCAGCTGCCCCTCTTTGCAGCTGCCCGCAGCCTGCGGCCCGCGCTTCACACTCCTACTGCCAAACCTGCTGGCCAGACGGTCTAGGAGGTGGACCGCCATGGACGAGGCAGAGGCAGTGGTCTCGGGGGAGGGGTTCACAGTCAATGCTGACAACGATAAGGCCGCCACTTCATCCAGAGTCCCCCCTATTCCCCTGTCCCCCGGCCCTCTCGACAGCATGTCTTGAGGTGGGGGCAGGGGCTCCTTAAGAAGACAGCGCACGCTCTGCCTGATCTGGCTGACAGAGAAGTGTGTGACATCAGCAGCAGCGGAGGAGGGTGAGGTGGGGGTGTACCATTCAGACACAGGCCGCCGCTCCGACACAGACACCTCCTCCTCACTGTGGCTCCGGACGGGAGCTCGAGCTCGCACCCCTGGGTTGGCTGATGAGCACTGGAGGGGCTGCTCCACCACCCCGTGCTTCGGCTTTGAGTCCAGCACGGTGAACAGGGCCGGGGCGCCAGGCTGGCCCGCCTCCCGGTAGTCTTGCACCCCGGAGGAGGTGATGCGGAGCTGGCCCATCATGGGTGAAGGGGCCAATGTAGGGATCTTTCCGGCCACCTCGCTGTGGAAGTGCTGCTGGAACAGCTCGCTGAACTGCTTGGAGAAGCTGTCCGGTGGGATGACATCATGCTCTGGCCGCTCCCTGGCAAAGTTAAGGTAGTGGTTGGCTAGTTTCCGGGCCGTGGCTATGGCATGCAACTCGCAGAATTCCCTCCAGCCACACGGTGCTGCAATGGAAGCTGTGGTTGTCGCCTGATGGATAGTGTCACCATTCATTGCAGTAACCAGCACAGCTGAGAATCACTACAAATTAAAAAGGTGTTGGGGGGACAGGGGAGGGAAGAGATGTATTATTAATAGGGGCCATTTTAATACATTCACTTACATTTGAAAAAAATCTATTGATATAGATCCAAGGCCTATTCAAATCAAACTTAAAACCTTCAACTATCATTAAGGACCTCTGTGCACCCAAAATCCAAGACCTTTGGAAGTCTAAGGGAAGAGTATGATACACAACACGTAGTCGGACATTTGGAAAAGGAGAGCAGATTTCTGATTTTATATACCATAAAACTAATTCAATTTATTTACAGATTAAATATCTGCTGCACCCAAAAATGTCATTGATTCATTGGGAAAACACACACACACAGACACACACACACTTTCATAAAGAAGATTCTGATAAATCTGAAGAGCAACCAGAGGAAAAAGTTACTGGATGATTATAGTAGCCTCAGTCAAACTATTAAAGCATATATCCTTAAAAGAATAAAAAAAGTGTGTGCTTGCTAGTCTTGAAGTAATTGTTGTAGCAAAGTAAGTCTATTTACTTCTATGACCATTGAAATGCAAATAATAAAGAGGGTCTAGTGTCTAGTCTAGTGTTCTAGTGTAGTGTCTAGTCTAGTCTAGTGTTCTAGGGTCTAGTCTAGTGTTGCTTTCAGCAAGCATAATAAGGACAAATATCCTGCTAGCCTACCTTGAGAACAACTTCATTACACCTCAACTCCCGAGTGGCGCAGCGGTCTAAGGCACTGCATCTCAGTGTTAGAGGGGTCACTACAGACACCCTGGTTCGATTCCAGGCTGTATCACAACCGGCTGTGATTGAGAGTCCCATAGGGCGGTGCACAATTGGCCCAGCGTCGTCCGGGTTTGGCCGGTGTAGGCCGTCATTTTAAATAAGAATTTGTGCTTAACTGGCTTGCCTAGTTAAATAAAAGGTTCAATAAAAAAAATAACCCTGAGTTACTAAAAAGGCGGGACAATAAAACCTGATTAGATTAAGTCCAAATCAGTTTCATATGCTTTACAGAGGAAGAAGGCCACAAGAATGGAGCCAATACAGTAATGTGACAGTGAATGAAGTGCAGATAGAGGAAGTTGGCTTTAGCATTTCTCAATGGATGCTGCAAACAGCTGAGGCTTCTCCTTTTTCAAGACAGAGCCCATGTTGTGGACTACTGTTGCCAATACACACACACTAGGCAGTCATCTGTGGCCTCTCCCTCCCTCGAGACAGAAGACCAAGGCCTATGAAACGTCAACATTCTGAGCTTAATTGTGATATTGTATAAACCTTACGGTTTTAGCCAGAATTCATTGCTTTTGTGGAAAAAAGTCTAATGTCTAAGTCTCCAACTGCCTTCAATAACCGAAAGGTCACATGCTGTGGCATTTTTTCAATCAAATGAGATAACGTACCAGTTGCCTTACCAATGGGTGCAGTGATCAAACCTCAGCGTTCTACTCTCATACACATTTTAACCGGAATAAGGAAATTAAACAAATCATTGGACGCTTCCTTTAAGTAATGGGTCAATGGACTGATGCATCCATCTCACCAAAATAGAGACATTCAATGACCCTTCTGAGAATGGAATTTTTTTTCAAAATACAATCTCTGACTAGGGTTTGTTTTTCAACATGGCTCCCAACATCAACAAGCAACACAACCCAATGCTGGAGTTACGCACTTTCATGGTGTATTAAACAATAATTTCCTTGTTACATACCTTCGCAGCAGAGTAAGGTCTAGAGGAAGTGGGGGCGAACCTTTCTCAACAGATCACAGAAACCACAGAATCAGGGGGAGTGGCCCAGCCATGCATGGAGGGGGGGGGAAAAAACAGTGCGGTCTCTTGGACTGAAATCTCTAACCTAAATTTGACTGAGTGCCCCACTTTTTTCTGTTTTGGCTTACTATATATAATGTACAGGAGTCTGAGGCGTCACTTCAATGTGTGTCAGAGGCATAGGTAGCATCCAGATATATTGTGTCACCAACCATCAATGCCCCACTACCCTTCCTCCCCACCCAAAACCCCTGTACGCATGCTCCCGCTGGCACTCCCACCCCTGTCGCTGGCCCCTAGATCACTGTTTCTATCAGCGTAGCCAGCTCAGTCATGACTCAGCAGCCTCCAGCACTGCAACAAACACTGCCCTGGCCTAGGCGGTCTCAGTCCCCCACATTCTCTTTGGGCTCAGCCGTGTGCCCAGTGACACTACCCAAACCCTCCTGCCTGGGTCACCAACAGTCCATACTCACTGTGCCATCATGTTTTACTAGAGGCAGAGCAGAGACAACCCTACACATACACAGCAGTGTCATCATGTGATATTATCAGCCCTAGTGGATGCCCTCTTGCAGCGTGGACCTATTTAGATATCTGAGGTCATATCTGTGCTCACACACACACACTACACAGTGTTTCTTGTTAGCCCCGGTGGGAACAGCGGTTACTTTAGGGCATGGAGAAGACAAAAGAGCCCTCACTGACTTGTTTACATCCTCAAGCCTGCTGCAGTGGGCCCAGTAAAGAGTTTATCCCAGGCAGATGACAAACACTCACCTTGAACATACCATGACACAGAGATAAAGTTGACTGTTTTACTAAGGCTGTTTTTAGCAAGAGAAACCCCCCTCTATTCTTTGGCTACATAAGTAACTGTTAAAGTAGTCAATCCCCTGTTATCACATGATAACTTGAATCCAATCCAAAATTCTGTTGTTGATTCTCCATATTGCGCTAGTTTGGTGTTTGAATACAAGGAGTTTTCAGGGAAGATGAAAACACTGACAAACTGGGCACACAGAGAAGTATGTAAAAGCCACAAAATGGCCTGGGTCTCTGAGGGAGGGAGGGAACCCAGGTGGCAGACTCACTGAGACAAAAGATAACTCTAGCGGCCAGTTCTGCTTGGGCAGCAATCTCAGGAACAGGAAACCCTGCCCTGCCCAGGCCTGGCAACCAGCTCCAACAGAAACCCTACCCCTAGACTAGCCTGGAAACTGTGGGAGCCAGCTCCCATACAGTTCAATACCCTGAGCCAGAGAGGAAGCTGAAGTGCACACCAGCCAGCTTGAAGTCCACATACAGCAACGACATCATATTGGTGTAGGCTATGTGGGAAAGGGATGGGATACGTAGGCTGTGTTCAGTTCTCTGTGTCAACTCTTTGTCCATACAAAGCAATAATCTAAAGTGGTCGTAAACTATAGTATAGGCTACTAGTGGAGTATATTGTATTGGCAACTGGAGCATTTCTTTACCTCTCTAGTAGCTTCTGGGTACGTTACCAGTATAGTTGATTCCTCTTTGGCAGAGGAGCCATAAAGTCTACTCTTTGTTTTAATCCCCAGTCCTTCAACATGCTTTACGCACAACAATGCAAGCTCAGCCCAACACAATGTAGCTATACTTTAGACACACAGAAGGAACTCAAACAATTTCCTGGATTTACACTGAAATATAAACGCAAACAAAATAAAAACGCAACATGGAACAATTTCAAAGATTTTACCGAGTTACAGTTCATAAGGAAATCAGTCAATTGAAATAAATAAATTAAGCCCTAATCTATGGATTTCACATTACAAGGAATACAGATATGCACCTGTTGGTCACAGATAGCTTTTAAAAAAGTAGGGGCGTGGATAAGAAAACCAGTCAGTATCTGGTGTGACCACCATTTGTCTCATGCAGCGCGACACATCTCCTTCGCATATAGTTGATCTGGCTGTTGATTGTGGCCTGTGGAATGTTATCCCACTCCTCTTCAATCGATGTGCAAAGTTGCTGAATATTGTCGGGAACTGGAACATGCTGTAGAGCATCCAAAACATGCTTAAATGGGTGACATGTCTGGTGAGTGTGCAGACCATGGAAGAACTGGGACATTTTCAGCTTCCAGGAATTGTGTACAGATCCATGCGAGAGGGGCCGTGCATTATCTTTGTGAAACATGAGGTGATGGTGGCGGATGAATGGCACAACAATGGGCCTCATGATCTCATCACAGTATCTCTCTGCATTCAAATTGCCATCGATAAAATGCAATTTGTTCATTGTCTATAGCTTATGCCTGCCCATAACCACAGCGCAACTATGGGGCACTCTGTTCACAACATTGACATCAGCAAATCGCTGGCCCACACGACGGCATACAAGCTGTCAGCCATCTGCCCAGTGCAGATGAAACCGGGATCAATCCCTGAAGAGCACATTTCTCCACATTGGCCATCACAGGTGAGCAATTGCCCACTGAAATCGAATATGACGCCAAACTGCAGTCAGGTCAAGACCCTGGTGAGGACGACAAGCAGCCAAATTAGCTTCCCTGAGACGGTTTCTGTCAATTTGTGCAGAAATTATTTGGTTGTGCAAACCCACAGTTTTATCAGCTGTCAGGGTGGCTGGTCTCAGATGATCCTGCAGGTGAAGAAGCCGGATGTAGAGGTCCTGGGCTGGCGTGGTAACACTTGGTCTGCGGTTGTGAGAACAGTGAGACGTACTGACAAATTCTCCAAAATTAGGAATTAACATTCAATTATCTGACAACAGCTCTGGTGGACATTCCAACAGTCAACAACCAACTGCACACTCACTTAAAACTTGACATCTGTGGCATTGTGTTTCATGACAAAACTGCATATTTTAAGAGTGGTCTTTTATTGTCCCCAGCTCAATGTTTACCTGTGTAATGATCCTGCTGTTTAATCAGCTTCTTGATATGCCACACCTGTCAGGTGGATGGATTATCTTGATATAACCATTGATATTTAAATGTACATTTTTACTTCTAATTACTACCACAAAGATGACTGCCAGTCCACCTACCATTGAATGTCAAGTTAAATTGTCATGTATATTCTATTATCTATATTTCCATAGGTTTTGCCTATGGAGGATGGACAGTATAATTTAAAAACAGATATTCCATTCAATAAAACATTATCCTAAGTGTGGCCCTCCAACCATCTTGAATGTTGACATTTTTTACATTTATTAAACATGAGCATGTTGTCTCAGCTGATGGCGGGTACAACACAAAAACCTTAGATGATGTAAAATAGGCACTAATTGACGTTAAAAGGTTAAACAAATGACATACTTTTATTAAAAACATTTTTATGTGGAAAATTATACAATAGTTTGACAAGCCTGTTTCTAAGCTTTTAAATGATATCAACTCTCAACCGTTTATCTTTTCCATTGATGAATATATGGATGTCTCATAGTACAGTGGGGTATGTAAAATGGGTCAACATTGAGGACCGCGAATGTTCTGGCATTCAGGTCCAAAAAGTCACTTCCTGAGCACTTCTACAACAGGCAAATAGGTACGGATGGTTTTGTTCAAATCAAAAGTGATAGAACTAAAATGGATTTACCCATAGCAGCGTGAAGTAGGGGTCCTGGGGACAATGATAAATTAAAATAATTTGGGCAAAATTAGACCAAAAAAATATTTCCCGCAAAATTATATTACTCGTGTCTAAACAGAAATAAATAACATAATTCAAATTACTACACCAGAGAGCATAATTTAGCAACAGAGGATCAATAGCTTCTCAAAAACTGGCTGTGGATTAAGTTTTATAACAAGCACTTAAAAGGGAAGGCCGCAATTTGGGAAGCACTCGCACCTAATATAGGACAGCTTGATGCATTGTGGCCATAGAATACAGTTGAAGTCGGAAGTTTACATACCCTTAGGTTGGAGTCATTAAAACTCGTTTTTCAACCACTCCACAAATGTATGGTTAACAAACTATAGTTTTGGCAAGTCGGTTAGGACATTACTTTGTGCATGACACAAGTCATTTTTCCACATGACATCATAGGAAAATCAAAAGAAATCAGCAAAGACCTCAGAAAAAAAATCTGGTTCATCCTTGGGAGCAATTTCCAAACGCCTGAAGGTACCACGTTATTCTGTATAAACAATAGTACGCAAGTATAAATACCATGGGACCACGCAGCCGTCATACCACTCAGGAAGGAGATGCAGTCTGTCTCCTAGAGATGAACGTACTTTGGTGGGAAAAGTGCAAATCAATCCCAGAACAACAGTTAAGGACCTTGTGAAGATGCTGGAGGAAACAGGTACAAAAGTATCTGTATCCACAGTAAAAACAAGTCCTATATCCACATAACCTGAAAGGCCGCTCAGCAAGGAAGAAGCCACTGCTCCAAAACCACCATAAAAAAGCCAGACTACGGTTTGCAACTGCAACATGGGGACAAAGATCGTACTTTTTGGAGAAATGTCCTCTGGTCTGATGAAACAAAACTAGAACTGTTTGGCCATCAGGACAACAAAGTCAAGGTATTGGAGTAGCCATCACAAAGCCCTGACCTCAATCCCATAGAAAATGTGTGGGCAGAACTGAAAAAGTGTGTGCGAGCAAGGTCAACAAACCTGACTCAGTGACACCAGCTCTGTCAGGAGGAATGGGCCAAAATTCACACAACTTATTGTGGGAAGCTTGTGGAAGGCTACCCGAAACGTTTGACCCAAGTTAAACAATTTGAAGGCAATGCTACCAAATACTAATTGAGCGTATGTAAACTTCTAACCCACTGGGAATGTGATGAAATAAAAGCTGCCCTCTACTATTATTCTGACATTTCACATTCTTAAAATAAAAAGTGGTGACCCTAACTGACCTAAAAAAATGAATTTTTATGAGGATTAAAATGTCAGGAATTGTGAAAAACTGAGTTTAAATATACTTGGCTAAGGTGTATGTAAACTTCCAAATTCAACTGTATAATCCATAGAAGGATTTTGGAACCTCTAACCCTGACACGGACTGTTAAACTCATGGGTACACTAGCAATGGCTGCCAGGCCTGATTTGAATGGGAACTGCCATCTAGGGATTATATTTTTATGGTTGATTGCAACTGTCAGTTTGCCTTTCCCAAATTTCTAAATACAGTCGCAAGAAAAATATAGGCTACCATTTGGAAAGCAAATGCCTACTGCTGAAAAGAGAAGATTAATCAAAAACAAACATTTTAAGCACTGTTTTTCAAAGTAACTTATCTTGAGATATTGGCACAAGCACATCGGCCATCACCGGTGAGTAGCCTATGCTTCATCTTCATCATTGGGCGAGTCCCACGGAAACCAAACCGGCAGCGCGCATGCACCATCGTGAATACATTTATTTTGTCCCCCTACGCCAAATGCGATCACGACATGCAGGTTAAAATATCAAAACAAACTCTGAACCAATGTCATTAATTTGGGGACAGGTCGAAAAGCATTAAACATTTATGGCAATTTAGCTAGTTAGCTTGCACTTGCTAGCTAATTTGTCCTATTTAGCTAGCTTGCTGTTGCTAGCTAATTTGTCCTGGGATATAAACATTGAGTTGTTATCTTACCTGAAATGCACAAGGTCCTCTACTCCGACAATTAATCCACACATAAAACGGTCAACCAAATAATTTCTAGTCATCTCTCCTCCAAGGCTTTTTCATCTTTGAACTTATATGGTAATTGGCATCCAAACTTTCATAGTATTACTACACCGACCGGCAACACAGTTCATCTTTCAATCATCCACGTGGGTATAACCAATGAGGAGATGGCACGTGGGTACCTGCTTCTATAAAAACCAATGAGGAGATGGGAGAGGCAGGACTTAGAGCGATCTGCGTCAGAAATAGGAATAACTTCTATTTTAGCCCTTGGCAACGCAGACGCGCGCGAGCAGTGTGGGTGCAATAATTGAATAACATAGATTCCTAAATTTATTTTGCAACGCTAGCAGTGTGGTCAGCCTGTTTGCTGGAATGTTTATTTTGTAGCCTATACTATATCTTCAGTGCCTTCAGAAAGTATTCACACCCCTTAACTTTTTCCACATTTTGCTGTGTTACAGACAGAATTCATAGTGGATTAAACTGATGTTTTGTCACTGGCCTACACACAATACCCCATAATGTCAAAGAGGAACGTTTTTCAAATTTTGTACAAATTAAAAATGAAAAGCTGAAATGTCCTGAGTCAATAAGTATTCAACCCCTTTGTTATGGCAAGTCTAAATAAATTCAGGAGTAAAAATGTGCTTATGTCACATGTTGCATTATTTTTAATGACTGCCTCATCTCTGCACCCCACAAACACAATTATCTAGAAGATCCCTCAGTCGAGCAGTGAATTTCAAACACAGGTTCAACAGCAAAGACCAGGGAGGTTTTCCAATACCTCGCAAAGAAGGACACCCATTGGTAGATGGGTAAAAGTAGAAAAAGCAGACTTTTAATCTCCCTTTGAGCATTTTGAAGTTATTAATTACACATTAGATGGTGTATCAATACACCCAGTCATTACAAAGGGTACAGATGTCCTTCCTAAATCAGTTGTCAGAGAGGAAGGAAACCATTCAGGGATTTCACGATACAGATACAGAGTTTAATGGCTGTGATAGGAGAAAACTGAGGATGGATTAACAACATTGTAGTTACTCAACAATACTAACCTAATTGACAGAGTGAAAAGAATGAAACATACAGAATACAAATATTCCAAAACATGCATCCTGTTTGCAACAAGGCACTAAAGTAATGAAGGAAAAAAATGTGGTAAAGCAATTAACTTTTTGTCCTGATACAAAATGCTAGTTTGGGGCATATTCAATACAACACATTACGGAGTACCACTCCTCATATTTTCAAGCATAGTGGTTGCTGCATCATGTTATAGGTATGCTTGTAATTGTTTTGGACAGGAGAGTTTTCCCAGGATAAAAAAATAAATGGAATGGCGCTAAGCACAGGCAAAATCCTAGAGGGAAAATTTGCTTCACTAGACACGGAAGATTAGTTTACCTTTCAGCAGGACAATAACCCGAAAACACAATGCCAAATCTGTACTGGAGTTGACTTAAAGTCTGCTTGAAATCTATGGCAATACTTGAAAAGGGTTGTCTAGTAATGATCAACATCCAATTTGACAAGGCTAGAAGAAGTTAAAGAATAATTGGCAAACAGTACACAATCCAGGTGTGCAATCTTAGACTTACGCAAAAAGTAACATACACTACAAGAACAAAAGTATGTGGACACCTGCTTGTCAAACATCAATTCCAAAATCATGAGAAATTCATATGGAATTGGTTCCCCCTTTGCTGCTATAACCTCCACTCTGCTGGGAAGGCTTTTCAGTAGATTTTGAAACATTGCTGTGGGGGACTTGCTTCCATTCAGCCACAAGAGCATTTTTTGAGGTTGGGCACGGTTGTTGGGCGATTAGGCCTGGCTCACAGTCGGCGGTCCAATTCATCCCAAAGGTGTTTGATGGGGTTGGGGTCAGTGCTCAGTCAAGTTCTTCCATACAGATCTCAACAAACCATTTCTATTTGTGCACATGGGCATTGTCATGAGGAAACAGGAAAGGACCTTCCCAGCACAGAATTGTCTAGAATGTCTTTGTTTGCTGTAGCGTTAAGATTTCCCCTCTTTGAAACTAAGGGTCCAAGCCC
Source organism: Oncorhynchus tshawytscha (assembly GCF_018296145.1). Taxonomy (NCBI): domain Eukaryota; kingdom Metazoa; phylum Chordata; class Actinopteri; order Salmoniformes; family Salmonidae; genus Oncorhynchus; species Oncorhynchus tshawytscha. The sequence goes on along the minus strand of NC_056440.1, from coordinate 47,454,137 downwards.
AAACCATGAAAAACAGCCCCAGGCCATTATTCCTCCTCCACCAAACTTTAAAGTTGGCACTATGGATTCGGGCAGGTAGCGTTCCCCTGGCATCCGCCAAACCCAAATGAGTCCATTGGACTGCCAATTGGTGTAGGGCGCTTCATCACTCCAGAGAACGCATTTCCACTGCTCCAGAGTCCAATGGCAGCGAGCTTTACATCACTCCAGCTGATGCTTGGCATTGCACATGGTGATATAAGGCTTGTGTGCAGCTGCCGGGCTATTTCATGAAGCAAACAGTTTTTGTGCTTACATTGCTTCCAAAGGCAGTTTGGAACTCGGTATTGAGTGTTGCAACCAAGGACAGACGATTTTTACGCGCTTACACGCTTTACAGAAAAGGACCGCCGAGTGCTGAGCTTGTGTGGCCTACCACTTCGCGGCTGAGCCGTTGTTGCACCTAGTCGTTTCCACTTCACAATAACAGCACTTACAGTTGACCGGGGAAGCTCTCGCAGGGACAAAATTTGACGAACTGACTTGTTGGAAAGGTGGTATCCTATGGCGGTGCCACGTTTAAAGTCACAGCTCTTCAGTAAGACCATTCTACTGCCAATGTTTGTCTATGGAGATTGCATGGTTGTGTGCTCAAATGTATACACCTGCCAGCAACAGGTGTGGCTGAAATAGCCAAATCCACAAATTTGAAGGGGTGTCCGCCTACTTTTGTATATATAGTGTAGCGGTGATTGCTGCCAAAAGGTTATTCGAACATGTATGGACTCGGGTGTGAATACTTATGTATACTTAACGAAAATATAAAACGCAACATGTAAAGTGTTGGTCCCATGTTTCATGAGCTATAATAAAATGATCCCAGAAATAAGCACAAAAAAGCTTATTTTTCAGATTTTCCTTTCTAAGTGACCCCAAACTTTTGAATGTTAGTGTATGTAAATAAAGTATTTTAGTTTTTTATTTGTAATAAATTGGCAAAGATGTGTGTTTGCTTTGTCATTATGGGGTATTATGTGTAAATTGAGGAATAAAATAATGTATTACATTTTAGAACAAGGCTGTAACGTAACAAAATGTGGAAAAATGAGTCTGAATACTTTCTTTTTTTGAATGCACTGTACCTCGAAGGAAGTTTAACGGTGTACACCTGCCAAGTGGCGCAGTGGTCTAAGGCACTGCATCGTAGTGCTAGCTGTGCCACTATAGAGTCTGGGTTCGAGCCGGCCGTGCCTGGGAGACCCATGGGGCGGCGCCCAGTGTCATCCGGGTTAGGGGAGGGTTTGGCCGGCAGGTATGTCCTAGTCCAATCGCGCACTAGCGACTCCTGTGGCAGGCCGGGCGCAGTGCACGCGGTTGCCAGGTGTAATTAAAATATAGACAACAACAAAAAATGAACAAACAAAAAAAATATATATCAATAATGGTGTGCACAGTTTTAGGAGACATGACACCTGTAATATTTGTGTTGTGGAGAAATGACCAGGCAGGAGACGGGAGTACAGTTATTTTTCGTTTAGTCAAAACCCCTCGTGCTCTACAGTTCCCGGCATTCCAGTGCGCATGTGCATTTCCTATTAGGTGTAGTAACGTAACACTGCCGTAATGCATTACTGCTTAGTAACAGCACAGTAACTAATATAAACAGATGTAGATCCCAGATACTACAACACCAATACCTTCACATTTGTTTAACTGACTGATTAGCGCAACTGTTTTCTTTTAGTTGTAATTCCATGACAGACTCCAAACAAAATCCATCAAAATCCCTGATCAGAAATGTCATAATTATGAATGTCATTCTCTTCATGGTGTCCTGAATAGGTACAATATCCTCCTTTGCATGTTTGGGTGTTATTCTAGACATTATTATTATTTTACCCCCTTTTCTACCCAATTTCGTGGTATCCAATTGTTAGTAGTTAGTAGTCTACTATCTTGTCTCATCACCCGTACGGGCTCGGGAGGGACGAAGGTCGAAAGCCATGCGTCCTCCGAAACACAACCCAACCAAGCCGCACTGCTTCTTTAACACACCGCGCATCCAACCCGGAAGCCAGCCGCACGCACCAATGTGTCAGAGGAAACACCGTGCACCTGGCGACCTGGTTAGCGTGCACTGTGCCCGGCCCGACGAGACAATGATATCCCTATTGTGCATCGCCCCACGGACCTCCCGGTCGCGGCCGGCTGCGACAGAGCCTGGGTCTCTGGTGGCACAGCTAGCACTGCAATGCAGTGCCACTGCACCACCCGGGAGGCCACTAGACCACTGCGCCACCACGGAGGCCCTTACACATTATTTTTACGATGCATCGTTAATAGTCAATGTCTGACGATGTCACACCCATTTCCCAAAACACCACACAGTGTACTTGTTACAAAGTGCAACTTAACTGTCGTTACAGGAGCTGTCCCGTGCTGAAAATTATTACAGAAAATAAGCTAAAAAGAGTTCACTGTAGCTAAAATCTATTGTAATCTTTTTTTTTTTTTAAATACAGATTTCCCATCAAGAGAAGAAATGCGCTGTAGCCTATTATGTATTTAAGTGTTTGTATTATGTTTGCCATGTGTTAATTGTTTTCTTGTTATTTTGTATGAAACGTTTGTCAGTTCTGCATTTCTTCAGTTTGCGTAAACTGTGAGCAAGAATGAATAAAGCTATTATAGAAAATATCAACTTGACCTAAAAATAGGATATGATGATATTGCTTTTTGTAATTGCTCAACAAGCCTAAAAGGTAGGCAGAAATTGTGCTTCAAGTAGGCCTGCCTTCAAGTAGGCCTACAGATATTCTATAATTAAACATGAAGCAGCCCGGCCTAGGCTACAAGTTAAGCAACATTGCCATATAAGAAATTTGTTGACCTTTAGGTTATTGGTTAGGCTACAGTGAAATGTGTGAGCTTTCAGATGAGTAGCCTATAGGCCTAATAGATACAAATACTGCTCTGCTTGGAGAAGAGGGGGAGGGGAGGAGCAGACACGGAAGAAAAAAACACAAGGAAATCAAGATAGCAGTGGCAGCTGAACAGACCTCATCCAAAGGACATTGACTTCTCAAACACTGCAGAAAGCTAACCCAATACGATGCCCTGTCCACCATACTAATATGATGCCCTGTCCAACTTATTAATTCAGCCACTTACTTAGATAACTAGCAAGATCAAATTAGGAGTCGCGCTAACATAGAATTCAGAAAGAAAATTGTCACTTAGCCTAATGCAGCATTCACATCATGTCAGTTCACCTTCAACCAATCAGATGACCAAATGTAATCCAAAGGGTAGCATTTGACACCTTGAGTTTTCTAGCTAAGATTGGGGTTCCTATGCTTAAATGTTGCTGATGCCAAACAGCTCTTACAACACCTAAATAGGTATTTTAAGTATCAGCTAACTGCATAATATGTTATAGAAATGTGTCAGTCGATGATGTGGCATGCAACCATTGGTAGCCTAGTGGTGTTGGGCCAGTAACCTGAAAGTTCCCCGTTTCGAATTCCTGAGCCGACAAAGGTAAAAAACCTGTCGATGAGCAAGGCATTTAACCCGCATTTGCTCAAGGGGAACCGTACTTTTTGCTGACCCTGTAAAACAACACTTTCCACTTTTCTTAGGCCTACAAATTCTGCCATGCATTGAAATCTCCATGTGGAGCCCTCTGTGCAGTGTGTGGTGAATTCACAAAGAGGTTGTGGAGCCTATACAGAGTAGTCTACTTTTAGTGGAGTGCAAATCCAGCCTTAGACCATCCATAGTTTGAGAGAACACTGATTAGCCAGTCCAAGCCAACCCAAGGGATATTCAGATTAGATACCAAGTGTGGAGGGGTGTGACCACTGATCTTTAATTTTAGAGGCCCACCTCTTCAAATCAAATCACATTTTTTATTTGTCACATGAGCCAAATGTTATGTTATTTAACTAGGCAAGTCAGAAGGCCTTCTGCGGGGATCGGGACAATTTATATTAGGACAAAACACACATCACGACAAGAGAGACAACACTACATAAAGAGAGACCTAAGACAACACAGCATGTCAGCAACACATGAAAACACAGCATGGTAGCAACAACATGACAACATGGTAGAAACGGAACATGGTAGCACCATAAAACATGGTACAAACATTACTGGGCACAGACAACAGCACAACGGGCAACAAGGTAGAGACAACAATACATCACGCAAAGCAGCCACAACTGTCAGTAAGAGAGAGTCCGTGATTGGGTCTGAATAAAGAGATTGAGATAAAACTGTCCAGTTGTTTTTTGCAGCTCCATCCAGCCGCTAGCTGCAGCGAACTGAAAATGGAGCGACCCAGGGATGTGTGTGCTTTGGGAACCTTTAACAGAGTGTGACTGGCAGAACAGTGTTGTATGTGGAGGATGAGGGCTGCAGTAGATATCTCAGATAGGGGGAGTGAGACTAAGAGGGTTTTATAAATAAGCATCAACCAGTGGGTCTTGCGACAGGTATACAGAGATGACCAGTTTACAACAGGTGTACTGTAGACCTTATAGTGAAATGCTTACTTACACGCCCTTAATTAACCAACAATGCAGTTCTAAGAAAAATAAGTGTGAAGTAAAAAATAGTAAGTAATAAATAAGAAACAAAAGGAACAAAAAATGTCAAAGCAGCAGTAAAAGAACAATAGCAAGGTTATATACAGAGGGTACCGATACAGAGTCAATGTGCAGGGGCACCGATTAGTCGAGGTAATATGTACATATTAGGTAGAGTTAAAGTGACTATGCATAGATAATAAACAGAGAGTAGCAGCAGCTTAAAAGGTGCGTCAACAAAGTATTGAGTAGTGTCTGAATATTTATGTAAATGTTATCTTTTTTTGTTGCTAAAATTTCTAAAAAACTGTTTTTGCTTTGTTGTTAATGGGATATTGTGAGTAGATGGAGGAGGTAAAAAACAATTTAATGCATTTTAGAATAAGGCTGTAACATAACAAAATGTGAAAAAAGTCAAGGGGTCTAAATACTTTCCAAATGCACTGTATATTTGCTCATGTTTGGTGGGTCTGGCATAGCCTGGTATCCAAACTGATTATCGCTCAGATTTTTTACAAAAATAGTCAGTTAGTTTAATGTCGCGTTCACGTCATGTCAGTTCACCTTCAACCAATCAGAAGACCAAATGTAATCCAAAGTGTAGCATTTGCCAACTTGAGTTCTCTAGCTAAGACTGGGGTTCCTATGCTTAAACGTTGCTGACGCCAGACAGATCTTACAACACCTAAATAGGTATTTTAAGTACCAACTAACTACATAATGTTATAGAAATGTGTCAGTCGATGATGTGGCATGCAACCATTGATAGCCTAGTGGTGTTGGGCTAGTATCCCGAAACGTTGCGGTTTCGAATTCCCGAGCCGACAAAGGTGAAAAACCTGTCGATGAGCAAGCATTTAACCCCCATTTGCTCAAGGGGCACCGTACCTCTATGGCTGACCCTGTAAAACAACATATTCCACTGTACTTATCCAGTGTATGTGACAAAAACAAACAAAAAATGGGGGGGGGGTTGCACTCCACCAAGCGTTCTCCTTAGTGAAATATCACTGTTGCTTGCATAATTAGGCCTAGAAATTCCGCATTTCATCAACATCTCCATGTGGAGCCCTCTGCGCAGTGTGTGGTGAATTCACAGAGGCTGTGGAGCCTCTACGGAGTAGTCTACTTCTAGTGGAGAGAAAATCCAGCCTTCGCCCACCCATAGTTTTTGGGAGGACGCTGATTAGCCAGTCCAAGCCAACCCAAGGGATATTAAGTTTGGATCAGATACCAAGTGTGATCTTTGTGTGTCACTGATCTTTGTATGTAACCCCAAGCAGCAAGTGACCCATTTTAAGAAATTGACAGGCTTGTGCAGTAGCACAGTATACAACCACCCTCTGAGCAACCGGAGGATGGGTGTAGGCTATTTTGTGCTGCTTGGTTATCTTCAGTAGGTTTCACCGTTGCAAAATTTTGTTCATCAGGGCAACATTTTGTAGAGCGTTCAGATAAACATAATGTAGAAGAAAATGCATGTCTAGCAAGCAAATGTATGCCTGACAAGTAAGAATTGTGCCAGCTGAGTTTTTTTAAATGCCATGTCTATCTGCATAGTTCACTACATTGCGCCCTTCTGAATGCGACCCTGGAGTTCAGACAGCACCATTTCCATTTACCCAAATGACATGTTCATTTGGCAAATGTTACAAATAGACATGATTCCTTATTCAACATGTCAGAGGGATGTGAGTTCTACATAACTATAACGTTACAGAACTGCACTGAACGTGCCCTGGTGTAATGTTTCTGGTGTTGTGTTTCAGTAAAAACAGTATTACATCACCATTCAGCAAGGTTGGCTGTTTTACTAACTAAATAAATCCAGTTCGTGGTCTAACGTGGTAGTCTTTCTGAGAACAAGTATGCTAGTTAGCTATCAAAATGCTTTGCAAGAAACTACCCAAAGTAGTGGCAACCAGTCCTCGCCTCAGTGATGGAGAGGACAGGTCTTTAAATTTCATCCAGAAAAGTACACTAGATAGCTATCAACAGTAAAACACATTTGGAGTTCGTTATCAACCATTTCCCGAAAATACTTTCTGAACAACTAACTACAAGCAAGCCACCATATTCTTTATGACACTTATTCTAACGATTGATGTTTTGAGCACTACAGAAACAAGACCAAATTTGACACGGCTCTTGACAACATACTTACGTTCTCTGTTATTTTGTTGGATGAGCACACGTAGCACGACGACGTACCAAAAATGTGACGTAGCATAACCCATATGCGTTGAGAAACATTTATAACTAAAACCAACCTCGATAAATAATAATAAATATGTATTTAAAATGTACCTGCATGCCCAAAAGCCCGTTGCTTTCTCTCTCATTTTGAATGCGTGCAACAGGCTACAAACTTTCAGGAAGGAAATTGACTGATGTGACAAAAGCAATATTAGTAATATCGTGGTGATCAGTTCCGGGTGACGTTCCAGCAACGCCTTCAAAATAAAAGTACGGACCTAAATCAAATCAAAATCAAATCAAATGTATTTATATAGCCCTTCGTACATCAGCTGGGTATCAGACAGAAAAAAAGAAAAAAGAAAGAAAAAGTACAAACGGCAGTGAAATTAATTGTGAATTCTTAACGATTCATTAATGACATTTCAGCCATTATTATAAATTGTTGGTGAAATAATTGCTAGTGAAATAGTTATTTTATTTACTATTGCATAATCAGTATCTAACTCAGATGAGGCTGGTGGCTGAAATGGAATAAATGGAAAGGATTCAAAAATATTGTCAAACAAATCCATATGTTTGATGTGTTTGATAACATTCAATTTATTCCATTCCAGCCAATACAATGATCCCGCCTTCCTATAGCTACTACCGCTACTACCACCAGCCTCCACTGAAAACTCAATAGAGAACAAAAATGATATCTGTGTCAAACCCATGGAAAAATCCAGGGCCGGATAATCTGGGGCCATTTCAGAGGCCCCCCCCCCCCTCTTCAAATCAAATCCAGCCGGGGGCTGGGATTAAAAATATACTTTTTAATAAAATATAGGACAAAACACACATCACGAAAAGAAAGTCAACACTACATAAAGAGAGACCTAAGACAAGAACATAGCATGGCAGCAACACATGAAAACACAGCATGGTAGCATCACAACATGACAACAACATGGAAGAAACACAACATGGTAGCAGCACAAAACATGGTACAAACATTATTGGGCAGAGACAACAGCACAAAGGGCATGAAGGTAGAAACAACAATACATCACGCAAAGCAGCCACAACTGTCAGCATTTTGACATGTCCCTCCAGTTTTTCCAACTTCTAGGTAGATTTTAAACCACTTAACCAAAAAATGGCCCCAAGCTTTCACTATAATTGTAAAGCCCTAGTTAGTTACTTTGTTGCTTTGACATTACTGAAGATTATTTGTTTCACATGATTAGTGATTAATTTAGGTTTGTCGCTCATTTTAAAGTCAACCCTCATTTTAATATGGTGGGGAAAAAAAATCATAATTCGTTTTTTTCAAAAGAAACATTGAACATTAATTAATGAGTAGTCAAATCATAGTGTGAAAGCAGGTGAGCTGGTTCTACTCCTTTTGGCCATTTTCGTGTGTTTTGTGGTGGAAAACTGAGCAGGTCGGGCATAAACATGTCAAACCTGATACCCATAGATAGATAGGCTAGACATGTTTTAACAATTCCACATTTTTTTGTGAAGCTTGCATTCAAATAGCCCATTATGTTGAAGAAGCGTCCATTCCACCTGTCAGAAGGGGAGTTATGGCTTATTTAAGATGAAAACTTCAATCCTGTTACTTTAATTGACAATTACTATAGTAATTGTTCTTAATTTGAAACCTCTTGAGGATGGGAAGAAATGCTTTTTTATGAATTTGAACATGTGCTCTTTATGACAATGCTGTGACATTGGCTGATGTAAAAAGGGCTTAATAAATACATTTGATTGATTGACAATATTAAAATTAGGTCAAATAAAATGTTTTGACCAAATTACACTACCCAAAAGGCATCTTGTTGGTGAAATGACCCAAGCCTATATATAATCATGTTTAATGAGAATGTAACATAAAATACTCCAATACTATGACGTTTGTATGCCGTTTATTCGCAGGACTTTTATTTTGCATATCACAGAGATAAGGGCATGTTTGTAGGCAGCTGTTGGTTGGCTTTTCTGGCTTCACATAGATGAAACTCTACATGGAAAAAAGTTGGCCTCATTTCCGCTGTCAAAATTGCTGTGGTCGAGTGCATGTTTTCAGGTTTCACCAGTGCTTGACTTGGGCAGGAGGACACTGGAGCTGAGTACCGGCACCTAAAATGTTCTACTACTTGAGCTCCTGTCCAACTTACAGAATATTATCTCAAAAGTATTGTGGCTCTCCTGCACCTTAGTATAAACAGTGCTGGCACCCAAAATTAGTACCAGCACCCAGGGGCACAACTTTCACTGGGGACGTGGGATCCCCTCTCACTTCTAAAACCAAAGTTGTGCCCCTGCCAGCACTTATTTCAGACCAAGTCAAGCACTGGGTTTCACCCCCAGTAGAAGATTAGGCTAGCTTATGCATTTAATATAAATGTAATTATTTAAAGTAGCTCATAAAACAAGTTAATTTCGTATTGATATGTTGGGGAAACAGAACAAGTGAAATGTGCAAGAATAAAGTTAAAGAAATTATTCAATTCTGTATGTTAAGTTTATTATTTAGACTATCATGTTAGACTTAAAGTTTAGTGTTAAAAAACAACACATTACATCCTTATAACACTAATAAATAAAAACACGAATTGTCTTGTTGTAGATTTGGCCATACAATTTATAATATTCACCCATTCCATACAGCTTTCATACCCCAATTTGAGAATTCACCTAGGCATTTCTTTGAAGCGACATCTGGTGGAGTAAAATGTTTTGATTTCCTATTGTCCCCTCTGGACTCGTCACCTGATCTTGATTCAAGCCGTGCATTTATGTTTCCTAACTCACATTAATTTAACTTGCTAGGGTCCTTTATTCTCAATTTCCACCTGACTGATGTGCCCAAAGTAAACTGGCTGTTGCGCAAGCCCTGAAGCCAGGATATGCATATAATTGGTACCATTGGAAAGAAGACACTTTGAAGTTTGTAGAAATGTTAAAATAATGTAGGAGACTATAACCCAATTTATATGGTAGGAGAAGAACCAAACGGACATTTTTATTTTGAGAGCCCATGCTCTTACAATGGAAAGTAAAGGGACATTCTGAAATCTAGCTCTCAGGATGCAATTCCTATGGCTTCCACTGTGTTTCAGCACTCAATGTTCAAGGTTTCAGGCTTGTTTCTTCCAAAATGAGAAAGAATAATATGTTTTACCACAGGGATACAGACTTGGAAATTCGCACACGCGAGGAAGAGGACCTGCTAATATCATTTTCCTATTGAACATACTTCTTTCCGTATGAAATATTATAGTTTAATTACATTTTAGGGTATCTGAGGATTAAATAGAAACGTATTTTGACTTGTTGAAACAAAGTTTAGGGTAAGATTTTTGCATTCCTATCTTGGCATGTTGAACGAGTGGATTACTCAAATCAACGACGCCAACTAAACAGACTTTTTGGGATATTAAGAATGATTTTACATAACAAAACGACACTACATGTTATATATAGCTGGGACCCTTTGGACAAATCAGAGGATTTTTTTCAAAGAGTAAGTGAATATTTAATCGCTATTTGTGAATTCATGAAACCTGTGCTGGTGGAAAAAAAATACTTTGATGTGGGGCGCCATCCTCAAACAATCACATGGCATGCTTTCGCTGTAAAGCCTATTGTAAATCGGACAGTGCAGTTAGATTAACAAGAATTTAAGCTTTTAACCGATATAAGACACTTGACTGTTCCTAAATGTTTAATATCCATAATTTTTATGATTATTCATTTGAATTGCGTGCCCTCCAGATTCACAGGAAGTTGTCCCGCTAGCGGGACACCCATCTTTATTCACAAACATTCTACAGACATGCCAATGCCAACACAGATAAACTGGCATCAGTTTACCCTCAAAAAGGTATTCCAGCCAACAGAGAATCTGTCCAACATAAATGTATTGATTTAAACACTGAAATCGAGGACAAACAATTGGATAAAATAAGGTATTTTTAAAATTTGTTTAAGTGACTTATAGGTTCCTCCGTATCTCCTGCTCATATCATGTTAGCTAATTTATTGAAAATGAAATACAGAAATTTCTCATTTACGTAAGTATTAACAGTATGAGTCAAGACAGCCATTTTGAAGTCTTTCCATAGATTTTCAAGTTGATTTGAGTCAGAACTGTAACTAGGCCATTCGGGAACATTCAATGTCGTCTTGGTAAGCAACTCCAATGTAGATTTGGCCTTGTGTTTTAGGTTAATGTCCTGCTGAAATGTAAATTTGTCTCCCAGTGTATATCTGCATATCCTTGCTCCATTTTATGCAGTATTACCTAAGTGCCTGGTAACAAACAGGATTTTGGAATATATGTATTCTATACAGGCTTCCTTCTTTTCACTCTGTTGGTTGGTTTTGTGGAGTAACTACAATACTGTTGATCCATCCTCAGTTCTCATATCACAACCATAAAACTATTTAACTGTTTTAAAATCATGATTGGCTTCATTGTGAAGTCCCTGAGCAGTTTCAGTAACTGAGTTAGGAAGGATGCCTGTATCTTTGTAGTGACTGGGTGTAATTAATAACTTCTCCATACTCAAATGGACATTCAGCATCTGCTTTATTTTTTATTTTTTTTTACAATTCTTTGCGAGTCATTGAAAAACCTCCCTGGTCTTTGTGGTTGAATTTGTGCTTGAAATGTACTACTCGATTGAGGGACCTTAACAGATATTTGCAATGTCTCATCCTATAATTTGACATACTCCAAATATCATGTCATTAAAAAGGGAAATGTAACTAGGTATATAATCAGTAAGTACAAAAATGATCTCCTATTGCCAGAGAAATTGATGTAATAATAATAGAAAAATGAGTAAATTACAACTGATCATCTTTCACCCAGCAACAATGAGGGTTAGTCATAATCACATCTGTATCACCACCTTCAGCCTCACAGTCCATCCTTCTCTAGAATAAATCAATACAAGAGTGTTGTTTAGCCAGGTCACTGATCTTTTTGTTGTTCCTTGTACTACATGACAAATATATATATATATTTAGTCAGCCACCAATTGTGCAAGTTCTCCCACTTAAAAAGATGAGAGAGGCCTGTAATTTTCATCACAGGTACACTTCAACTATGACAGACAAAATTAGAAAAAAAATCCAGAAAATCACATTGTAGGATTTTTAATGAATTTATTTGCAAATTATGGTGGAAAATAGGTATTTGGTCACCTACAAACAAGCAAGATTTCTGGCTCTCACAGACCTAACTTCTTCTTTAAGAGGCTCCTCTGTCCTCCACTCGTTACCTGTATTAATGGCACCTCTTTGAACTTGTTATCAGTATAAAAGACAGCTGTCCACAACCTCAAACAGTCACACTCCAAACTCCACTATGGCCAAGACCAAAGAGCTGTCAAAGGACACCAGAAACAAAATTGTAGACCTGCACCAGGCTGGGAAGACTGAATCTGCAATAGGTAAGCAGCTTGGTTTGAAGAAATCAACTGTGGGAGCAATTATTAGGAAATGGAAGACATACAAGACCACTGATAATCTCCCTTGATCTGGGGATTCACGCAAGATCTCACCCGTGGGGTCAAAATGATCACAAGAACGGTGAGCAAAAATCCCAGAACCACACGGGGGGGACCTAGTGAATGACCTGCAGAGAGTGCAGGGACCAAAGTAATAAAGCCTACCATCAGTAACACACTACGCCGCCAGGGACTCAAATCCTGCAGTGCCAGACGTGTCCCCCTGCTTAAGCCAGTACATGTCCAGGCCCGTCTGAAGTTTACTAGAGAGCATTTGGATGATCCAGAAGAAGATTGGGAGAATGTCATATGGTCAGATGAAACCAAAATATAACTTTTTGGTAGAAACTCAACTCGTCGTGTTTGGAGGACAAAGAATGCTGAGTTGCATCCAAATAACACCATACCTACTGTGAAGCATGGGGGTGGAAACATCATGCTTTGGGGCTGTTTTTCTGCAAAGGGACCAGGACGACTGATCCGTGTAAAGGAAAGAATGAATGGGGCCATGTATCGTGAGATTTTGAGTGAAAACCTCCTTCCATCAGCAAGGGCATTGAAGATGAAACGTGGCTGGGTCTTTCAGCATGACAATGATCCCAAACACACCACCCAGGCAACAAGGAGTGGCTTCGTAAGAAGCATTTCAAGGTCCTGGAGAAGCCTAGTCTCGAGATCTCAACCCCATAGAAAATCTTTGGAGGGAGTTAAAAGTCCGTGTTGCCCAGCAACAGCCCAAAACATCACTGCTCTAGAGGAGGTCTGCATGGGGGAATGGGCAAAAATACCAGCAGCAGTGTATGAAAACCTTGTGAAGACTTACAGAAAACGTTTGACCTCTGTCATTGCCAACAAAGGGTATATAACAAAGAATTGAGAAACTTTTGTTATTGACCAAATACTTATTTTCCACCATCATTTGCAAATAAATTCATTAAACATCCTACAATGTGATTTTCTGGATTTTTTTTCTCATTTTGTCTGTCATAGTTGAAGTGTACCTATGATGACAATTACAGGCCTCTCTCACCTTTTGAAGTGGGAGAACTTGCACAATTGGTGGCTTACTAAATACCTTTATGCCCCACTGTATATATATTTTTTAAAGGTACTAATGATAATACTTTGCGTTACATCTGGCTAAATGTCACAAATTAACAAAATTGCACTGGGATGTGGCTTTGGCAAAAACAGAGATGAAGGCAGAGGGTACTCTGTCATTATTAGACGGACCAATATTGTGTGTCGAATCGTCAATGTTTGGGAGGAAAATCATAAGGCACAGACAAGCAAGCAGAGAGAGAACAATTTCCAAAATATATAATCCATAACATGAGCATAATCATTGTGGTTTAAAGAATTAATGAAACCGTGTTCATTCTTCAATGGTCCCCGTTTCAAGACTTCTGGTAAAACATCATAAAATGCATATTTTCAACATAGTACAGTACCAGTCAAAAGTTTGGACACACCTACTAATTCCAGGGTTTTTCTTAATTTTTTAAAACTATTTTGTACATTGTAGAATAATAGTGAAGACATCAAAACGATGAAAACTACATGGTAACCAAAAAAATGTGAAGCAAATCATGCAGTCCTCTGAACTGTTGATGTTGAGATGTGTCTGTTACTTGAACTCTGTGAAGCATTTATTTGGGCTGCAATCTGAGGTGCAGTAAACTCTAATGAATTTATCCTTTGCAGCAGAGGTAACTCTGGGTCTTCCTTTCCTGTTGCGGTCCTCAGAAGATTCAGTTTCATCCTAGCGCTTGATAGTTTTTGCGACTGCACATGAAGAAACTTTCAAAGTGCTTGAAATTTTCTGCGTTGACTGACCTTCATGTCTTCAAGTAATGATGGACTGTCGTTTCTCTTTGCTTATTTGAGCTGTTCTTGCCATAATATGGACTTGGTCTTTTACCAAATTGGGCTATCTTCTCAATACCACCCCTACCATGTCACAACACAACTGATTGGCTCAAACGCAATAAGGAAAGAAATTCCACAAATTAACTTTTAACAAGGCACACCTGTTCATTGACATGCATTCCAGGTGACTACCTCATGAATGCCAACAGTGTGCAAAGATGTCATCAAGGCAAAGGGTGAATCTCAAATATGAATTATATTTTGTAGAAAATAGTGAAATAAAGAAAAACCCTTGATGTGTGCGTGTCCAAACTTTTGACTGGTACTGTACATACCGATATACTGATTTCTATCATCTGTCAGATATACTCAATTCAGTAACATTCAGGAGTCATCCTTTGTGTATAGAAAAATGGTAGAAAACAACAATGATATAAAACGTGATAAAATAGTTGATTCTATTGTAGTTTAAGATTAAAAAATACAAAATAACTAGAAATGTGTAAATATAAAGCTTTTCTTTGAAATACCATACTCTTAAATAAAATTAAGTGACAGTAAAGTCCTATGACAACACATCATATTACCGATGGCCCATGACAGCTAAAACTACCAGGAAAGTGCTGCTTTTAGCAAGCCAGCCAGCTTCCCAGACTGCCCCAAGACAGTGTTTGGAATTACAAGGACACACTCTCTGACATTAAAATCAAGGTGTTTTGGGGTGAAACAATTTGTGCGAGGTGACAAGTACCCTTTCTAATGTTGGGCTGTGAGGTGGGAGGGAGGGGCGCCTAACTAGCTCTGAAGCCACTCCACCCTCAGTTCCTATTTTCTGTACCAGTCGTGAAATGTGGAGAAGCAAAACTCAGGAGAGAGACGCACCTGCACTGCGCGGAGGCACAGACGGAGGCCTGACCACATCGCCCCACATCGTTCCCATTTCTGTTCCCCTCCCACGGCACACCAGAGGGGGGGCCCATTGTGCACCCATTGACCTGAGCAGAGGGCTTACTCTCTTTAGAGGTTCCTGAAAGGAGTTGTACCTCCTCTGAAGGCTGTGGGTATGAGTCTCCCCTGTGCGACAGCTGAACCTGTAACCTGGGAAGAGGGCACCAGAGGAGCACTGGATGATGTTCCTGATTTGGAGTGTGCCACCGCCACAACCTTCCTGGAGGACTTGGGCATGCCCTGAAGCCCTCCAGGCCCATCCTGGATCTCCTTGCTGAAGCTGGCTAGTGACACAGCCTTCATCCAAGATTCCATGGCTGCCTGGTTCGCTGCCGCCATCTTGTAGACACACACCTTGGCGCAGTCAAACTTGATGGTGAAGGCGAGCTCTTCAGCTGACTTGCAGAGCATCACGGTGCAGCACTCCAACACGATGACACCGATGGGTTCCTGGCTCTCACACTCCTCAAGGTACAGTAGAACAGCATGTTGCCCTTCCGGATGAACCAGCGCCTGTGGTAGGCTGTGTTCCACTCCCCCTTCTTGAACAGAAAGCCCATCATGTCTGGCGGCGACGCAGGTGGCATAGTGAGCCACGCTACATTCGTTCAGCTTCATTACTCTCCCTCCACAGGGGAGTCCATAATAAAAATTTAAAAAGTACAATACAGCATCTGGTTACTAGTCAAACTCACCAATAAGATTATGTATTAATTATTTAGGTAAACATCTTTCACAATACGGTTTAGAGGCGTCTAGGATTAGACTACTGTAAACAAACGCCCTATCTACCCATTTGTAGGTTACAAGTAGTGTAGTGCAACGTCTTGAATTATTTGGATTTGTTTACGAGATGCCTGGGGTCATGCAAGAGGTGACTGTAACGGGCTCTGCTAGCTAGAGCCACTTAGACTAATGGCATTGACGTAATATGATTGGGCAGGTGAAGGCAAGTGCTCTGCCACATACATTAACTTTCACATGTTCAGACAAGTCTTTTCAGTGATGCATTTTTTAAGTATTAG
The DNA here is from genome assembly GCF_018296145.1 of Oncorhynchus tshawytscha. NCBI lineage: Eukaryota > Metazoa > Chordata > Actinopteri > Salmoniformes > Salmonidae > Oncorhynchus > Oncorhynchus tshawytscha. Next base: position 47,438,018 of record NC_056440.1, on the reverse strand, counting down.
GCTACTACAGGGTTAGGGTGCAAAAATGTGCTTTTACATTTAACAGCATTTCCAGTCAATTGGTGCGTCAAAGACTGGATGTAGACGAGGGGTATCCTCAAAGGTCTATCTCATATCCAGTAAGTGAATCCTTCACAGTCCAGTTTAACCTCACAACAACAGCCTTGGAGCTCAGAATTCAACATCCCTCTTCTCGCCTTCTGCTGGAGTTGAAACAGAAAATAGTATACTGCAAAATGTTACTGTCATTTCAGAAACAAATTATAATTTCACACCACAGCTTTTTTGTTGTTGCCTAGAACACCCAATACGCAGTGGAGGTATACTGTAGCTACACTCTCTACTCACACATGAATGTTTCAGGTATAATGTTATCTTAACCTTTCCTGGTTTAGATGGTTTAGTTTAGATTAGACTAGCGTTTCCAAACTCAGTCCTGGGGACCCCAAAGGGTGCACGTTTTGGTTTTTGCCCTAGCACTACACAGCTGATTCAAATAATCATCTAATCATCAAGCTTTGATTATTTGAATCAGCTGTGTAGTGCTACGGCAGAAAACAAAACATGCACACCTTGGGGTCCCCAGGACCGCATTTGGGATTATGCTGAATTAGAATAAAGGTTAGGGTAAGGGACAAGGCTAGGGCAATGGTTACGTTTAGGATTAGAATAAGGGTTATGGTTATGGTTAGAGCTACTGTTAGTAGTAGATAGTTAAGGGAGTATGCTAGGCACATAATCAGCGTAATGAATACACCCCAGTGTTAGCTAGTCAATCCAATCAGGGAAAGTAGAAAAAAGACAAAGGTCACAACAACTTTAATTTGCTGCCCATACTATCTGCATAGCTAAATGTTTTTGGTCCAGACAGTAAAAATTATCCAACTTCAGAAAGTGCAGTTTGCTCACTGTAAAACAGGGAAGCCTACTTTATGCTACGTTGGTAATTAAAAATCGTATTTATTTTAAATTTGGTATGACAGTTATCCCATGTCCATCAGGGTTTTTTATCATACCTTGCAGTGTTGTTGAAGCCAGAGACGGAAGAGGAAACGAGACATCGGACCTCTGGGGGTCAACATCCCACTCCCAATTTTTTTCTGTTTCAATGGAAGTCAATGGCCTCTCCTCTCCTTCCTTAATCCGAAGACCAATAACTCGATAAGTGCTCGAGGAGTGTGTCAATTGGAAAAGGCTATAAGGAGAGAATTAATTTTTTTAAATGTGGTAAGGGTTAGGGTCAGAGTTAAGGGTTTGGTTAAGGTTAGGTTTAAGGTAAGGGTCCGTTTCAGGTTTATGCAAGTTGGTTTGAAATAAGACTAAAGTCGATGTCCACACCCCCGCGGAATTCTAATTATAGCATAATAAAATAAAATAAACAAAATCTGTCAGTTAATAATTAATGCCTTAACTTTGAAGATCTTCTTCTGTTGGTACTCTAATATCTCAAATAAACATCACAAATGGTCCTTTTGTTCGATTAATTCCGTCGTTATATCCCCAAAATGTCCATTTATTTGGCGCGTTTGATTCAGAAAAACACTGCTTCCAACTCGCCCAACCTTTCTACACATTATCTAATAAATTACCTGTAATCTTGGTCCAAACATTTCAAACAACTTTAGGTATTTTAAAACGTAAATAATCGATCAAATTTAAGAAGGAATAAACCGTGTTCAATAGCGGATAAAATGAAAGTGGAGCAAGCGCTAGGTCGCGCGCCCCCAAACACGAGTACACTAGACTCGACACTCATTCTGAACAGCCATACTTCTTCATTACTCAAAAGAAAAACATCAACCACTTTCTAAAGGCTGTTGACATCTAGTGGAAGCCGCTAGGAACTGCAACCAGATGCCTCAGAAATCTAGATTCCCATAGAAAAGCAATTGAAAACAGTCACCTCAAAAAAACATTTCCTGGATGGTTTGTCCTCGGGGTTTCGCCTGCCAAATAAGTTATGTTTATACACAGACATAACAGTTTTAGAAACTTTAGTGTTTCTATCCAAATCTACCAATTATATGCATATCCTAGCTTCAGGGACTGAGTAGCAGGCAGTTTGCTTTGGGCACAATTTCATGAAAATACCGCCCCCTATCCGAAAAAGGTTTTAAATCACATCACAAGACCACTTTTGAGGTCTGCAAAAAAAAAAAAAAAAAAAATATTTTTTTAGTAGTTACCATTTAATTCAAGTGTGCAGGCACGTTGCCCTGTTCGGTTAGCGGTGTTTCTGTAGCGCACATGAGATGGAGTTTGCAAAACAAATGGTCACTGGATTGATGCAAAGAATCATGATATTCTGCCAGGTAAGCATAGGCTACTTTGTAGCTAGAATCCTGACTAGAACCCCAACATTTGATCATATTACTCCAGTGCTAGCCTCACTGCATTGGCTTCGTGTTAAGGCTAGGGCTGATTTCAAAGTTTTACTGCAAACCTACAAAGCATTACATAGGCTCGCTCCTACCCATCTCTCCGAATTGGTCCTGCCGTCCACACCTACACGTAAGCTACGGTCACAAGACGCAGGCCTCCTTATTGTCCCTAGACTTTCTAAGCAAACAGCTGGAGGCAGGGCATTCTGCTATAGAGCTCAATTTTTATGGAATGATCTGCCTATCCATGTGAGAGACGCAGACTCGGTCTCGACCTTTAAGTCCTTACTGAAGACTCGTCTCTTCAGTAGGTCCTATGATTGAGTGTAGTCTGGCCCAGGGGTGCGAAGGTGAACGGCAGGGCACTGCAGCGACGAACTGCCCTTGCTGTCTCTGCCTGGAAGGCTCCCACTGGGACTCTGCCTCTGACCCTATTACAGAGTCTGAGTCACTGGCTTACTAGTGCTCTCCCATGCCGTCCCTAGGAGGGGTGCGTCACTTGAGTGGGTTGAGTCACAGACGTAATCTTGGTTTGGTTTTGTGCCCCCTCGGGCTCATGAGGTGAGGTGGAGGGGGTATTCAGGGGCTATACTTAGTCTGGTCTCAGAGTTGTAAGTTGGTTGTCTGTTAATATCCCTCGGGTGGTGTGGAGGCTGTGCTTTGGCAAAGTGGGTGGGGTTATGTCCTGCCTGGTTGGCCCTGTCTTGGGTACCGTCTAAAGGGTTTCATTCCTATGTTGTGAGCTCTGAGCTACAGAGCTGTCTGTCCTCAGAAGACCCCTTCCAGAGAAAAGGGTGAGGGAACAGACTCCTAAGCCAAAAAGGACACTGACATCAGGAGGACGAGCAGGGAGGTGCGCAGGAGAAGTGCGTCATCGAACAGCGGAACGGTCCACTCAGAGAATCCTCGGAGATCATTCCCACGTAATTACATCATTATATTCTGACCCATAAGAGCGGCAGTTTGAGGCAAGGCTAGGGTTAGAATAGCATAGCTGACAAATTCACCCAAATGTATATTTCTCTTGTGTACTTTCTTTTTTCTCTCTCTTTTGAAATTCCCATTGTGGGTAATACGCATGAATCTGTGTGTTGGCCTGTTCTAATCAATAGCCTATAATGTGTTTTGTCTATCTTTCATCATCATTTTAGCTTTTTAGTAAATAAATATTCAACTAAGATTGGTGTGGTACGAATTCATTAGTGAGACCCGGGTCCGTGCAGATTCACGGGCTATACATTGAAAGTTACATTGAAGGTCTACTTGGGACAGTGGATGGATCACACAAGCTCATGGTTCATGCAATACTATTATTAAAATATCTATTCTGTTTTTCTTCCTTTTGCCTCTCATGTTTGTTCACTTGGAATTGGGTTTCCCAGAGCATCTCTCCTTTTACACTTCTAGAAAGTGAACACTGACAGTGAGATAATGACATTGTAGTAGCTTGCAGTAATAGTTCCTTTTTCATTTGACCTATAGAGGGTGATATACTGTAGGTCATTGACCTTTCAAAAAGCTTTAAAAGCAGGCATTGAATTGTCAAATCAACACAATAAACACACATACTTGAAATTATTCTGTAATTCATGTATTAAAGTCCACAAAGTATAAAGAATAACATAAGTGCAAAGTGCAAATTATTCATAAAGATGTGGACATATACATTGTTTTCCCGACACGTCATTGACGAAGTTTGTTTGTTACGTTCCATCCTCTTCAAAGCAAAGTCATTAGTGGTCCAGAGAGACAAGGACACACAGTCACAAAGTCCACATCAGCTAAGGGTGGGCAAAAGTGAGGTGCACTCCAGTTTGTGGAAGGGGCAGCATGTCTCAACAGCCTCTCCAGTAAATGCATAGGAGACCACAGTGATGACAGGATGAGGTGGAAGAAGAATCAGCCGTGCATTCATTCAGCATCATGCTTCCTCTGAGCACAACAATGTACTGTATTTGGTTTAATCTAGTTTGCTTTCATGTGCTACACATTTTTTTTTACACCCCTGTAACATAATGATAACATGTTTTTAAAAATCTATATAAATACTCTCTCACTATAGAAATAGAATATCCACATATGCCCTGCAGAGATAAATGTATTTCAAAAGTATGACAGTCTTCTTCAAAATACTACTCTCATCCCATGGAATATCAAAAATATTAGATTTTATGTTAAAATCTCTGTAGAAAATTACTCTAAATATATACAAATACAATTTGATGCAAATGATTCTGTCTTTGAGAGTTGTTTAAAGCTGTATGCCATATCTTTGCAAGTAACTTGCATGACATTGAACATAGATGTCAATATGCGAAACACATTCTGAACACAAATGAGTGACCAGCCTCCATTACAATTTCTGAGCCATTCAACTTGCCTCATATTGTATGTTGGATTTGCAAAAGGACACATTTACTGTATGTTTTTCACACCCTACTACAGTATAGACGTTAGAGGACCATGTTGTGGCTTCTATCTTCAGAGCAGTCACTGCAGATTACCAGATTTCACTGGATGTTTATGTCAAATATGTTATCTTCAAGGCAAATATAGCACAATTCACAAAGCAAAAAACTGTAACTGAGTGGGTCTTTTCTTGTTCAAATTATGGCTTTAAAATATTGACCATCTTTTTTTTCTCTCTCGCTCGCACTCTGTCTCTCTTGCCCTCTCAAAAGGAGTTGAGACTGAGTAGACTTCCACCTGGAATAGTTCTCCAAATGCTGGGGACATCAGTTTAACCTATGACTAAACAGAAAATCTTAATTTCAGTTGTAAATGAACCAGTCCCACTTGGACACAATGTTTTCATCTTATTTTTCCATTACATTTGAACTTCTGCAATATTTATCTGTGAGTAAGACTATGCCTTGAGGACTTCCAATGTTCTCTCTCTGTGAGGATGAATTATTTGGCCATGGCTCGGGGGTTCTGGGGGATGTTCTGTCAAAGGTAGGGAGCATCGTTCTCAGTGACTGTATGCTGAACTGAAGTTGATCAGCTTAATGTCAGTGAAGGTTGTTTCCACTCTTACCCAGAAGGACCTGCAGGGGAAACAAGAAAAACATGCATATGAGCATTCTGACAATAAGAGGGAAATGCAATTGAACTTGCATAAACAGCCGCAGCTATGGGAATGAACAGATTAAAAAAGAACATGACCACAATTCAAATATTTTTTTTGTTAGAAATTGTTGCACAATTCCTTTCCGAGCATTCAAGGCTGCATTGTACACCTTTTTTTTCATCTAATCGCAAAAGAGTGAACAAAATAGAACATTCTCTTATAAAACATGTGCATGCAGCAACAGAATAATAGCCAACATCAATAATCCTGTATGTTGTTGGAACCTAACAGTTTGTAACTCACAGATGTTGGTCAACTTGAATGCTTTGTACTTGGATTGAAGATTGGGCTGTCTTTACCTAATGTCAGAGTCAAATGGCTTACATCAAGGGTGATTACACATAACAGTATAATGTTGATACTGTCTCTTTTTTTACAGTTTCTGTAAAGTTTTGGGGTGACCTAAAAGGCCTAACTGTATTTCCTAAATGTGTGTGGTTTCATACATTCCTCATAGCCTCTTGGTCAATTCTTATACTTGACAAATTCGTGAGTGTATATCTGGACAGCTGTGTCACCATAGCTGTGGTAAACAAGTCCAAATTGTAATATTGTTTTCCCTTAAAAAAAGGAGATGCATCTGATGCCTCTGCTTTTAATAGTCTCCAAAGGGGCATAATAATCTCTGATTAAGTTTGCTTCACAACAACATTTCTCAAACTCATGCTCTCGCTCTCAAACACACAAACGACTGCAAGAGGACATTCCCTTTCCACCATTCCTATGTGCAATATGGTAGTAGGGGGACTAATCTAAAAGAGCATGCATACCTAACGTGCAAGATGTATTGTTAGCACTCTGATGTTTGATAATGTAGTTCAGCACTCTTTTGTATCGTAATGACCTTTTGAGATCTCCATTATAGATGGAAAGCCTCTGGCACAAAACTGTATTATTTGTCTTGCCATATTTCACTTTTCATTTTGTTTAATGTCTTTTCATCTTATTTTGATTGAGGAAGCAAAGAAAGACATAACCCATTGATACATGATGAGTATATTAACAATTTTGTCTAGCACTGCAGCCTACATATGGCAGAATATGATAGGTAATTGTGGATTGGCACTACAGTACTGTAATTGTGTTACATGTATGCCTATTTATCTTTGCCAGGCGGCAAGCAATCATGTCACATAGAATGTTGGAGTTTTGCACAACCAGTTTTACACAAGAATTTTAAATGTCTAAAATAGACTCCCACCCCCAGGAACATACAAGACTTGTAGCTGGGTGGGTGGGAGTCATCATTGCAATAGATATCTCTTTATATGGCTCGTGTGGGCACATTCTGGTGGAAGCCCTTTTAAGGTTCTCACAACACTGATCTCTCAGCATTTCCTTTCAGTAAGGCTATATTATGTATTTAGGTATTTCCTGGAAATTGTTCTTAATCTGTTAGTTTTCAATTGCACTGTACTTCTTGATGAAGGTAAATACATTGATTTCTCTAGAATAAAATGTTTCTACTAATCTCATCAATGTGACCAGTCGCACAAGCCTGCGGGGCTGACATTGCTACGTCCTTCATGGCATTCCTAATTTTTTAAATACTTGAATAAGCACAAATCCTTATCTAAATGGTGAACAAAGTTAGTAAACTTGTCCATTAGAGCAAAGAGATCATGCATTGAGTCACATCAACATAAAATTTCATGCCCCGCTTTTTGTCTTTGTTCACACTCACACACATTTCAAACACACGCTGCTTGTCCATGTCGGTTTTAGAGCATTGTCAACAATTGTGATGGTACAAAGGCAGTATGAAAGATTGCTATCAGCACAGTAATAGCCTAGTCCTGCTCATTAGAAGCCTTGCTAGTAGGAGGTGCCCCTATTTCCATCCACCTCCAGGGTATGCCTAATTTCATTCATTCCAAAAGGGTTCTTTGGCTGTCCCCATAGGAGAACCATTTTTGGTTTCAGGTAGAACCCTTTCGGGTTCCCTATAGAACCTTCTGTGGAAAGGGTAATTCATGAACCCAAAAGGGTTCTACCTGGAACCAAAATACCTGGAACCAAAAAGGGTTCTTCAAAGGGTTCTCCTATGGGGACAGCAAAATAACCATTTTAGGTTCTAAATGTCTTTGAATTCATACCCTTTCATACGTTTTTGAATGGCATAATAACATAGTAAAGCCCTACCACATACACACATGGGTATGACTGTTTGACTACAGTTCTATTCAATTAAGACCAAAATACCAACATCTGATGAATGGTTATATACAGTCAGGTCCCTAATTATTGGCAGCCTTGATAAAGAAGAGCCAAAAAGACTGTATAAAATAAATAATACAAAAACTGAGCTACAGTGCCTTCAGAAAGTATTCACACCCCTTGACTTTTAAAAAAAAATTTGTGTTGAATTTGAAATAGATTTAATTTTGATTTTTGTCACTGGCCTACAATACCCCATAATGTCAAAGCAAATTTTTTTACAAATTAATTAAAAATGAAAAAATGAAATTTCTTGAGTCAAGTATTCAACACCTATACAGATTCAACCACAAAGATCAAGTAGGTTATCCAATGCCTCGCAAAGAAGGGCATGTATTGGTAGATGGGTAAAAAAATACATTGAATATCCCTTTGAGCACGGTGAAGTTATTCATTACACTTTGGAGAGTGTATCAATATACCCAGTCACTACAAATATACAGACATCCTTTCTAACTCAGTTGCAAACCACTTATGTATTTCACAATGAGGCCAATGGTGACTTTAAAACAGTTACAGAGTTTAATGGTGATAGGAGAAAACTGAGGATAGATCGACAACATTGTAGTTACTCCACAATGCTCACCTAATTGACAGAGTGAAAAGAAGGAAGCCTGTATAGAATAAAAATATTCCAAAACATGCATCATGTTTGCAACAAGGCACTAAAATAGTACTGCAAAAAATGTGGCAAATCAAACTTTTTGTTCTGAATACAAAGCGTTATGTTTGGGGCAAATCCAATACAACACATTACTGAGTACCACTCTCCATATTGTCAAGCCAAGTGGTGGCTGTGTCATGCTTGTCACTGTTAAGGACTGGGGAGTTTTTCACAATAAACAAAACGTAATGGAATGGAGCTAAGCACTGGCAAAATCCCAGAGGAAAACCTGGTTCCGTCTGCTTTCCACCAGACACTGGGAGATGAATTCACCTTTCAGCAGGATAATTATCTAACACATAAGGCCAAATCTACATTGGAGTTGCTTACCAAGGAGACAGTGGTCGAGTTACAGTTTTGACTTAAATCTGCTTGAAAATCTATGGCAAGACTTGAAAATGGTTGTCTAGCAATGATCAACAACCAACTTGACAGAGCTTGAACAATTTTGAAAAGAACAAATGGGCAAATATTGTACAATCCAGCTGTGCAAAGCCCGTAGAGACTAACCCAGAAAGAATCACAATTGTAATCGCTGCCAAAGGGGATTCTAACATGTATTGGCTCAGGGGTGTGAATACTTATTATGTAAGTGAGATTTACATGTCCAAAGATTTCTAAGAACATGTTTTCACTTTGTCAGTATGGGGGTATTGTGTGTAGCTGGGTGGACATGTGTTTGTTTCGTTTAACCATTTTCAATTCAGGCTGTAACACAATAAAATGTGGAATAAGTTGAGGGTTATGAATACTTTCTGAAGGCATTGTATGTATTTATATACAAATAAAATTGCTCAGAAAGACATTTTGTTGAACAAGAAATAAAATTTCAAAAAGATAGGGGTCATAATGTATTGGCACTCCTGTTTATAATTCTCTAGGCAACCTCCCCTTACAAGGATAACGACACAGCCTTTTTCTAAAATGTTTTATGAGATTGGAGAACACGTTAGAAAGCTTCCTAGACCATTCCTCCATAGAGAATCTTTCCAGATCCTTGATATCCTTCATCTGCTCATATGGATGGCCCTATTCAATTCAAACCATAGGTTTTCAATGGGGTTTAAATCCAGAGACTGAGATGACTATTGCAAAATGTTGATTTTGTGGCCAATTAACAAAAATTGCGCATACAATTATAGCTCAGTATTTGTATCCTTCAAGTGAAGTGTGAGAGTGGAGCGATATTGAGTGAGAAAAGGTATGACCTCATTGACATACTGTCAGACAGTGTGTTGGGCAGCGGACAGATTTGAGGAAAGCTAGGTTTCTTGTTTAACCTAAAGCATAAATTAATAACATGTTCTAACACAGCTTCCTGTTTCTTGAATCGCTTCAAAAATATGAGTCAATTTAAATTCACTACTCTCAACCCAACCCTGCCAAACCCCCTTACACTCCAAGGACAGTTGTCGGTTGGCACTCACTCACCATTCATTCTCTCCTTGTGCATAGTCTCTTTTTTTTCTCATTGTTTAGATTAATCCACGTTTGACTGCAGTAGAAAGCTTGTAAAATAGAAATAGAACACTATAATTTTTAAATGTTTAATTAAGGGCGATTAACATCAAACCGTTGTGGTGGTTGATTTTCAAACCGTTGTGGTGGTTGATTTTCGGAGGATGGTTTTCTGTGGTTTCAAGGAAGGGTTAGGATGAGGCACACAAGGCGAGTTTGCAGGAGGGAAACTATGGCTGACGCTGAGGCCGCCATTTTCCAACAGGAGCTGGGGTGGTGGTGAGGAGGAGGAACACTGATGGACAGGGCTCATTACTTCAGTCAATTCTGTCTGTAAGTGTATATCTGTGTTATTGACGTCATATTGCAGGTCACAGTCAGGGCAGTACCCGTGATACTGGACCTTTTCACTGAATCGGACCCGCTCCCTGGTGGCCTGGTGGCATTTGCTCTCTTCATGCCGTAGCAAAGGCATGGGTGTACGTCCTTTCTCTGGAATACTATTTGAGATGCAGTACAATAAGTCTCTGTTTGACTTCCCTGTGCAAACTTCATTGCGCATAAGAGTCCCGTTAGCCTTGGCTAGTAGGTTCCCTGATGGAGGATTCTTGTTGTTCTCCTCCGCTTTGATAGATGTCAGCCTGGGAGGTGGCAGAGGAGGGTGGGGCTTCTTCAGCACAGTCAGGACAGCAGGGATGACAGACGGGGGCCTAAAGATAGCGTCGTCAGGGTAGATCTTGATCTTGTCAATGCTGGAGGCTGTGGTGGTGCTGCTGCTACAGCTGCTGTTCAGGGTGTCTGTCTTGGAACTGTCCGTCATCGCCTCCTCCAGCTGTAGGTCACACGTGAGGGAGTCGATCTCATGCACAACCTGCACCAGTAGAAAGGAAAAAGAGCTATCATGGACAGTACTTATATTTAGCTTGACAGACATCAAAGTAACAGACTATTAGAGTACAAAATACAGCAGCAGCCAAAATGTTACTGTATGAAGCACTTGTTGATGTGCAACCTGACTATTAAAATAATGCATTATTATAATAACTTTTAACATTTGGTAATCTCAAGCCAGATTCACTTGCAACACAACAATATTATCTGATTCATTATGTATTTGTAAGGTAAGGGGAAACTACCCACACAACCCACCAAATTGTATTCAGACTCAGAAGTGGAACCCTCTGGCTATGAATTAGCAGTACTAACTTGTTTAGATAAGAATTCATTCTGTGTGTATGCACTTACACATAGTGGACATATTAAATTGAAATTGTTGAAAGCACATACTCTGCCTCCCATACATTCATGGTTGAGGTGATGATAATAATATACATAGTCAGTGAAAATTGCAAAGACATCTCTTCATAGTGAATGACTTCATCTTCCCTTAGGTATCTTTACTAATTCTGACTAGAAATCAACCCTTATTGCTGATATGCATGCATCAAAAGACACAATGTTAAAAACTATTAGAGATAGTCTGAAAGGACTTTGTAATCCATAACTGACATAATACCTATTAAGACCTATGGAGATGATTTACATATCATTAAAACATTTTACTACATTACAGTGGCAGCCAATACTTTGCCAAACCATGTCTGTGAACAGTATCCATACAGTATACCTTTTTAAAAATCATTACATTTTGAAGTAATTAAAGACATTGAAGTAATATTGAAGTAATATCCGCATATCTAAATTTCATGGAATGTTAAACTGAGGCTGGTGCGAAAAGCTCATTTAGAGTGAAATCTCCATGCACAGTCATAAATTGATCATTTAGTGGGCCACAAAAAAAAGAGTCGCAGTATCCAGTGCCACATGCTGTAGGGCATGTTGATTCTCTCTCCGTGCCAAGCATCTGGGTTCAGCTCCCCTTAAACATAGGCTTGAATCCAGCCAGTATAGTGTGTGAGTTGCAGTAGACAACTGCATTTGAATGGGATTTACTGAAATATTGGCTTTGATATTGACAACCCTCTAGGTTGGTTGTTTTAGCAGTGTTGTTCGACTGACAGATTGTGTATGCTTCCCTGAATAGAACACACTGACCCTGCTACTATTCCATTCAAATACTTGTTGAAACGGTTGAAAGAGGACTATTATTTTATAGGACACGTGTGCCGTATATCCATTTTAATACAGGATGTAAGAAAAATCTTGTAAGTAGGTCTTATCCAAGTGACAACCTGTCAGATAGGGACGAGTATTTCAGCCTCAGCAGGCTGGACAGCTCTGTTCTTACAAAAGCATATAGGTTGACAACATCCACATGTCAAAGCACGTTAGACTGCGGGTTATGGAAGATGGTAGACAACAAGGATTATTATGATCAATCTGTGGAATTTAAAAGAAAACAAAGAAAGCTGAGATGAATGAATGAATGCAGTAAAATTGCAATTGTTATTCAGCTTAAATAACTTGGACCCAATGACAGCACTGACAAAACCCGGATATTGTAAGAAGGTGCTGATGAGCTGCTGTATAATTTGTCAGGAGACAAATCTCATGGAAACAGTAGGCCTAGGCTAGACTGTGTTAAGATGATGAAATGAAATGCAACACCATTCCGGGGAACTTCAAGATGAACAATTAATCATGATTAATTTGTGCGCTTAAATCAAAGCATGCGCAACAAGGCGCAGCTACATTGTCATCCTCCGTAGAGACAACCTGTCCTAAATATATTTCATGTTCACTGATAAGATATATTGTCACATATGATAGGCCAATGCAATGTTTGTAGGCCCTGGACTTAATTATTTATATATGAGCCTTCAGATGTTATTATAGAACAAGCTTGTTTTGCTCCCCATCAACAGAAAAACAATAGCCTAACCATACCAGCATGAAATAAAGAAACAATGTATGTTCATCTCAAACAGCCTAAAAGCCACTTAAGCCAGACATAAGGAACCTATTCCACTAACCTCTTTGAGCTCTTTGGCCACATCCCTCAAGTCTCCCAGGATGGTCTCCAAATCCTTCATGATTGTCTTGATCTGCTTTTTTACTTTCACTTTGGAGACTACTCCTTCAGAAGATTCTGCATTTGATGTCCCTGACATTCTTCGTTGGCACAATGTATTTTAAGGATCACTAATAAATCCTTTCGGGGAAGCAAGACCATTTTGTCGATGCATTTTATTGCTCCGTTTTCTTCACATTCCTATAGGCTACATCACGCAAGAATGTTGTGAAGTGGAGTGACAGCGTCCCGGCGAGCATAGCGAAAATAATATTATCTTAAGAAACATATACTGAAGAGGTGTTTGTCGACAGTCGCTCATGATCATTCCACTGTTACCTTTCACATTTTCTCAAAAACAAAATGCTGATAGTCACATTTCCTTGTGGCAAGCACTGCAAATTCACAATTTTGAACATGCCTAGTAAGGTCCAGCGTGATAACAGAATGATAAGGAACAAGGTAAATAGGATAGAACACAGCAATCCAATCCATGCCCAATATTCTAATCATAACGGTCCGTTGGCTGCGCCAGGCATCCCCGTTGATCAGATTCTCTCTCAAAAATATATTTATATTCTATACAACGACAGTCCGATATAGTATAGGTTAAATTCATAAACTGCAGTTACATTACTGAATAAATGACACGTGAAAATCATTCCATTTTCACATTGCATCTTCATCGAAGCCTCCATGGTGTTTGGTAGCCGACGTCGGGGGAGAGAACGGTCTCTATACCGCTGCGCTTAGAGCTGTAGTCGCATGACACACGCGCATGTGCCGCAGAAGCAGATCACCTGGGGCGTCATTTATAAACCATGTGTACAGTATGTACAAAATATACCCCAAAATGTGCGTGCGACAGTTTTCACGCAAAGTTGGCATTTATAAAAAATGTACTTGACATGAGAATGTGCTCACCTCCCAGCAAACTTTAGACCATGCGTACACACATCTACTAGTGGCAAACAATTATGGAATTATGGAAAGCTTATTCATAAACAACTGGGGAAAAATATGAACAAGAATGCAGCCATTTGCCATTAATAAGGAGTGAATACCATTTAATATAATAACGGTTACATGCAGTGGCGACCCGTCATTCAGGGCAGGTGGAGCAGAGCCACACCTGTTTTGAGCTCTACCTTTCCTGTCTAGCAAAAATATATATAATAATAATAAAAACAATTTAAAAAAAAATAAATAAATAATAATAATAATAATAATAATAATAAATATATATATATACAGTGCCTTATATATATATATATATATATATATATATATATATATATATATATATATATATATATATATATATATATATATATATATATATATATATATACAGTGCCTTGCGAAAGTATTCGGCCCCCTTGAACTTTGCGACCTTTTGCCACATTTCAGGCTTCAAACATAAAGATATAAAACTGTACTGTATTTTTTTGTGAAGAATCAACAACAAGTGGGACACAATCATGAAGTGGAACGACATTTATTGGATATTTCAATTTTTTTTAACAAATCAAAAACTGAAAAATTGGGCGTGCAAAATTATTCAGCCCCTTTACTTTCAGTGCAGCAAACTCTCTCCAGAAGTTCAGTGAGGATCTCTGAATGATCCAATGTTGACCTAAATGACTAATGATGATAAATACAATCCACCTGTGTGTAATCAAGTCTCCGTATAAATGCACATGCACTGTGATAGTCTCAGAGGTCCGTTAAAAGCGCAGAGAGCATCATGAAGAACAAGGAACACACCCGGCAGGTCCGAGATACTGTTGTGAAGAAGTTTAAAGCCGGATTTGGATACAAAAAGATTTCCCAAGCTTTAAACATCCCAAGGAGCACTGTGCAAGCGATAATATTGAAATGGAAGGAGTATCAGACCACTGAAAATCTACCAAGACCTGGCCGTCCCTCTAAACTTTCAGCTCATACAAGGAGAAGACTGATCAGAGATGCAGCCAAGAGGCCCATGATCACTCTGGATGAACTGCAGAGATCTACAGCTGAGGTGGGAGACTCTGTCCATAGGACAACAATCAGTCGTATATTGCACAAATCTGGCCTTTATGGAAGAGTGGCAAGAAGAAAGCCATTTCTTAAAGATATCCATAAAAAGTGTTGCCACAAGCCACCTGGGAGTTTGCCACAAGCCACCTGGGAGACACACCAAACATGTGGAAGAAGGTGCTCTGGTCAGATGAAACCAAAATTGAACTTTTTGGCAACAATGCAAAACGTTATGTTTGGCATAAAAGCAACACAGCTCATCACCCTGAACACACCATCCCCACTGTCAAACATGGTGGTGGCAGCATCATGGTTTGGGCCTGCTTTTCTTCAGCAGGGACAGGGACGATGGTTAAAATTGATGGGAAGATGGATGGAGCCAAGTACAGGACCATTCTGGAAGAAAACCTGATGGAGTCTGCAAAAGACCTGAGACTGGGATGGAGATTTGTCTTCCAACAAGACAATGATCCAAAACATAAAGCAAAATCTACAATGGAATGGTTCAAAAATAAACATATCCAGGTGTTAGAATGGCCAAGTCAAAGTCCAGACCTGAATCCAATCGAGAATCTGTGGAAAGAACTGAAAACTGCTGTTCACAAATGCTCCTCCATCCAACCTCACTGAGCTCGAGCTGTTTTGCAAGGAGGAATGGGAAAAAATGTCAGTCTCTCGATGTGCAAAACTGATAGAGACATACCCCAAGCGACTTACAGCTGTAATCGCAGCAAAAGGTGGCGCTACAAGGTATTAACTTAAGGGGGCTGAATAATTTTGCCCGCCCAATTTTTCAGTTTTTGATTTGTTAAAAAAGTTTGAAATATCCAATAAATGTCGTTCCACTTCAGGATTGTGTCCCACTTGTTGTTGATTCTTCACAAAAAAATACAGTTTTATATCTTTATGTTTGAAGCCTGAAATGTGGCAAAAGGTCGCAAAGTTCAAGGGGGCCGAATACTTTCGCAAGGCACTGTATATATAGTACGATCAAAAGTTTGGACACACCTACTCATTGAAGGCCTTATTTTTAATTATACTATTTTCAACTTTGTTGAATAATAGTGAAGACATCAAAACTATGAAATAATACATATGGAATCATGTAGTAACCCAAAAAATTGTTTAACAAATCAAAATATATTCTTCAAAGTAGCCACCCTTTGGCTTGATGACCTTTGCACACTCCTGGTATTCTCTCAACCAGCTTCATGAGGTAGTCACCTGAAATGCATTTCAATATTTTTTTGTTTTCTATCTAACCTTTATTGAACAAGGCAAGTCAGTTAAGAACATTCTTATTTACAATGAAGGCCTACCGTCATTTTATTAGCAGGTGTACCTTGTTAAAAGTTCCTTGCAAAAGTCTGCATTAAACCATTTGCAATACATGAAAATAGCCTTACGCTTGAGTAAATTACGAATACCCCTGACATTAATTGAACAAAGAGATAAAGACAAACTTCAACCAACAACCTTGTTATGCTAATATAAGCTTTTCCTAAGGAAATGTAACTCAAAAGGATTTCCATCCCATTATTAACCTCTCCAACAAAAAAAAACAAAAAATATTGGTCATAAAGTTACAAAAGTATTCTTACTCCCACAAGGGGGAGACATTGTGTAGACTTTACAATAAGTAGTTATTCACCTATAGTTACACGGAACCCAAACCGGCTGCATGCGTGCGCCATCGTGTATAATTATATTTTTTCCCCGCACACTAAACGCCATCACGACACGCAGGTTAAAATATCAAAACATTCTCTGAACCAATTACATTAATTTGGGGACAGGTCGAAAAGCATTAAACATGTATGGCAATTTAGCTAGCTAGCTTGCAAATGCTAGCTAATTTGTCATATTTATCTAGCTTGCTGTTGCTAGCTTATTTGTCCTGGGATATAAACATTGTTGTTAATTTACCTGAAATGCACAAGGTCCTCTACTCCGACAATTAATCCACACATAAATGGTCAACTGAATAGTTTATAGTCATCTCTCCTCCTTCCAGGCTTTTTCCATCTTTGAACTTATATGGTGATTGGCATCTAAACTTTCATAGTATACCATGACGACCGGCAACAGTTTGTCTTTCAATCACCCACGTGGGTATAACCAGTGAGGAGATGTCATGTGGGTACCCTGCTTCTATAAACCAATGAGAAATGGGAGAGGCAGGACTTGCAGCGCGATCTGCATCAGAAATAGAAAGAAGTTCTATTTTAGACCTTGGCAATGCAGACTCTCGTTGACGCGCGCGAGCAGTGTGGGTGCAATAATTGAATAACATGGATTTCTAAATTTATTTTGCAACGCTCGCGCACGCAATGTGTCCGGTCTGGTCAGCATGTTAGTGTTAAGTTGATCAATTATCAGGCCAGCCTTTTCTCATTCAAGTGCTTGTGTACATTTTTTATAATAAAAGGCTGCTTTTCACCTGGCAATCAGTTTTTTGGACTGACAGTTCTGTCCGAGTTAGACTCTGGCGCTCTCTCAAATGTCCTGATCTGACTCTTGCACCGATAAAAAAATTCAGTTTTCCCTGCCTTTCGAGCTGCAGCCACCATCGGCCACAGTTTTTCTCTTGTCACTTTGTCTGATGAGGTCAGAACCTCCGTGACCCTCAATTTTTGCTTGATGAGGAATTCACAATTCTTCGCCCGCCTCCAAAGAAGATCCCGTGTAGATCTGTTGGTGAACCGGATGATGTTTGTCCTCGGTCTCTTGTCTTGATCCTTGAGTCTTCCCAAATGATGGACGATGTCTACATGTTCCTGAAGTTTGGCTTTTGATTTGGGAATGACAGCTCCACAGATGTCAACAACTCTGCAACTCTGGAATTCCATGGAGCCTCAGGTTCCACCTGCGCTGGTATGTCTTCGCCTCATTCACCTTTTGCTCGAGTTCAGCAACCTTCTTTTCATTTTCCTGGCAGATAACTTCAACTTTTTTCTTCATGTCACTTTTGAGGGTTTTCATTTCTCCAAAGATAAAGTCAACTGATTTTTTTTAATGGCCTAAATTTTCATTGTATTCTTCTCCCTAACCATGACCTCCAAGCCATTTGCCCTTTCATCTATCTTTGCTGTCAAAAGCATTACAATATTGTTTTGCATCTCAAAGAAGTGACATACCCTCTTGGCCTCATCTTTTTTCCCTGGGGCTTGACTGGAGTGCCGGGGTTGTAAGGTAACGGCCTGAGCTGGGGACTTGAGGGGATGCTCACCACATTTTCATCACTCATTGCAGTCTTTCCCTCCACAGTTACATTCTGAAGAGGAGTATCCAAAATCATACTATCTTTTGTGGTTAATTGTCCATCTGACGATCTCTCCATTTCTTTCCTTTTGGTTCTGGTCGTGGCAGTTCCCATGTATGTTCGACGAGCTAGTTTTTGAGCTAGATAGCTTATCTGGCTATCTAGTGTTGTAGCAAACTTAGTTTTAGAGGTGAATAACTTGCAGAAAGTAATCAATTACTTTGGTAAATAATCTAAACCATATTCATACGGGGTTTTATGACCGTAGAAATGATCCAATGGTCATAATTGGGTAAGGAAATCCAATAATTCCTTCAGCTACCAAAACAAATATTCTGCACTGACCGCCATCTTGCGCGCCCTCACACCCATTGAGCCTTGTTCACACCCTCTTAAGCCTTAGCCACACCCATCTCCTTAAGGGTTGATCCAACCGTTCTGTGCTAACCTGCCAGCTACTTCCAGACATCTAAGAGAGAGAGAACAGCTCACTGAACATTACTTGCCCTATTGCTCTGTGGTTTCGCATTCAGAGCGCACACTGGATGCTCTGGCAAATAAGTAGGGTTGTTCCGAAAACTCTGACCTCAAAACTACAGTCAAGCACCCAAGCTAACTGTCTAACATTGGCTAGCTACTTCCAGACACATATTGAGAGAACACCCCACTCTGACCAGCAGAGCTGTTTAGGCAGTTGTCATGTTATCCAGAGCGTTGGTGACTGTAACTGTGCTCATGGCAACAATTTAATTATGCTTTGTTTCAGACAATTACTGACACCGGACATATTAAACGGGTATTGAGCTTTCAAAAATGCATCAGTTATTCTGCGTTCTGGCACACTAAAATGAGAGTCTTTTGTTAAGAAATGTAGCTAGATAGCTAGCTAGGTAAACAATGAATCCCAACGCATGATGTAACGTTAGTTAGCGTGCCAGCCAGCTAACGTTAGCTAGCTAGCTAACAGTACACTAACTTGAAATGGAAATACTATGACAAAATTAGAGTAGAGTCTTTTGTTAAGACATTGTTGGGAAAATTATGATTAAATGACTGAACAAATCATTTTAAATGGAACTGTAACTAAGTAAAACGTATACTGTTTTAATATGTTTTATTATATCTGATTAAATATCTGGGTTCGTAAAATGGGATTGTGTGACACAGACAAGGAGTAATTAAAGTTGATGAACACCATTCCAACTAGGAAGAAAGAAGTGGACTGTGTAAACAGATAAGGTCGTTAACCTATGGTTGAACCGACGAAACTGAGCTCTGGGTTTTTTAGATGAGACATTCCTAGGTTTTCTGTTAATTAGAACTGTCAGCTAAGTGGTGATCGATAATGTTGAGGGGTCAAAAGTTACCTGGGAGTGTGTTAGTAAGTTATAATGAACTTTTCACCTCACTTTGTCCCGGTCGAGAGGAGGGGATTCTGTTAAGCAATGAAATTACGTCATGTTATTTGTATATAAACTGTTGCTCGTGGGAAAATAAATTCTGTTGCTTCCTTTTTCTGAGGCTAAACCAACTAGGCTTGTCAATTAATAACTTTATTCATATTTACAGATGGCATACAAGTTTGATAATAAGGCACATGAAAGTTTGTATGTTCGAGAAGGCATTTCTGCCAAAAAAAGCATTTTGATCAAAAAATATTTACGTCTTCTCCTGTGAAGTCATGACTTGCAACATACGCCTAGTTTCCTGAACCGGGTCACAAATATTAAGTCCATGTTATGGCAAGAACAGCTCCAATAAGCGAAGAGAAACGACAGTCCATCATTACTTTAAGAAATGAAGGTCAGTCAATCCAGAAAATTTCAAGACATTTTCTTCAAGTGCAGTCGCAAAAACCATCAAGCACTATGATTAAACTGTCTCTAATGAGGACCACAAGAAAGGAAGACCCCGAGTTACCTCTGCTGCAGACTTTGAATAATCTAAAATATATTTATTTCTTTAACACTTTTTTGGTTACTACTGGATTCCATATGTGTTATTTCATAGATTTGATGTCTTCACTTTTATTCTACAATGTATAAAATAGTTTTTTTTTAAACCCTGTGAATGAGTAGTTGTGTTACGTTACAGCATTATTCTAAAATTGAATTAAAAATACGTTTTTAGAAAGTTTTGCATATTTATAAAAAAACAACAACTGAAATGTCAAATTAACATAAGTATTCAGACACTTTATCCAGTACTTTTTTGAAGCACCTTTGACAGTGATTACAGCCTCAAGTGTTCTTGGGTATGATGCTACAAGCTTGGCACACCTGTATTTGGGGAGTTTGTCCCATTCTTCTCTGTTGATCCTCTCAAGCTGTCAGGTTGGATGAGGAGTGTCACTACACAGCTATTTTCAGGTCTCTCCAGAGATCTCTCTTCGATATGGTTCAAGTCGGGGATCTGGCTGGGCAACTCAAGGACATTCAGAGACCTGTCCTGAAGCCACTCCTGCATTCTCTTGGCTGTGTGCTTAGGGTGATTGTCCTGTTGGAAGGTGAACCTTCGCTCCAGTCTGAGGTCCTCAGCGCGTTGGAGAAGGTTTTAATCAAAAGTCTCTCTGTACTTTGCTCCGTTCAGCTTTCCCTCGATCCTGACTAGTCTCTCAGTCCCTGCCATTGAAAAAAGTCCCTAGGACATGATGCTGTCACCACCATGTTTCACCGTAGGGATGGTGCCAGGTTTCCTCCAGACTTGACGCTTGGCATTCAGGCCAAATAGTCTTTTTTCTCAAGGTCTGAGAGTCTTTGGATGCCTTTTGACAAACTCCAAGTGGGCTGTCATGTGCCTTTTACTGAGGAGGGGCTTCCATCTGGCCACTCTACCATAAAGGCCTGATTGGTGGAGTGCTGCAGAGATGGGAGAGCCTTCCAGAAGGACAACCATCTCCACAGAGGAACTCTGGAGCTCTGACATAGTGGCCATTGGGTTCTTGGTCACCTTCCTGATCAAGGCCCTTCTCCCTCGATTGCTCAGTTTGGCCGGGTGACCAGCTCTAGGAAGAGTCTTGGTGGTTCCAAACTTCTTCCATTTAAGAATGATGGAGGCCACTGTGTTCTTGGGAACCTTCAATGCTACAGACATTTTTTGATACCCTTCCCCAGATCTGTGCCTCGACACAATCCTGTCTCAGAGCACTACGGACAATTCCTTCGACCTCATGGCTTGGTTTTTGCTCTGTCATTCACTGTCAACAGTGCGATCTCATATAGACAGGTGTGTCCCGTTCCAAATCATGTCAAACCAATTGAATTTACCCCAGGCCGACTGCAATCAAGTTGAAGAAACATCTCAAGGATAATCAATATAAACAGGATGCACCTGAGTTCAATTTTGAGTCTCATAGCAAATTGTCTGAATACCTATGTAACTAAGGTATTTCTGATTTGTATTTTTAATAATTTTGCAAACAATTTTTAAATGTTTTTTTTCGCTTTGTTAGTATGGGGTATTGTGTGTAGATTTATAAGGAAAAAAAGTAATTTAATAAATTTTAGAATAAGGCTTTAACGTAACAACATTTTGAAAAAGTGAAGGGGTCTGAATACTTTCCAATTGCACTATATATTTTCTTGGGATGCTTGTTTTGCATGTTATTTTGGCAGAAATACGTGTCACATATCAGTTTTGTCTTCCTTTTTTTGGTCCTCTTTTTTTTTTAGTTAATAAAGCTGCATACAAAATTGGTCTCTTTTTTGCTTTCTTGAGTAAGTCAGCTCCAAAATGCAGGTGTTTCAGCCTAGCTCAGTGTTTTCTGTGGTGATGGTGGTGGGGCAGGCAGTAGAAAATTCGAAGCGTAGGAGTTGACAATGTTCTGTAGTTGCTCCGTGATTGGCTCAGTGTTGTCACTCATGGGGACACTACGTCAAATAAAATAAAATAAAATAAAATGTTATTTGTCACATACACATGGTTAGCAGATGTTAATGCGAGTGTAGCGAAATGCTTGTGCTCCTAGTTCCGACAGTGCAATAATAACCAACAAGTAATCTAACTAACAATTCCAAAACTACTGTCTTATACACAGTGTAAGGGGATAAAGAATATGTACATAAGGATATATGAATGAGTGATGGTACGGAGCAGCATAGGCAAGATACAGTAGATGGTATCGAGTACAGTATATACATATGAGATGAGTATGTAAACAAAGTGGCATAGTTAAAGTGGCTAGTGATACATGTATTACATAAGGATGCAGTCGATGATATAGAGTACAGTATATACGTATGCATATGAGATGAATAATGTAGGGTAAGTAACATTATATAAGGTAGCATTGTTTAAAGTGGCTAGTGATATATTTACATCATTTCCCATCAATTCCCATTATTAAAGTGGCTGGAGTTGAGTCAGTGTCAGTGTCAGTGTGTTGGCAGCAGCCACTCAATGTTAGTGGTGGCTGTTTAACAGTCTGATGGCCTTGAGATAGAAGCTGTTTTTCAGTCTCTCGGTCCCAGCTTTGATGCACCTGTACTGACCTCGCCTTCTGGATGATAGCGGGGTGAACAGGCAGTGGCTCGGGTGGTTGATGTCCTTGATGATCTTTATGGCCTTCCTGTAACATCGGGTGGTGTAGGTGTCCTGGAGGGCAGGTAGTTTGCCCCGGTGATGCGTTGTGCAGACCTCACTACCCTCTGGAGAGCCTTACGGTTGAGGGCGGAGCAGTTGCCGTACCAGGCGGTGATACAGCCCGCCAGGATGCTCTCGATTGTGCATCTGTAGAAGTTTGTGAGTGCTTTTGGTGACAAGCTGAATTTCTTCAGCCTCCTGAGGTTGAAGAGGCGCTGCTGCGCCTTCTTCACGATGCTGTCTGTGTGAGTGGACCAATTCAGTTTGTCTGTGATGTGTATGCCGAGGAACTTAAAACTTGCTACCCTCTCCACTACTGTTCCATCGATGTGGATAGGGGGGTGTTCCCTCTGCTGTTTCCTGAAGTCCACAATCATCTCGTTAGTTTTGTTGACGTTGAGTGTGAGGTTATTTTCCTGACACCACACTCCGAGGGCCCTCACCTCCTCCCTGTAGGCCGTCCCGTCGTTGTTGGTAATCAAGCCTACCACTGTTGTGTCGTCCGCAAACTTGATGATTGAGTTGGAGGCGTGCGTGGCCACGCAGTCGTGGGTGAACAGGGAGTACAGGAGAGGGCTCAGAACGCACCCTTGTGGGGCCCCAGTGTTGAGGATCAGCGGGGAGGAGATGTTGTTGCCTACCCTCACCACCTGGGGCGGCCCGTCAGGAAGTTCAGTAGCCAGTTGCACAGGGCGGGGTCGAGACCCAGGGTCTCGAGCTTGATGACGAGCTTGGAGGGTACTATGGTGTTGAATGCCGAGCTGTAGTCGATGAACAGCATTCTCACATAGGTATTCCTCTTGTCCAGATGGGTTAGGGCAGTGTGCAGTGTGGTTGAGATTGCATCGTCTGTGGACCTATTTGGGCGGTAAGCAAATTGGAGTGGGTCTAGGGTGTCAGGTAGGGTGGAGGTGATATGGTCCTTGACTAGTCTCTCAAAGCACTTCATGATGACGGAAGTGAGTGCTACGGGGCGGTAGTCATTTAGCTCAGTTACCTTAGCTTTCTTGGGAACAGGAACAATGGTGGCCCTCTTGAAGCATGTGGGAACAGCAGACTGGTATAGGGATTGATTGAATATGTCCGTAAACACACCGGCCAGCTGGTCTGCGCATGCTCTGAGGGCGCGGCTGGGGATGCCGTCTGGGCCTGCATCCTTGCGAGGGTTAACACGTTTAAATGTCTTACTCACCTCGGCTACAGTGAAGGAGAGACCGCATGTTTTCGTTGCAGGCCGTGTCAGTGGCACTGTATTGTCCTCAAAGCGGGCAAAAAAGTTATTTAGTCTGCCTGGGAGCAAGACATCCTGGTCCGTGACTGGGCTGGATTTCTTCCTGTAGTCCGTGATTGACTGTAGACCCTGCCACATGCCTCTTGTGTCTGAGCCGTTGAATTGAGATTCTACTTTGTCTCTGTACTGACGCTTAGCTTGTTTGATAGCCTTGCGGAGGGAATAGCTGCACTGTTTGTATTCGGTCATGTTAGCAGACACCTTGCCCTGATTAAAAGCAGTGGTTCGCGCTTTCAGTTTCACGCAAATGCTGCCATCAATCCACGGTTTCTGGTTAGGGAATGTTTTAATCGTTGCTATGGGAACGACATCTTCAACGCACGTTCTAATGAACTCGCACACCGAATCAGCGTATTCGTCAATGTTGTTGTCTGACGCAATACGAAACATCTCCCAGTCCACGTGATGGAAGCAGTCTTGGAGTGTGGAGTCAGCTTGGTCAGACCAGCGTTGGACAGACCTCAGTGTGGGAGCCTCTTGTTTTAGTTTCTGTCTGTAGGCAGGGATCAACAAAATGGAGTCGTGGTCAGCTTTTCCGAAAGGGGGGCGGGGCAGGGCCTTATATGCGTCGCGGAAGTTAGAGTAACAATGATCCAAGGTCTTTCCACCCCTGGTTGCGCAATCGATATGCTGATAAAATTTAGGGAGTCTTGTTTTCAGATTAGCCTTGTTAAAATCCCCAGCTACAATGAATGCAGCCTCCGGATATATGGTTTCCAGTTTGCAGAGAGTTAAATAAAGTTTGTTCAGAGCCATCGATGTGTCTGCTTGGGGGGGGATATATACGGCTGTGATTATAATCGAAGAGAATTCTCTTGGTAGATAATGCAGTCTACATTTGATTGTGAGGAATTCTAAATCAGGTGAACAGAAGGATTTGACTTCCTGTATGTTTCTTTCATCACACCATGTCACGTTAGCCATAAGGCATACGCCCCCGCCCGTCACTGCCAAATCTAAGGGTAGCGCTTGAAATTTCAATCCCCTTCGGTACTGCCATAGAGTTACATTAGAAGTTCCCATCCAAGAATGCTCAAGGTCATTGGCCACAGATAAAATGATGTCAAATCACTTTATATCTACAGCAGCTTTGATTGGACTGATACTTTCAAAATCTTAGCTAGCAAGCTAGCAGTCATCATCATGAATCACGTCGACAATCTACTGGCAAATCCTTTTTAATCCTTGTCATATGAAGAGAAATTATAGATAAACATATCGGTGCTCATTGGCCATTGGGCATAAACATTACACATCAAGTTGGAATTCGCAAATTAAACAATGAATGGTTTGGAAGGAATCAGTGGCTAACTGCAAGCATTGCAAAGCAATCACTAGCCTGGTATTCAGTGGAGTGGGTGTGTGGTCACAAGTCTGGGTTTATGGGTCTCTTTTCCAAGCTTAAAAGGATAAACATTCAACATTGGCCTTGGTGTCAATCCAGCATGTCTTCTGCCACACTCAAAACAGAACTGGGAAATTTGATTTCACTGGGTTCAAGACATCTGGGAACTCCGGAAGCTCCGACTGGGAAAATATTTTTTGAACGGTCATCCAACATCGGAATTGTAAGTTGGGAACTCTGGCCTATTTTAACATAATCATGATTTAACCTTATATTTTCAGAGTTCCCAGTTCTCTTGAAAGCACCATCAATGCAGAGAATGCCAGACTTTGATGACAAAGTTTGATGACAAAATTTGCCAACGAAAGACCTTCTTGTTCAAGTGAGCACAGCACAACAAGATGAGTCCATAAATGTTTGGTATGCTGCCGCAAAAATGATGAAATATGCCAGGGAGATATTTATACTGTTGCTAAGGAAGTCATACTAAGTGCATGTTGTGTAAGCTGTTAGTAGCCCATGTGCCTCATCCCAATAATTTGGTCTCTTTTCCCCTCCTAATTTCACCTATATTCCGACTTGGTGGTGCACATGTAGCCTATAGCCTGTTTTAGAGAAATATAAACACTGAATATTGTAAGAGATTTCATTGTCTGCTTTATATTCCCGCTTTATTTATCCTACGGTTCTGACTTTGTGTACAGGGAGAATACTGTAAGAACGGCTAATGTTCTGAATTCTGTCGCTGTACATTTCAAAGTGCTGAACAAATAGTTATATTGACTACGTCCGTCCTAGCTCGCTCATTAATGTATTAATCGAAATTACAGATCGCCTCTTATCCACTCATCGTGCCCATCGTCCCCATATGCCATAGTTTGTACATCTCAATTTTCAGTGGAAACCACATCTGTTTACCCAAGTCAGCCATATCAGCTATATTTTTTAAAAGGCAGTAAATGAGGCTGGATTAGCTGTTTTGCTGCCAGACAAGGCTCAGATGAAAAGCAGGTGTAGCAGTGGTAAGGTGTTGGGTCTGCTTTTCGGACTCTGCTGTTGAGGCAACTTCATGTAGGCCCTAACAGTGTGTGGGTACCGTTTGTTACCATTACAGGGCAATTAATGTATTATTTAGTGTTTTGCTGTGTAGGGGGTTTGCTGGTATGCACCCCCCCCCTCCCCCAGAAGGTTGTGGGTTCACAGACCACCATGGACAGGAGTAGAGGTGGAAATATCTCCTTTATAGTAAAAGCATTGCGTGAATATATCATCATATTTGCAGGTCTGAGAAAAATGTGTCTTTACAAAAATGTATAACATTTTTTTTTCATATGTCATTTTGCATATTAGCAGAATATTTGTTCATACCACACAAATTAACAAAATTATAGGCTAAGAATGGACAGAGAGAGAACCTTATGTATTCATCTTATCATATTTCTGCCAAATCAGTGTGTCTTGTTTGCAAAAGAACTGTCCCTAAGACATTATCTGAGCATGGTACTTTCAAAACGAAGGCCTAGCTTTCAACAATAGACAGTGCTGGCCTACTGACACTGACATTTTTTTTTGGAGGTCACTGTCCATTTCAACGCTGGTCTATGGGATATATAAGTAAATAGCTCCCAGATTGCAGTTCCTATGGCTTCCACTAGCTGTCAACAGTCTTTAGAAAGGGTTTCAGGCTTGTTTTTTGAAAAATGAATTAGTAGTTGTAGTTTTTCAAGGTGGCTCTCATTTTGACTGTAGTCTTGTGGCGCGTGTGTATGAGGGCACGCACCTAGTTATTTATCTCCGGTATTGAACATATTACATTCCATCTTAAATGTTGTTGTTTATTTACATATTAGGGTACCTGAGGATTGATTAGAAATGTTGTTTGAATTGTTTGGACAAAGTTTATTGGTAACTTTTTGGATTCCTTTGTACGCATGTTGAACTAGTGGAACGAGTGGATTACTGAATCAAACGCGTCAACTAAACTGACTTTTTGGGGATATAAAGAAGGACATTTGTTGTGTAGCTGGAACCCTTGGGATTTCAAACTGAGGAAGATCTTCAAAGGTAAGTGATTTATTTTATCGCTATTTTTGACTTTTGTGAAGCCTCTGCTGGTTTAGAAAATGTTTTTAATGCTTTTGTATGCGGGGCACTGTCCTCAGATATTCGCATGATATGCTTTCGCCTTAAAGCCTTTTTGAAATCTGACAACGCCGTTCGATTAACAAGAAGTCAAGCTTTTAAATGATGTAGGACACTTGTATGTTCATGAATGTTTAATATTACAATTTTGTCACTTGAATTTGGCTTGCTCCAGCTTCACCGGATGTTGTCGATTTTGATCCCGTTAACAGCATCTGTGCGCTAAGAGTTAACTGCTGGCTACTCTTCTTCCATGGCTTAACCCAACCAGAAAAGGTCACAAGTGTTTCCCTAAAAGCTCTCTGGGTTTAAACATATTCTACTGTACAGAAAGTTCATATCTTAATCAATTGATAGTGACAGAATTAAATTACTTCACAATTAAAGTCCATTTTTGGTTTCCTCGGCTATAGAAGGTTGATATCCCCATTTGAATCGTTGTCACGTCTTCCCTGGGTATTTTACAGCTTGTTTCTAGCATAAAGCATCATGGACCAAAGCGCTGTAAATAATCGGATCTGTTTTGCCATTTTCTTTAATAAAAGGTAGGCCTATGGCATACTCTCTCAAACCTCCTCAATTCGAGTCCAGATTTTAACTTCACAGCCCTTTACTGACACAGAGGCAGGCTCTTTTAAAGAGTGCATGGTAGGTGGAGGAATTGGCCGGAAAATCTATGGATCTAGCAGCCTATATCCTAATTCCGTCTGTCAAACAGGTAGGCCTTATCTCTTATTTCTTAGGAATAAATACGCCTCAACACAAAGCCCTCTTGTTCGTTGTTAGTAAAGTCTCATTTAAATGAAGGTTGAAATGAATTATGCCTAGGCTACTCCAATTTGCCTACTTTCAGCACCATGAGCTTTCCATTTCTGATTGATTGTTCCACGGCTGATGCTTCAAATTTCAGCACCACAAAATAAGTTACTCAAATCTGGCTTATTGTGAAGTCAATAACTCTCTGAATATATAAATGGGCAAGAAACATATAGTTTTTATTCAAATATACTATAGTAGTAGCAAGCTATCAAAGTTGACTTGTTTTCATCTTTGCGCTCTCCTTCTCAAATGGAATAAAACATAGGATATAGGCTAGTCCAAGGCAAGATATTGTTTTTTTTGGAATAGGCATAATCCCCAAAAATGTGTGGAATAATTATTTGACTCCTGCTGAACTGCCACGGTAGGGCTACTCAGCACAACATTGGGTATGCGGCAATTAAACACGTTTTGATCAGCAGGCCGGGGCTCAGAGTTGCAATATCCACTGCAGTGTATAATGCAGCCTAGTTTAATTTACACCATTCCAGCAGCTATCTTAGAAATATAACTTTGCTCCGTGCTTCTCCGAGCATGCACTTCATAGCCTATAGGCTATGGATCATTTGATTGAGACCACACTAAATAGCCCATAGCCACACTTGATTTTCGCGCCCTGCTGAAAATCAGAGATGAGGGACGGCATCGGGCACCACTAATTCTAAAACACTGAGAAATATCAAAATTGCAATATCAATTACATGACCCTCCTCTGGTCTAGATAAGAGATAGATAGATAGATAGATAGATAGATAGATAGATAGATAGATAGATAGATAGATAGATAGATAGATAGATAGATAGATAGATAGATAGATAGATAGATAGATAGATAGATAGATAGATAGATAGATAGATAGATAGATAGATAGATAGATAGATAGATAGATAGATATATATATATATATCTATATTAAACCCTACCCTTGACTGAAATAAATTTAAAAAGTATGACCCTTCCCCATTTTCCTCCAAGTAAACACTGTACATTTTGTTCCATCGCTGAACATATAATTATGTATTTTACAGTTATAACGAAGGTGAAATCTTATAGTTAGTTGTTTTATAATTGTACTATAGTATATTTAGAAAGCATATAAGTTATTTCAAGCCATTTTCATAGGATGTATTTCCTATTAAAGAAAACGATTTACCATACAGTATTTGCCCCTGAGCCTTTCCTGAAGCATAAAGCATTAGGGTTTAGTTTTTTTAAAGAATTTAGTCCAGGGGAGGGTCATGCCACTTATAATCAATTAAATGTCCTATTGCTCAGTGTTTGATAATTAGTTGCTTATTATATCTCGATGTGTGTCCGATGCTGCCCCTCATCCCTAACTCTCTGCTGGGCGCTAATATCAAGTGTGCCTAGTATGGTCTCAATCAAATGATCTATAGCCTCAGGGCCGGATTAATGCAGGTGTTTACCGGGGCTAAAGCCCCTGTGCCCAGGCTTGTGAGGAAACCAAGAGGCATAAAAAGGTTTAATAATAATCATTAAGGAAATATATATTGTATATTATATATACATTATATATTTACATACAGTACCAGTCAAAAGTTTGGACACACTTACTCATTTAAAAGTTTTTCTATATTTTTACTATTTTCTACGATGTAGAATAATAATGAAGACATCAAAACTATGAAATAACACATATGGAATCATGTATTAACCAAAAAAGTGTAAAAAAAAATCAAAAATATATGTTATATCTGAGATTCTTCAAATAGTCACCCTTTGCCTTGATGACAGCTTTGCACACTCTTGGCATTCTCTCAACCAGCTTCATGAGGTAGTCACCTGGAATGCATTTCAATGAACAGGTGTGCCTTGTTAAGTAAATTTGTGGAATTTCTTTCCTTCTTAATGTGTTTGAGCCAATCAGTTATGTTGTGAAATGGTAGGGGTGTTATACAGAAGATAGCCCTATTTGGTAAAAGACCAAGTCAAAATTATAGCAAAAACAGCTCAAATAAGCGAAGAGAAATGGCAGTCCATCATTACTTTAAGACATAAAGGTCTGTTAATCTGGAAAATGTCAAGAACTTTGAAAGTTTCTTCAAGTGCAGTAACAAAAACCATCAAGCGCTATGATGAAACTGACAGAAGACGCAGACTTACCTCTGCTGCAGTGGATAAGTTCATTAGTTACCAGCCTCCGAAATAGCAGCCCAAATAAATGTTTCACCGAGTTTCACAAATGCTGTGTCTTTGTGAGACGCAGAGTAAGTGAACGGATGATCCCCCCATGTGTGGTTGTCACTGTGAAGCATGGAGGATGAGGTTTGATGGTGTGGGGGTGCTTTGCTGGTGACACTGTCTGTGATTTATTTAGAATTCAAGGCACACTTAACCAGCACGGCTACCACAGCATAATGCAGCGATATGCCATCCCATCTAGTTTGTGCTTAGTGGGACTATAATTTGTTTTTCAACAGGACAATGACCCAACACACCTCCAGGCTGTGGAAGGGCTATTTGACTAAGGAGTGTGATGGAGTGCTGCATCAGATGACCTGGCCTCCACAATCACCCGACCTCATCCCAATTGAGATGGTTTGGGATGAGTTGGATTGCAGAGTGAAGGAAAAGCAGCCAACAAGTGCTCAGCATATGTGGGAACTCATTTAAGACTGTTGGGAAAGCATTCCAGGTGAAGCTGGTTGAGAGAATGCCAAATGTGTGCAAAGCTGTCATCAAATCAAAGGGTGGCTATTTGAAGAATCTAAAATGTAAAATATATTTGGATTTTTTTTGAACACTTTTTTGATTACTACATGATTCCATATGTGTTATTTCATAGTTTTGATGTCTTCACTATTATTCTACAATATAGTAAAAATAAAGAAAATCCCTTGAATGAGTAGGTTTTGACTGGTACTTTATTGAACTAGGCACGTCAGTTAAGAACAAATTCTTATTTACAATGACTTCCTACCAAAAGGCAAAAGGCCTCCTGGAGGGACAGGGGCTGGGAATAAAAATAAAAATAAATTAAATATAAATATAGGACAAAACACACATCACGACAAGAGAGACAACACTACATAAAGAGAGACCTAAGACGACATCATAGCATGGCATCAACACAACATGACAACAACATGGTAGCAACACAAGAACAGGGTACAAACATTGTTGGGCACAGACAACAGCAGAAAGGGCAAGAATGTACAGACAACAATACATCACGCAAAGCAGCCACAACTGTCAGTAAGAGTGTCCATGACTCCATGATTCTTTGAATTTTACTAGGCAAGTCAGTTAAGAACAAATTCTTATTTTCAATGACAGCCTAGGAACAGTGAGTTAACTGCCTGTTCAGGGGCAGAATGACAGATTTGTACCTTGTCAGCTCGGGGATTCGAACTTGCAACCTTTCAGTTACTAGTCCAACGCTCTAACCACTAGGCTACCCTGCCGAAGATATTGAGATAAAACTGTCCAGTTTGAGTGTTTGTTGCAGTCCGTTCCAGTTACTATCTGCATCCTTATGGCAAAGCAATCCAGAAAAGTCCCCTCCTACTATGAGGATTCAATATTTTTCTACACTGCCCAAAGATAAACTGAACTGTTTTTTAAATATCTGCCAGTTTGTCGTTACTGCCGTGAGGAAGGGAACATTTTCTCTCAGTGGCCTAAGTTGAAACAGAAAAATAAGAAAGAGAAAAATATGTTTTTCTGACAGGAGTATAAAATCGTGTATAAAATCGGGCACACAGTAATGCAATCTCCATTTCTACTTTCTACTTTTAAACTCGGACAAAACAGAGATGCTTGTTCTAGGTCCCAAGAAACAAAGATCTTCTGTTGTATCTGACAATAAAACTGTGAAGGACCTCGGCGTTACTTGAGCCCTGATCTCTCTTTTGACGAACATATCAAGACTGTTTCAAGGACAGCTTTTTTCCATCTATGTAACATTGCAAACATCTGAAACTTTCTGTCCAAATTTTATGCAGAAAAATTAATCCATGCTTTTGTTACTTCTAGGTTAGACCACTGCAATGCTGTACTTTCCGGCTACCTGGATAAAGCACTAAATAAACTTCATTTAGTGCTAAATACGGCTGCTAGAATCCTGACTAGAACCAAAAAATGTGATCATATTACTCCAATGCTAGCCTCCCTACACTGGCTTCCTGTTAAGGCAAGGGCTGATTTCAAGGTTTTACTGCTAACCTACAAAGTATTTACATGGGCTTGCTCCTACCTATCCTTCTGATTTGGTCCTGCCGTACATACCTACACGTACGCTACGGTCACAAGATGCAGGCCTCCTAATTGTCCGTAGAATTTCTAAGCAAACAGCTGGAGGCAGGGCTTTCTCCTATAGAGCTCCATTTTTATGGAATGGTCTGCCTACCCATGTGAGAGACGCAGACTCGGTCTCAACCTTAAAGTCTTTACTGAAGACTCATCTCTTCAGTGGGTCAAATGATTGAGTGTAGTCTGTCCCAGGAGTGTGAAGGTGAACGGAAAGGCTCTGGAGCAACGAACCGCCCTTGATGTCTCTGCCTGGCCGGTTCCCCTCTCTCCGCTGGGATTCTCTGCCTCTAACCCTATTACAGGGGCTGAGTCACTGGCTTACTGGTGCTCTTTCATGCCGTCCTTAGGAGCGGTGCAACATTTGAGTGGGTTGAGTCACTGGCGTGATCTTCCTGTCTGGGTTGCCACCCCCACTTGGGTTGTGCCGTGGCGGAGATATATGTGGGCTATACTCGGCCTTGTCTCAGGATGGTAAGTTGGTGGTTGAAGATATCCCTTTAGTGGTGTGGGGGCTGTGCTTTGGCAATGTGGGTGAGGTTATATCCTGCCTGTTTGGCCCTGTCCGGGGGTATCATCGGATGGGGCCACAGTGTCTCCTGACCCCTCCTGTCTCAGCCTCCACTATTCTTGCTGCAGTAGTTTATTTGTCAGGGGGCTAGGGTCAGTCTGTTACATCTGTAGTACTTCTCCTGTCTTGTCCTGTGTGGATTTAAGTATGCTCTCTCTAATTCTCTTTCTTTCTTTCTTTCTCTCTCGGAGTACCTGAGCCCTAGGACCATGCCTCAGGACTACCTGGCATGATGACTCCTTGCTGTCCCCAGTCCACCTGGCCGTGCTGCTGCTCCAGTTTCAACTGTTCTGCCTGCGGCTATGGAACCCTGACCTGTTCACCGGACATGATACCTGTCCCAGACCGGCTGTTTTCAACTCTCTAGAGACAGCAGGAGCGGTAGAAATACTCTTAATGATCGGCTATGAAAAGCAAACTGACATTTACACCTGAGGTGCTGACTTGGTGCACCCTTGACAACTACTGTGATTACTATTATTTCACCATGCTGGTCATTTATGAACATTTGAACATCTTGGCCATGTTCTGTTATAATCTCCACCCTGCACAGCCAGAAGAGGACTGGACACCCCTCATAGCCTGGTTCCTCTCTAGGTTTCTTCCTAGGTTTTGGCCTTTCTAGGAAGTTTTTCCTAGCCACTGTGATTCTACACCTGCATTGCTTGCTGTTTGGGGTTTTAGGCTGGGTTTCTGTACAGCACTTTGAGATATCAACTGATGTAAGAAGGGCTATATAAATACATTTGATTTGATTTGACAAACATTGGCAGTAGAACTAAAGAGCTCAGTGACTTTCAATGTAGCACCGCCATAGGATGCCACCTTTCCAACACGTCAGTTTGTCAGATGTCTGCCCTGCTAGAGCTGCCCCAGGCAACTTTATGTGCTGTTAGAAAAAGGCAACATTGTTGTACTGCTTTTAGAATATCAGGGTTTATTCTCAGATGTGCCAACTCAGACAAATGTACCAAAGCATGACATTGACGTTTCAGACTCTGCCCTAATCAAACAACATGCCTATCGAGTGAATCCTAAAAAGAGAGCGAAGCTCTGCAAGTGAGGTGGAGTTCATGCTTGAACACGGCATTGCACAACATGGCAACAGTACTTGTTCTCCCTGTATTTTAGTACCTAAGCCGAATGGGTCTCTACGGTTTTGTTTCGATTTTTAGGAAACTCAATGCCGTTACTTATTGAATCAAGACATTAAAGCTTTTAATTTGTTATTCATTTCTAAAATGTTCTACAAACCAAATTTCACTTCTGACATGATGGGGTATTGTGTGAAGATCAGTGACTCAAAATGTATATTTAATACATTTTAAATTCAGACTAACACAAAATGTGGAAAAAGTAAAGGGTTGTGAATGCTTTCTGAAGGTACTCTATTAAAGTCAGCGCCGGGTTCCAGGCATAAGCAACATTCGCGGTCGCAATTTACTATTGAGTGTAAGAATATTACACCAGGCACAATTTCAAAATGTCTTCTCCACACACGGTTAATGACCTTGGAAGAGATATTAAAGGGGGAAGGATGCGCTCCGCTGCTGCTGTTAGAGTGGATAAAGAGATAAAAGCCAACGGAGGCAAAGCAGTGGCTAACTATGGTGGGTAGTTTGGACCTAGTTATCTTCCTTCATTCGATATTTTACACATGGTTCAAGGTAGTCTCGTGTGGCCACCCTTCTGAATCCTGTTTGGAGGCCTGGAATCTGAGGCTAAGTTCATGGCTATGTAGGCAGTTTGCATGTTTAAGGGCAGTATTACAGAGCCTTGATGCAGTCTCAAATTCCATCCTTCCAGTGTCCAATTACACCTCCTTATGTTTTTTTTTCACCCTCATTGAACTGTACTGTAGACCAGGGGTTCCCAAACTTTTTCACTCTGGGTCCCGCTTCCAGCATTGGGGAACATCCCACTCCTCCCCCTGTGAGTGCAAGCATGCGCCACATCTATTTCTATGAGCACAAGTACAGTTCATGGCACAAACTGTTCACTCCCTTTTTGTTGGGGGAGAGAATTTTGCAGGTTTAAAGCGTATTTCGTGCAATTCTACACATTTTGTCATGGTGCAAAGAAAATGTTGCAGTTTTAAATCAAATTGCAGTTCTATACACTTTTTCTGTTACATTTTTCTTGTGTTAAACCAGGACCAAAATGCAGCGTGGTTATTTATAAACATCTTTAATAAAGATGATAACATGAACAATATGCTTATTCAAAACAAGAAACCGTGGAAAACCGAAATCAGTCCTAACTGGTGCAAAACACAGAGACAGGAACAATCACCCACGAAATACCCAAAGAATATGGCTGCCTAAATATGGTTCCCAATCAGAGACAACGATAAACACCTGCCTCCGATTGAGAACCACTCTAGGCAACCATAGACTTACCTAGAATACTACACTGAACACAACCCCATCAATCTACAAAACCCCTAGACAAGACGAACACATAATCACCCATGTCACACCCTGGCCTAACCACAATAATAAAGAAAACACAGAATACTAAGGCCAGGGCGCGACATTTTCCATGTCTAATGTGTATTCATGTGATATTTGAGTGACAAAGAAATTACAACAATACCTACGGTGCTAAAAAAAACTTTAAAAACTTTAGCTTACATGGGCTAGTTGATCTGGCCATTTCTGACAAGTTCTAAATCAAATGTTATTAGTCACATGCGCCGAATACAACAGGTGTAGACCTCACAGTGAAATGCTTACTTACGAGACCCTAACCAACAGTGTAGCTTCAAATAGAATAGAGAATTGAATGACAAATATAGTTGCGGTCTAAGTAGTAATGAGATTGACCAGGGCCTGTATCCATAAAGTGTCTCAGAGTAGGAGTGCTGATCTATGTTTAGGTCCCCCTGTCCATATCACCTTATTCATTAGGATCTGAAAGGCAAAACTGATCCTAGATCAGGATAACCACCACAGTGATCATTACTTTTATTTATTATTCTTATCCGTATTTTTTTTAAACTGCATTGTTGGTTAGGAGCTCGTAAGTACGCATTGCACTGTAAGGTCTACACCTGTTGTGTTCGGCGCATGTGACTAATACAATTTGATTTAATGCAACATTCATTCCCTGTATTTCAGACCTCCTCTATAGAGTTCACCTGAGAGGCTCCTTCATGATCACTAGAACTGCCTGGAACCACATGAAGAACCAGAAGTTTGGGAGGTAATGTACTGTACAGTAAAGGTCAAGAGTCAGACCCAGCACCATGTTGCCTATTTAAAATGAAATAGAGCAGAATCCTCTGCTGAAATCCAAATGACCCCCTAGGCACTCCTGTAGGGATAGGCATAAGCAACATAGCAATTGCTTAATCTTGCCTTCTGATAGCTTGGTTTGAATTCTCACCATATTGCTGCCACCTATTCAATCGAGTGCCTATGGGTTGATTAGCCAGTTAGTACATACTAGCAACACGCATTACAACCAAACCAGACAGGCAAATTCAGGGCAGCTAAGACAACCCAAGCCAAGGACAAATTGCCTTAAATCTACAGTTTTATATAAACCATAGCTGAATGGATCTCTTTACCAATCCATATTTCCCAGGGAAAAAGTAAATCCACCTTCAAGAAAAAAACAAAAGAACATCTAATGCGATAGACCATATGACTGGACAGGAAATAGAAAGCATCAACTGAATGTTAAATGTGTTTCCTGTCAGGTATTTTAATTGTCTGTATTGTCTACTTATTGAATGTTTGAAGTCTTGATTTATGGTTGTTTGTAATGTCTTGTTAATTGGTGCTTAACCCCAGGAAGATTAGCTAGCGTTACGTCATTAGCTAATTGGGATTCTAATAAAAATTACAAAAATTAAAAAAGGTTCTTTTCAGAAAGCAAATAGGCAATGACAGGTGCAGGGTATAGAGTAGGGCTAGGTAATTCTGGTCCTGGAGTGCTGCAGACACGTCATGTTTTTGATTTAACCGACCTGGAAGACCAGGTGTGTTGAATTTAGGCAATCACTGAATTGATCAATTGGCTCAGTTGGTCAGGGCTCTGTTCAGTACATAAAAACGTAATAGAACGTTCAATTGATCGGAAACGGTGCTGTACTGAAGGACCAGTTGAATAACGGGGTTGGGTTGTGGGTTCAAAATGCACTGCTGCCCTTTAAATACGTCACTCATTGCTTCAAGCCACAACTCGGCACACCCAGCGAATGGTGTAAACGTATCGCCGTTTTCTTTCAAAATCGTACAAGAACGTTTTGGGAAAACATGTCGTTCAGTACAAACCGTACCGTAGAGTAGCAATTGTTAAAGCAAACTGAACGCACCCCTGATGTGGTGCTTAGTTGGAACAAAATCCAGCAGTACCTGCGGCACTCCAGGAATAAGGTTGCCTATAGAGCATAGCTTTGAACATCTGTTGCAAGTTTTTGCACAGTTGGGCCCTTCCTTTACGTATTCATAAAGAAAAATCCATCCTTATGATCCCCTTTGATTTGCAGCGATGGCACCAAGAATGAGTGACAAAACGGCCCTAAAAATGTTTTGTTTGTGATCGTTGTTGACTTTTGGCAGGCAGTGAAGCGGTCTGATTTCTTTGCAGTTGCTGTGTCATACTGTGTTTTCTTGTTATTGCTGCGTGACTGCACCAGCGGTGGCACATTGATTCAACACTGTCGCACTGAATTAAACTGACATTTCACGGTGCCCTGTCTATGCCCAGGATCGTTATGACATCATTGGCTGCTGGCATCTATGGCAATTTTGGGCAGGCGAACTACAGCGCGGCGAAGCTGGGACTGGCCAACACCCTGGCCATCGAGGGTCAAAAGCACAATATCCATTACAACACCATCACCCCGACCACGGGCTCGTGCCTCACAGAGACTGTTATGCCCCCAGGTCAGAGGAGTCGCTGAGAAACTGCTCTAAACACAAGCTGAGCAGCACACATTACTGTCATCTTATTGAGGCTCAATGATTTGAGTTGATCTGTTGCATAATTATGCAATATTACATGTGTTACAATTAATTTCGACATGTAAATGTGATACTTGAAGTCACCTGCTATTGTCAAACAAATGCACGCACAAAATGAGTAAATAGAGATGAATCAATCATACACTGAAAAATGACCTTGTTGATTTGTGGATTGAGCATTTACTGAGGCGTCGTAGATTGTTTTGATGCCTCTGCTTGGCAGACTGGCATCTGTGATTTTCTTCTTGGTATCTGCCACATGATGTCCTGTTATACCCAGTATGAAAGTCGAGTGTGATATTGTCCCATATGTCAGTAACCCTGATTTCCCTAGAGTTTAAGAGACAGATTCAATAACATAATGCTTGATATCAAAACAAAGGGCTAGCTTATCATCATGATTTGTATACTCTGTCATGTCATAACGTTAGCAACTAACTACTATACTTTTTCTGTCATAGATCTCTTGGAGTCCTTGAAAGCCGAATACATTTCCCCCTTGTTCTATGGCTGTCTCATGAGCAGTGTCAAGAAAATGGAGGCCTGTTGGAGGTTTGTAAGAGAAATGTATCACATGTTCACTATGCCTTTTGTCTTACACTGAATGTTTACTGATTATTCTTTTGATGTTCTCTCCCTGTTCAGGTTGGTGCTGGCTGGATTGGAAAATGTATGTAGAATTTATTATTCTCCTTTGGGAGTATTTGCATTGTTCTACAATATTCAATTTCCACAAATGTGCGTGTGTGTGTAGTGCGATGGGAGCGTTCCCAGGGCCACATCGTGAGGCACAAGAACCAGGGCATGTCTCCTGAGGCAGTGCGACACCAGTGGGACAACATCTGTGACTTCACCAATGCCACCAAACCTGCCAACATCAGTGGTAACAAACTCACACAGCCCATAACACCTACGCCATTTTTTGCCTCTGCCAGATATGTTATTGATAATTGCCATTGAATTCAAACCAACATACGTTTTTTCAAACAATAGTGCAAAATGTAGAAAATTAATAGGTAGATTTAAATCAAACATATCAGAATAATATTCCACCTGCAGTGAATGCCAGAACTCTTTTGATGTTGTAACCATTGAGGCACTGTACTGAAACTGATTTCATGGGAGAAGGTTCAAGTTCTAAACAGTATGCTGCAGTGTAAACAAAGATAGAGGAGCATCAGGGCACAAACCAATGAGAGAAAAGAGACAACAAGCTAGCTTTCCAGTGAACAAACACATTGGCTTGTGCTGCTATGACACGGAATGTAAATTACACCACCACCAGTCCCCCCATCTTTGAACAAAGGGAAAAGTACAGTATAGTATCTAGCGGTGCAGTGCGCCTTGGGGGTCAGGCAGAGACGAGAACATGGCAAGTGTTCATCATTATTCCCTCTTCTCTCTCCCTCGGCTTGCCCTTGGATGTGCAGCAGCAGCATGGGGGTGGAAGTCTCCCAAAGACCAATGTCTTCAAAGACACATGTTTGTCTGTTTGGAGTGTCTTTCTGAAGCCAAGTGGCCAAGTCAAACTCTCTCTGGCAGATGTCAGTCAGTGTGTCCCCAGCTGGCCTACAGGGTCTGGTTCTGTCGAAAGGCAATGATGAGTAACATCACGACTCATGTCACTTCATACTGTGCTTCCCCTTCAGATGGAGGCGGTGGGACAGAAGCTTCCAGAGTCATCCTTCAGCTACTCCTAAGCTCAGTGCATCCTGTACGACCTGGGAGTGGGCCCGTCCACCAAGGACGATGAACACCTCAAGTTCCTGTATGAGGGCCACGAGGGCTTCAGCTGTCTGCCTACCTTCGGTATCATCCCCTCCCAGGCGGCCATGATGTAGGGCTGGGCTCCGTGCCTGGACTCAACTTTGACCTCACCAAAAGCTCAAGGAAACACTCATCCCGACACAGTATTGGCAACCATCTATTGGTTTAACACACAGAATAGCACTAATGGTGTTGCTGTTTGCACACAGTTCATTCAGTGGGTATATCATGCATTTTGATAGCTTAAAATGTTCTATTGCTTGAAACGGAATGGGAAATACTAACTGAAACCACTATGTAATTATCGATGAACTCACCTTTGTTCGTTCTGATATTGTCACTGTCTCACAGTTGTTGCATGGAGAGCAGTAGCTGGAGCTTTTCCATTACCCACCTTGGGTATGTCCCAATACAGATTCTAAGTATCTCTGAGCACAACAATTTTCTGCTGACAAAAGCCTGTGATTTGAAATAGTTTTGTCTGCATTTGCAGGAAATCTGACCTTTCAGGCTGCAGTCGCAAGATGTGTTAGACAAAGGATCTGGAGCAGTCATTCTCCTGGATGGTTAGTTGTGTTACTCTTCCTTTTCCCTGACAATTAGAGTGAAAAATTGTCTTGAGCTTCTGTTGAGGTATATATTGAGAATAACTATTTTTGGTTGATGTTCCACAGGGTTGCATGAGATGAGCAGAGAAATGACTCGGTGGGATTAATTAAACAAATAGCGGTGGAATTTAAGAATCAAAGCTAATCAAATACATGCAATCTAGAGATTCTTTCAGAAAAAGCTGAAATAATATTTTCTCTACTTGTCCCGTGGAAGGTCTTTATAATTTCTCATTATTGCTGACTCTGAACATTATGACAACATAGCTGTCTTTCTCCACAGTCCACATGTACAGTGGGAAAGAGTTGGTGTTCTACAACCAG
The DNA here is from genome assembly GCF_018296145.1 of Oncorhynchus tshawytscha. Taxonomy (NCBI): domain Eukaryota; kingdom Metazoa; phylum Chordata; class Actinopteri; order Salmoniformes; family Salmonidae; genus Oncorhynchus; species Oncorhynchus tshawytscha. Next base: position 47,397,222 of record NC_056440.1, on the reverse strand, counting down.
TACTCACTGTTTATCGTGGGGGCTGGTGGCTTTGGAGGAAAGAGAACATCTGATGAAGCAATGGTAACTCTTCCAATCTGTGACATTTCAGAAGTACCATTATTTTTCTAGAACAAAATGGTTGATACCTACCATCTTCTTTAACTTCTCTTGGGTAGGGGGTAGTATTTTCACGTCCGGATGAAAAGCGTGCCCAAAGTAAACTGCCTGTTACTCAGGCCCAGAAGCTAGGATATGCATATAATTAGTAGATTTGTGTCACGAGTCCGACCGAGGGTGGTTTCCCTTCCCGGTCGGGTGGCCCTCGGCGGTCGTCGTCACCGGCCTATTAGCTGCCATTAGCTGATTGTCTTTCCTCCCCCTCCTTGTATGTTTATTGGTAGCACCTGTTTGTGATGATTAGTTGGGCTTCTTTAGACAGCCGGCCCGCCTGTTTGTTGTGCGGGATTAATCATTGTAACCTTCGGCTCTGTAGTAGAGGAACGTGTTAGTTCCTGGTCGTGCATTTTTCAGTTGTACATTTTTCATTCCCCGTGTTTGGGGCCGTTATTATTGTGAGCACCCTGTTGGTGTAATTAAAGAGCACAGCATTGCACTCTCTGTCTCCTGCGTTTGACTCAACAACCACGACACCCGGAGCATTACAAGCCCAAAAAATGCTTCAGAGTTCAAGTAACAGACACATCAAAATCAACTGTTCAGAGGAGACTACGTGAATCAGGCCTTCATGGTCGAATTGCTGCAAAAAAATATTTACTAATAAAGGACACCAATAATCAGAAGAGACTTGCTTGGGCCAAGAAACAAGAGCAATGGTCATTAGACTGGTGGAAATCTGTCCTTTGGTCTGATGAATCCAAATTTGAGATTCTTGGTTCCAACCGCCGTGTCTTTGTGAGATGCAGAATAGGTGAACGGATGATCTCCGCATGTGTGCTTCCCACGTGAAGCATGGAGGATGATGTGTGATGGTGCTTTGCTGGTGACACTGATTTATTTAGAATTCAAGACATGCTTAACCAGCATGGCTACCACAGCATTCTGCAGCGATACGCCATCCCATGTGATTTGCGCTTAGTGGGACCATCATTTGTTTTTCAACAAGACAATGACCCAACACACCTCCAGGCTGTGTAAGGGCTATTTGACCAAGAAGGATTGTGATGGAGCATTGCATCAGATGACCTGGCCTCCACAATCACCTGACCTCAACCCAATTAAGATGGTTTGGGATGTGTTGGACAGTAGAGTGAAGGATGGGGTTGTAACCACTCTAAAACATACTCTAAAATGGAGAAATGTAACCACTCTAAAATTCACAGACAGCTATGGATGCTAGGACTGACCATCCATGATATCAAAATTATAGTTTTAAAAGTGTGCAAAGCTGTCATTAAGACAAAGGTTGGCTACTTTGAAGAATTGCAAATATCTTTTGATTTGTTTAATACTTTTTTGGTTATTACATGATTCCATATGTGTTATTTCATAGTGTTGATGTATTCACTATTATTATACAATGTAGAAAATAGTAAAAATCAAGAAAAACCCTTGAATGAGTAGGTGTGTCCAAATTTTGACTGGTACTGTATATGGAGCACACTGTAAATGTTTAATCTTATCTGAATGAGGAGAAGTTTTGCACAGCAGATGGCTGGAGGCAAATGACAAGTGTTGATCCATTTAACACTATTAAATACAAATACAGTGCTGCTCACCCTCTGGTTACAATAAAGAATTCAGGAGCTACAGTATAGATAAAGTGCAGAAGTGTATTCTGACATCAAAGAACCTTCACTAGATATTAAATGAGTTGGGACTGAGAGGGAGGCAGAGTAGTTCCATTTCTTCCAGGGGGAAAATTGCTAACACTGCTATCCTGAAGGGCCTATTATAGTGCATATAGTACCTGCTAAATCCTCTAAGCTTGCATGAAAAGATTTATTTGCTGTAACATTACACCGATTTCACAAGTCTACAGGCTTCTTTTTGTTGGACAGAGCAGATTGAATGAACTGTTAAAATGTCTGCGGCGTGATTTTCAGATGTTCGCCAGACGGAATCCTCGACTATGGGTTAACTTTAGAGTGAACCTTTTGACAAACCTCTTAACACAACTGTTGTGGGTGTATTCGAAAGCTTTAGCACGAAGCAAGTGTTACATTAGAAAAAGCTAATTTAGTCTGACTGCATTGCTCCATTGTACACACGTGAGGGGGAACTGTTGGGCACACTTCAAAACAAAGTACTTACTCATTTACAGATCTGTGAGCTTGAAATGCCAAGGGCAATTCATACAACCACTGTACATTTTTCTTTAAATGAATGAGGCTGATGCAACAGATCAGAGCCCAGTTTCCTAAAAGCAGCAATCAGCTGTTGAAACAAAGGCCACTCCCGCCCCCGTTTTAGTAAAAAGCTGAAGGATGGGGTAGGAGAAATGTGCCCACTCTCAAATTCATAGACAGAGCTTTGGATGCAAGGACTGACCATCCATGATATCAAAATTATATATTTTATATCATGATTTACAAACATTGGCGTAAAACAAGCTTATATTTTGGGTTGTGATGGTGTATGACTGTTGAACTAAGCTTATGAGTAATTTCTGGGTTATATTCTTTAAGAATCAATGGGTGTGTGTGTGTCAATGGGTGTGTCCATAGCTTGCCTGCTCATACCATAACCACACCCCGGGGGCTCTCTGTTCACAACAATGACATCAGCAAACCACTCACCCACACAACGCCATACATGTGGTCTGCGGTTGTGAGGCCAGTTGGACGCACCGCCAAATTCTGCACAGCTTCTTGATATGCCACACCTGTCAAGTGGATGGATTATCTTGCCAAAGGAGAATTGTTCACTAACAGGGATGTAACACAAATTTGTGCACAAAATTTGAGAGAAATAAGCTTTTTGTGCGTATGGAACATTTCTGGGATCTTTTATTTCAGCTTATGAAACATGGGACCAACACTTTACATGTTGCATTTATATTTTGTTCAGTGTAGTTTAAAAATGCTGACTGCCTCCACTCAGATTGCAAGGTGGGTGATGTGTGCGGTGGGCAATAGGCACTTGTCTTTCTCACCACTCGTGACCATTTGATCTGAACGAAACGTGCCTGGAGTATGTGAACAGAATCAAGCCTTTAGACGTTAATGCTAATTATTCTGCATTATATTGGTCTAACATGACTGGCGTTTAACATATTTATGTAATAAAAAAGTCTAATTCAAGTTTGACTACATTTTCTGGCATATCCCTTGTGTGCGAGCGTGTGTGTGTGGACATGAGGCTGTAGCCAATACGCAAGTCAACTAGGCAGTGGAAATTATACTAAATATAATCACGTCACCAAATAATTGATTAAAACACACTATTTTGCCTTGAAGGTCTACAGCAGCCTCAACAGCGCTCTGTAGGGTTGCATCATGTTGTAGCTGGGGGACAGCTAGTTTCTGTCCTCCTCTGGGTACATTGACTTCAATACATAACCTAGGTTCTCATCTCTTCCATAGACTTACACAGTAATTATGAAAACTTCCAGAGGACGTCCTCCAACTTATCAGAGCTCTTGCAGCATGAACTGACATGTTGTCCACCCAATCAAAGGATCAGAGAATTAAACTAGTACTGAAAGCATAAGCTACATCTAGCTAGCACTGGAGTGCATAAAATATGGTGAGTAGTTGACTCAAGAGAGAAAGACAACAGTTTTGAACATTACATTTATTATTAAAAATGGAGAAGCAAGAGAGCTAGAATCTTTTAAAACTTTCACATAGATAGCTAGCAAATGCAGCTAGCTAGTTTAGCCTACTCAATCAACCAGCTCAAACAGACAGGGATGCTATGTTAGCTAGCTTAATTTCCACCGGGGCACCCCGTTGTAACTCCTAGACTGCTTGCTTCTGACTTTACACTGTACTGCATAAAAAGGATTATAGGGGATTTACTAACACGTTAGTCAACATAGCTACTAGAACTATGACAGTAATATGGTGACAAAGATGTAGGTTGTGTGTAGCGGTTAGCGGTTATGATATGGTTTGGCTTGCAAGGTTTTTTCGCCTGGTCACAGGAAGCTGATATGTTGTGCACTGAAGTCCACAAGCGGAGGGAAAAAGTGAGAGGAAAGTGTGTATATGCGAGAAATAATACAACGATCCAAGGTATCAGGTATCATGAGGCTGCTATTAAAGTGAACTGTGTTTGCGTATGATCAAGGGTGCATTCATTCCACCGATTCTGATGAAAAACTTTCTTAAACGGAAGCAAACGGAACGAAGATAAACATACCGGAATTTGTCCAATAGAAACTCTTGTTTGCAACTGTTGGACTAATGATTACACCCTAGATCAGCTAGATGCAGCCAAGAGTGTTCAAGGCATTATTGAACGTGTCAATGTCTGTCACCTTGATTACTAAAATTTCTATCGATCTGTACACCTATGTTATAAACGTTCATTCATAGGCTAGGTTGTAGCAACCTCATGATGGGTACAGGGAAAATTTGAGTATCATTGTAGTAGCCTAAACCTATCAATGTAACATTGAGCTGGGTGAATGGAATATGAATGACAGTCATCCAATATGCTGTAATAGAAACAAGGCCATGCAAATGTATGGCCCAGTTGACAGATCTATTTCAGTAGTAGGCTACTCTTATTAGCCTTTTAAACCTAGGTCCTAAAGTAGACCCATGTTGGCATATCAAATCATTAAAAAAAGTAAGTATTTTAATTTTGGGTGGTTAAAATCCCACTTCAGGACGGTGAGGAAAAAAGTTAGTCACGAGCCCTGGTCACATGGGCTCGAGCTAAATATAGGTTAAATAAATAAATAACATGGGTCCTATTTTAATAATGTCATTCCAACCACGAGACGAGTAAGAAATAAAGCATCTTCACTAACTTGACACACTTTTTCCTTGTTGCAGAACTGCTGTTCTAGGATCAGATAACAGAACTATATTCTTTTATGATAATTATTACATACACTGACAGGTCGATTCTCAAGATCAGATGCAAATCAAATCAAATGTATTTATATAGCCCTTCGTACACCCTTCGTACATCAGCAAAGTGCTGTTCAGAAACCCAGCCTAAAATCCCAAACAGCAAGCAATGCAGGTGTAGAAGCACGGTGGCTAGGAAAAACTCCCTAGAAAGGCCAAAACCTAGGAAGAAACCTAGAGAGGAACCAGGCTATGTGGGGTGGCCAGTGCTCTTATGGCTGTGCCGTGTGGAGATTATAACAGAACATGGCCAAGATGTTCAAATGTTCATAAATGACCAGCATGGTGCACTGTGTAGCTCAAATGTCTGAAATGTTGCCTAATGTGCATTTCCCAGCATTCTCATGGTTATGTGCCGTTCTAGTACAGACATCAAGTGCACAGAGCAAAGAGGTGGGTGTTAGGATCTAGACTCACCTGTAGTTGTGGCCATCACAGAGACACTGGTATATGCAGGTAGACAGTGAGGCTGCAAGTGTGTGCATCACATAGATCTGAAAGAGCAGGAGGAATTTATACATATACATTCATACAGATACATTAAGATCAGTGGAACACTCCCTCCAATCAGCCAACTCACCCAATCACTGATCTTTACATTACAAAATCTAAACTCAAACGCTCAGACAATTTTTTCCCCCTGTTTTCATATTTAAAGCACATTACTACCAAAAGGGACAAGACACAATTACTACTCCAATTTATTAACATGATCTTTGTGTGTAGTTCAATAAAGTGCATGATAGCCTTGGCGGGTATATAGGCATGTGTCTGACCTCGTTGTTGATGACATCTGGGTGTGGTGGGGAGTCCAGTGCATTGATGGTGTGCAGGATATCGTGGGTGAGGTTGCTCAGATGGACGATGGGGTTGGTCACCACCGTTTCAGCAGGAGTGGGATGGAGCCGTGGTGGAAGTAGGAGGCTATGGCTTCTGGACATGGTCATCCTGTGGACATAGAGTAGCGTGGCGTGAATGAATGAAGACCATCATGCCACGTCCTGACCTTAGATCCTTTTTTATGTCTCTATTTTAGTTTGGTCAGGGCGTGAGTTGGGGTGGGCATTCTATGTTTTGGTTCTGTGTGTTATATTTCTAGGTGTTTGGCCTGGTATGGTTCCCAATCAGAGGCAGCTGTCAATCGTTGTATCTGAGAACCATACTTAGGCAGCCTGTTTTCCCACTATGGGTTGTGGGTAGTTGTTTTCTGTTTTGTGTGTCTTCACCTTACAGAACTGTTTCGTTTTGTTCACGCTCTCTCTTTGTTGTTTTTTGGTTATTGCAGTGTTCAGTTTATTTATTAAAATTAACATTGACACTTACCACGCTGCGTTTTGGTCTGATCCTTCCTGTTCCTAACGATCATTACACATCAGCACACACACACACACAAACAAAGAAAATACATAAACTGAATGAACATCATAAACAACTCTCAAGCTTGGAAATAAAAATTGCTAATAAATTCCATGCTGGCTACCACACTGCGGTTCACGCATCAGATCAGAGACTTGCTGCTTTGATGTCAAAGAAAAAGTAAGTCCTCTCAAACAGTCGAGTCAGAGGAGTTCCTGTCATGGTATGATGTTACGAAAGCTTCCGAGGAGAGCAGTGTGTGTGTTCCTAGTGTCTGTGACACAAATCATATTTTTCCAAATCTCCCTAAAAGTAGGACGAGGCCTCTCAGAAGGGAAGAGAGCTGAGAATCAGAATCAGCACCGCCTGTCACACAGCCACACACTGGAGATGTCATTGATGGCACCGATCAGCTACATGAAACCACAGCCACCCTGGAAACCACGGTTTGCTGCTTTAAGGCAAACACCAACCTCAGACTAAACAACACACTTTAGTTTTGTTATGGTTCTTTGCTTTAGTGTTTGTGTAGTTACTCTTCCTCCCTATCCCTCCTCTGACACTTGCTGTCAAGTACTGAGATGCAAGAGCCTCTTTCTTAGTTGTGTACATAGTTTTTTGTTTGAAGGGTTTGCAGATATGCAGATACTAGTATGCAGATATGGTATCAATTTGTTCCTATTTATGATACGATTGACAACATGTAGCCTATGTGTAAGAATTACAACATACATTGTGTGTGCTGTACCTGTTGGGACTCCTGCAGTAGCAGGATGAGCTCCATGTGCACAGAGGCCAAGCCTCCCCGTGGGAGCCGTACAGGCTGCAGTAGCTGAGGAACATGAGAGGCTGGTTGCTCTGGAGCCAGTATCTGCGAGTGTGTTGGACCTCTCTAGGCTGGGCCTGGGCCTCCTCTCTCCCTGGTCCTGCCATGCCCTGGGCCAGCTCCAGCAGGCAGGGCTTGTAGCTGCAACACCTCTACAGGGCAACCACCTCCCTCTTCAGCCACTGGCACAGCTGGTAGCGCAGCTTCCCCCTGTCCAGCTCGTACCCCGTGGACAGCGTCCGTTGGTCTGTGGTCAGGATCTTCAGATGGGTGCCGAACTTGGCCAGGATGTCCCCTGAGGGCATGAGTATGTCGTCCTCTTCTAGTGGTGTCTCCGTCAATGGAGAGACTGCGTCCTGGAAGACGCTGAAGTTATTAGTGCTGGTGTTTTTCATGGCCAAACCCTTTGGTTCATAATCATTGTCCTTCTCCTCCTTGTCGCTGTCCCATGGATCCTTTGAGGACTTTGGGCATTTTGGAGAAGACCTCCAGAGCCAGCATAGGGCAGCCGGCCTGCATGTGTGCGTAGGCTGCCGTAAAGAACAGCCTCCTCTCCACCAGGCTGATGGAATGGGCAATGCGGCCCACCGACATCAGACCAACCTTGGTGAGGCGGCGCAGCAGTAGCGGATGTGTCCGGAGGTAAGTGTAGGTAAGTTGAAAACCTCAGGGTTACAGGGGGACATGGACGAGGTACCTGCAAACCACAGCTCTATCATTAATTAACCTCAAAATAACTGACAAAATGATTGAACCTCAAATCTGAAAAAGATAATTCTCCGACTACTACCAGGCTGGGTGGTGTGGCCAGTCTAGGAGGAGCCTGGGTTTAGGGCAGCAGGCTTATCAAGCAGAGTGAGAAGTGGCCGGCTGTAGTCCTCCGCCATGCTGCGCAGGACAGGAAAGTGTCCTGGTGGGCAGGCAGCTGGCGGGCTTGGCCTAACATGTGCTTCTGCAGGATGTGCTTGTAGGTGGAGGACGTCTCAAACTCAGACTCGTATAGCCGGGAGATCACCTTGGCCAGATGCAGTTCCTGCATCTTTTCCAGGCCAACCTGAACAAGGCAAGCCAACCCCCACCCAGCATTTGTGTTGAAAGCAATTGCAGTAGCAGAACAGAAAAATACCTCCAGGAATATCAGGAATATCCAACAAGGTCAGCTCTACCCTTGGCCTGGCCAGACATAATTTGCATAAAATGCTCAAAAACATATTTTTAATTACTATTTAAGAAGAAAAAAAAAATTATGAAAAAGCACACTACAGATATATCTATCTGCTTACAGCGATATGAGGACATTATTACCTCCAAAGCATCCTTGAGGGAGCCTGCCAGTAGAAGGAAGGATGCAGAGTGCTGGAAGCGTTGCCTCCCCAGCAGAGCGAAGACATTCTTTAAAGCAGAGTGTAGGCGTTCTTTAAAGCAGCCTTCCTCCACCGGTCCTCACTGAAGTTGTTGCTGAAGAAAGCTGTCATTTTGACATTCTTCTTAGACCTTGATGGAACAACACAAGTTGTCATTAGACTGACTTTCTATAATGTGAAAGAATTGTTCCAATCTTGTCAGGAGTTTTGGGGAATGATATTCAAGATCTTCTCAAAGACATTACCTGAACAGTCCCCAGACCACCGCTTTCTTTTACATAGCGAGATAGAATATTGCGGCGTCCAGAGGATCGCTCTGCCTTTGAAAATATGCTTTTGCTACCTGATGAATAACAGAGGTATAACAACAAGTATATAGGTCATTCCACACACACGCTCATTTACAATATTGAATTCAGTAGTGCAGCAAAACCGGACTTTGCCTTATTCTTTGAGATATAAAAGTAGGACAATCAATCAATAATTACATATATAAAGATGTACAATGCCTTCAGAAAGTATTCAAACCCCTTGACTTATTCCACATTTTGTTGTGTTACAGCCTGAATTCAAAATGGATTACATTTACACACACACACACACACACACACACACACACACACAAACTCCATAATGACTCATTGAAAACATGCTCTCAGACATTTCTGCAAATGTATTGAAAATTAAGTATATAAATCTCTCATTTACATAAGTATTCACACCCCTGAGTCAATACATGTTAGAATCACCCTTGGCAGTGATTACAGCGGTGAGTCTTTCTGGGTAAGTCAGAGGTTTGCACACCTGGATTGTACAATATTTGCACAGTATTGTTTTCAAAATTCTTCAAGCTCTGTCAAGTTGGTTGTTGATCATTGCAAGACAGCCATTTAAGTCTTGCCATAGATATTCAAACCGATTTAATTCAAATGCCGTCTTAGTAAACAACTCCAGTTTATATATTTGGTCTTGTGTTTTAGGTTATTTACCTGCTGAAAAGTGAATGTCTCCCAGGGTTTGCTGGAAAGCAGACTGAACCAGGTTTTCCTCCAGGATTTTGCCTGCGCTTAGCTCTATTACCTTTATTTTTATCCTAAAAAACTCTATAGTCATTGCCGCTGACAAGCATACCCATAACATGATGCAGCCACCACCAAGCTTGAAAATACAAAAAGTGGCCCCAAACATAATGCTTTTTATTCAGGACATAAAGTGAATTTCTTTGCAGTTTTACTTTAGTGCCTTATTGCAAACAGGATGGATGTTTTTGGAATATTTTTTTTTCTGTAAAGGCTTCCGTCTTTCCACTCTCATTTACGTTAGTATTGTGGAGTAACTACAATGTTGTTGATCAATCCTCAGTTCTCTCCAATCACAGCCATTAAACGCTAACTGTTTTAAGTTGAGTCACCATTGGCCTCATGGTGAAATCCCTGAACGGTTTCCTTCCTCTCCGGCAGCTGATTTAGGAAGAACACATGTATCTTTGTCATGACTGGGTGTTTTTATACACCATCCAACGAGGAATTACTAACTTCACCATGCTCAAAGGGATATTCAATGTCTGCTTTTTTATTTTTTACCCATCTACCAATAGGTGCCCTTCATTTCGAGGCATTGGAAAAGCTCCCTGGTCTTTGTGGGTGCTCGACTGAGGGATCTTATAGATAATTGTATGTGTTGGGTACAGAGATGAGGTAGTCATTCAGCCCATGGCGTGTAGTTCAGGCCTCCTCAGCCTCAGAGTTGAAAGCCCAGGCGTATTGACAGGTGGACAAGCCTGAAGAACCAAATACAGGTTATCAGACCATCCATCATCACACAAGTCTACACAGCACCAGGCCTCAGGAGCTACGGTTGTTTGATTTATCCTGCTACTGGGCACTATTACTCCTGTTACTTGCTTACTTACTTACTTACAACAACAAAAAAGGCACAGCACACCAACATCAAAACCTCATCCCAACTGTAAAGTATGGTGGAGGGAGCATCACGGTTTGGGGCTGTTTTGCTGTCTCAGGGCCATGACAGCTTGCTATCATCAACGGAAAAATGAATTCCCAAGTTTACCAAGACATTTTGCAGGATAATGTTAGGCTATCTGTCTGCCAATTGAAGCTCAACAGAAGTTGATGTGATGCAACAGGACAACGACCCAAAACACAGAAGTAAATCAACAACAGAATGACTTCAACAGAAGAAAATAGGCCTTCTGGAGTGGCCCAGTCAGAGTCATGACCTCAACCCAATTGTGATACTGTGGCATGACCTCAAGAGAGCAGTTCACACCAGACATCCCAAGAATGTTGCTGAACTGAAACAGTTTTGTGAAGAGGAATGGTCCAAAATTCCTCCTGACCATTGTGCAGGTCTGATCCGCAACTACAGAAAACATTTGGTTGAGATTATTGCTGCCAAAAGAGGGTCAACCAGTTATTAAATCCAAAGGTTCACATACTTTTCCCAAATCAAAATCAAATCAAATCAAATCAAATTTTATTTGTCACATACACATGGTTAGCAGATGTTAATGCGAGTGTAGCGAAATGCTTGTGCTTCTAGTTCCGACAATGCAGTAATAACGAGCAAGTAATCTAACTAACAATTCCCAAAAAAAAAACTACTGTCTTATACACAGTGTAAGGGGATAAAGAATATGTACATAAGGATGTATGAATGAGTGATGGTACAGAGCAGCATAGGCAAGATACAGTAGATGATATCGAGTACAGTATATACATATGAGATAAGTATGTAAACCAAGTGGCATAGTTAAAGTGGCTAGTGATACATGTATTACATAAGGATGCAGTCGATGATATAGAGTACAGTATCAACGTATGCATATGAGATGAACAATGTAGGGTAAGTAACATTATATAAGGTAGCATTGTTTAAAGTGGCTAGTGATATATTTACATAATTTCCCATCAATTCCCATGATTAAAGTGGCTGGAGTAGAGTCAGTGTCATTGACAGTGTGTTGGCAGTAGCCACTCAATGTTAGTGGTGGCTGTTTAACAGTCTGATGGCCTTGAGATAGAAGCTGTTTTTCAGTCTCTCGGTCCCAGCTTTGATGCACCTGTACTGACCTCGCCTTCTGGATGACAGCGGGGTGAACAGGCAGTGGCTCGGGTGGTTGATGTCCTTGATGATCTTTATGGCCTTCCTGTAGCATCGGGTGGTGTAGGTGTCCTGGAGGGCAGGTAGTTTGCCCCCGGTGATGCGTTGTGCAGACCTCACTACCCTCTGGAGAGCCTTACGGTTGAGGGCGGTGCAGTTGCCATACCAGGCGGTGATACAGCCCGCCAGGATGCTCTCGATTGTGCATCTGTAGAAGTTTGTGAGTGCTTTTGGTGACAAGCCGAATTTCTTCAGCCTCCTGAGGTTGAAGAGGCGCTGCTGCGCCTTCCTCACGATGCTGTCTGTGTGAGTGGACCAATTCAGTTTGTCTGTGATGTGTATGCCGAGGAACTTAAAACTTGCTACCCTCTCCACTACTGTTCCATCGATGTGGATGGGGGGTGTTCCCTCTGCTGTTTCCTGAAGTCCACAATCATCTCCTTAGTTTTGTTGACGTTGAGTGTGAGGTTATTTTCCTGACACCACACTCCGAGGGCCCTCACCTCCTCCCTGTAGGCCGTCTCGTCGTTGTTGGTGATCAAGCCTACCACTGTTGTGTCGTCCGCAAACTTGATGATTGAGTTGGAGGCGTGCATGGCCACGCAGTCGTGGGTGAACAGGGAGTACAGGAGGGGGCTCAGAACGCACCCTTGTGGGGCCCCAGTGTTGAGGATCAGCGGGGAGGAGATGTTGTTGCCTACCCTCACCACCTGGGGGCGGCCCGTCAGGAAGTCCAGTACCCAGTTGCACAGGGCGGGGTCGAGACCCAGGGTCTCGAGCTTGATGACGAGCTTGGAGGGTACTATGGTGTTGAATGCCGAGCTGTAGTCGATGAACAGCATTCTCACATAGGTATTCCTCTTGTCCACCCTGTACTGTCAATGTTTACACTGTTTGTTAAATAAAGACATCAAAACGTATAATTGTGTGTCATTAGTTTTAGCAGACTGTGTTTGTCTGTTGTTGTGACCTGGATGAAGATCAGATCAAATTATGACCAATTTATGCAGAAATCCAGGTATTTCCAAAGGGTTTTTGTATTTATATACCTACCTCAACTTCTCCAGTTCCCCTGCAATTTGAATAAGGTACTGGCACTGACCTGTACATACATGAGAATGCAAGTACTGTTTCTTTACCTCTCATTGTTGTTCTTATGTGGTTTTTATTCTTACTTTTATTTTTTTGTATTCAATTTTCTATTATTATAATTATTATCACTGTATTGTTGGAAAGAGCTCTCAAGGTAAGAATTTCACTGTACTGTTGTACACCCGTCGTATACGGTGCACGTGACGAATACACTTTGAAACTTGATCATAAAATACTAATATTATGGTAATTTATCCAAAGTGATTTCAGCTAATACAAATAAATAAAAATAAGCATCCCTATACAGATCCCATTATGGCGTCTGTTCACATGGGCCGTACTTTTGAAGCAATCTCCATTTTGAAGTAGACAATTTTCTTCCTCACGACTGGCTGATTCCTCCTGATGACCCCGTTGGACATGTCTCCAATGAAGTTGGAAGTCCCACCCAGTTGACTACATTAAAATGGTTGAAGCCCTCAATGGCACTGCCCATGTTAGAGGCTCTATAATTCTCCATTGGTTGCAGTAGCTTTATATTCACACAGACTCTAAGGCAGCATTTCCCAAACTCGGTCTTGGGGACCTCAAGGGGTGCATATTAAGGTTATTAACCTAGCACTACACAGATGATTCAGATAATCAAAGCGTGATGTGTTCATTATTTGAATCAGCTGTGTAGTGCTAGGCAATGTTGTAAAGTACTTATATCTAGTATCTATATTTTTGACAATTTATAAATAATGTACTTTTTACTCCATACATTTTCCCTGACCCCCAAAAGTACTCGTTACATTTTGAATGCTTAGCAGGACAGAAATGGTCCAATTCATCCATTTATCAACAGAACATCCATACTGCCTCTGATCTGGCAGACTCACTAAACACATGTTGCATTTGTAAATGATGTTGGAGTGTGCTCCTGGCTATCTGTAAATTTGGAAAAAAAAGAAAATTATGCTGTCTGGTTTGCTTAATATAAGTAATTTGAAATTATTACTTTAACTTTCGATACTTAAGTATATTTAAAACCAAATACTTTTAGACTTTTACTCAAGTAGTATTTTATTGGGTGACTCCAGTCATTTTCTATTAATGGTATCTTTGCTTTTACTCAAGCATGACAATTGGGTACTTTTTCCACCACTGGCGCAAGGTCAAAAAACAAAACGTGCACCCCTTGGATTCCCCAGGGAAGAGTTTGGGAAACGATGTTCTAAGGAGCTTTACATAAGGTTTACATACCAAACTTCATGGCCCCATGTCCATCGGGTCAGTTCTTAAAGCCCTTGTGTGATATGGTGCCATCTAGTGGTGTAGCGTGGAATACTTTGAATGCCGCATCTAACCATTCTCAAATCAAGTCCAAATCATTGAGTCTATATACCAAATCTGGAGTCTATCTGACCCATGGTTCAGGAAAATATTTTTAAAGTCTTTTTAGTATATTTGACAATGTCAAGGGAAAACCCCACAATAAATTGGCTAAATCAGCATAGGTGGCCCATGAAGGAATCAAACCCACTGTACTGTATGCTATACTGTTGAGTTCAGCCTTGCCTACCTTGTCGGAGCAGCTGGGCGCAATGGGCAGGGTGGTCAGCAGGAACTTCAGACCGCACTCATCCAAAGTTTCTCCACGTAGTCAATGAAAAGAACATTACCATCTACAGTACTTCTCCTCACAGGCCTTCTACCAGAGTAAAACAAATACACCCCTTTGAGATATGGTTTATATTAGACCATAAAACAACATTTATTTGGAGAAGGACTGTGGAGGGCAGTTTGTGCACTCGCCCTGATGCTGGTGCTTGTGGTGGTGATGGTGTTGGCAAGGCCTTTGATGGACATCTGCTCCATGAGGGTCAGACCCGGCAGGCTGGAGTGGAGCAGGTGGCTGGATAGGACCTGGGCATGCTCGGGCACAAAGAAGGTGGGACTGTACTGGGACTGGTCTATGACCTTAGCACCGCCATCCTACTGGTCACTGTCCATGGGCTCCAGGTCCTCCACACACACCCCACTGCTCTGGAAAAGTTCATTGTAGGCGTCCGTCTGACTGGACCCGTGGCCACTCAAGCTGGCCACCTTGTCTTTGGGCTTGGGAGAGCAGTCCTCATCGGCCACCAGCAGCGTGTACAAGGGCAGTGGAGTGATGGACTCAATCTCTGAGTAACTCTCACCCTTGCTGAAGGGCTTGGGGTCCCTGGTGGTGCTGCCGCCGGTGCTGATGGTGCGGACGCGGAGACGCTCCTCCTGGTTGGTGTCATCGTCTTTGAGGGCCACGATCTCTCCAGCGATGCACTTGACCAGGTGGGAGAGGATGGCCTTGGCCCGCAGGACCTTCCCCAGGTCCATGAGCTCCAGCAGCTGTACCGGGTGGTATTGGGGCAGCGTTGGGAACAGGTGGGACAGCGTTGGGAACAGGTGGTGCGCTGCCTCAAACAGCAGCTGTCCTCTTACCACTCAGTTTCTGGGTCAGGCTGGTCATGGAAGCATGATAATTTCTGTCGTGATGGTCTTGAGAGCCGTGTACTTGGCCAGGGCAGGAGGCCGCAAAACCTGAACCTATTGGGGAGGGTCTGGGTGGGCATCTGTCCGCGGTGGCGGCTCTGGTGCTGGACGTGGCCCCCACCTCACCATAGTCTTAGTCCGCTTCATTGTCCGCCTCCGTGGCCTCCTAACCACGGCGACCCTTCTAAATGACCCCACTGGACAGAGGGGCAGCTCGGGACAGAGGGGCAGCTCGGGACAGAGGGGCAGCTCGGGACAGAGGGGCAGCTCGGGACTGAGATAGCTTAGGCTGGTTGACGGCTCTGGCAGCTCCTGGCTGACTGGCGGCTCTGGCGGCGGATCCTGGCAGACTGGCTGCTCCTGGCGGATCCTGGCAGACTGGCTGCTCTTGGCGGATCCGGGCAGACTGGCTGCTCTTGGCGGATCCGGGCAGATCCGGGCAGACTGGCTCTGGCGGATCCGGGCAGACTGGGAGACTCTTGGCGGATCCGGGCAGACTGGCTGCTCTGGCGGATCCGGGCAGACTGGGAGACTCTGGCGGCTCCGGGCAGACTGGGAGACTCTGGCGGCTCCGGGCAGACTGGGAGACTCTGGCGGCTCCGGGCAGACTGGGAGACTCTGGCGGCTCCGGGCAGACTGGGAGACTCTGGCGGCTCCGGCAGCTGGGAGACTCTGGCGGCTCCGGGCAGGGAGACTCTGGCGGCTCCGGGCAGACGGGAGACTCTGGCGGCTCCGGGCAGACGGGAGACTCTGGCGGCTCCGGGCAGACAGGGAGACTCTGGCGGCTCCGGGCAGACTGGGAGACTCTGGCGGCTCCGGGCAGACTGGGAGACTCTGGCGGCTCCGGGCAGACTGGGAGACTCTGGCGGCTCCGGGCAGACTGGGAGACTCTGGCGGCTCCGGGCAGACTGGGAGACTCTGGCGGCTCCGGGCAGACTGGGAGACTCTGGCGGCTCCGGGCAGACGGGAGACTCTGGCGGCTCCGGGCAGACTGGGAGACTCTGGCGGCTCCGGGCAGACTGGGAGACTCTGGCGGCTCCGGCAGCAGACTGGGAGACGGGAGACTGGCGGCTCCGGGCAGACTGGGAGACTCTGGCGGCTCCTGACGGGAGACTCTGGCTCCGGCAGACTGGGAGACTCTGGCGGCTCCGGGCAGACTGGGAGACTCTGGCGGCTCCGGGCAGACTGGGAGACTCTGGCGGCTCCGGGCAGACTGGGAGACTCTGGCGGCTCCGGGCAGACTGGGAGACTCTGGCGGCTCCGGGCAGACTGGGAGACTCTGGCGGCTCCGGGCAGACTGGGAGACTCTGGCGGCTCCGGGCAGACTGGGAGACTCTGGCGGCTCCGGGCAGACTGGGAGACTCTGGCGGCTCCGGGCAGACTGGGAGACTCTGGCGGCTCCGGGCAGACTGGGAGACTCTGGCGGCTCCGGGCAGACTGGGAGACTCTGGCGGCTCCGGGCAGACTGGGAGACTCTGGCGGCTCCGGGCAGACTGGGAGACTCTGGCGGCTCCGGGCAGACTGGGAGACTCTGGCGGCTCCGGGCAGACTGGGAGACTCTGGCGGCTCCGGGCAGACTGGGAGACTCTGGCGGCTCCGGGCAGACTGGGAGACTCTGGCGGCTCCGGGCAGACTGGGAGACTCTGGCGGCTCCGGGCAGACGGGAGACTCTGGCGGCTCCGGGCAGACTGGGAGACTCTGGCGGCTCCGGGCAGACTGGGAGACTCTGGCGGCTCCGGGCAGACTGGGAGACTCTGGCGGCTCCGGGCAGACTGGGAGACTCTGGCGGCTCCGGGCAGACTGGGAGACTCTGGCGGCTCCGGGCAGACTGGGAGACTCTGGCGGCTCCGGGCAGACTGGGAGACTCTGGCGGCTCCGGGCAGACTGGGAGACTCTGGCGGCTCCGGGCAGACTGGGAGACTCTGGCGGCTCCGCAGGCAGACTGGGAGACTCTGGCGGCTCCGGGCAGACTGGGAGACTCTGGCGGCTCCGGGCAGACTGGGAGACTCTGGCGGCTCCGGGCAGACTGGGAGACTCTGGCGGCTCCGGGCAGACTGGGAGACTCTGGCGGCTCCGGGCAGACTGGGAGACTCTGGCGGCTCCGGGCAGACTGGGAGACTCTGGCGGCTCCGGGCAGACTGGGAGACTCTGGCGGCTCCGGGCAGACTGGGAGACTCTGGCGGCTCCGGGCAGACGGGAGACTCTGGCGGCTCCGGGCAGACTGGGAGACTCTGGCGGCTCCGGGCAGACTGGGAGACTCTGGCGGCTCCGGGCAGACTGGGAGACTCTGGCGGCTCCGGGCAGACTGGGAGACTCTGGCGGCTCCGGGCAGACTGGGAGACTCTGGCGGCTCCGGGCGGGCAGACTGGGAGACTCTGGCGGCTCCGGGCAGACTGGGAGACTCTGGCGGCTCCGGGCAGACTGGGAGACTCTGGCGGCTCCGGGCAGACTGGGAGACTCTGGCGGCTCCGGGCAGACTGGGAGACTCTGGCGGCTCCGGCAGACTGGGAGACTGGCGGCTCCGGGCAGACGGGAGACTCTGGCGGCTCCGGGCAGACTGGGAGACTCTGGCGGCTCCGGGCAGACTGGGAGACTCTGGCGGCTCCGGGCAGACTGGGAGACTCTGGCGGCTCCGGGCAGACTGGGAGACTCTGGCGGCTCCGGGCAGACTGGGAGACTCTGGCGGCTCCGGGCAGACTGGGAGACTCTGGCGGCTCCGGGCAGACGGGAGACTCTGGCGGCTCCGGGCAGACTGGGAGACTCTGGCGGCTCCGGGCAGACTGGGAGACTCTGGCGGCTCCGGGCAGACTGGGAGACTCTGGCGGCTCCGGGCAGACTGGGAGACTCTGGCGGCTCCGGGCAGACTGGGAGACTCTGGCGGCTCCGGGCAGACTGGGAGACTCTGGCGGCTCCGGGCAGACGGGAGACTCTGGCGGCTCCGGGCAGACTGGGAGACTCTGGCGGCTCCGGGCAGACTGGGAGACTCTGGCGGCTCCGGGCAGACGGGAGACTGGCGGCTCCGGGCAGCGGGAGACTCTGGCCGGGCAGACTGGGAGACTCTGGCGGCTCCGGGCAGACTGGGAGACTCTGGCGGCTCCGGGCAGACTGGGAGACTCTGGCGGCTCCGGGCAGACTGGGAGACTCTGGCGGCTCCGGGCAGACTGGGAGACTCTGGCGGCTCCGGGCAGACTGGGAGACTCTGGCGGCTCCGGGCAGACTGGGAGACTCTGGCGGCTCCGGGCAGACTGGGAGACTCTGGCGGCTCCGGGCAGACTGGGAGACTCTGGCGGCTCCGGGCAGACTGGGAGACTCTGGCGGCTCCGGGCAGACTGGGAGACTCTGGCGGCTCCGGGCAGACTGGGAGACTCTGGCGGCTCCGGGCAGACTGGGAGACTCTGGCGGCTCCGGGCAGACTGGGAGACTCTGGCGGCTCCGGGCAGACTGGGAGACTCTGGCGGCTCCGGGCAGACTGGGAGACTCTGGCGGCTCCGGGCAGACGGGAGACTCTGGCGGCTCCGGGCAGACTGGGAGACTCTGGCGGCTCCGGGCAGACTGGGAGACTCTGGCGGCTCCGGGCAGACTGGGAGACTCTGGCGGCTCCGGGCAGACTGGGAGACTCTGGCGGCTCCGGGCAGACTGGGAGACTCTGGCGGCTCCGGGCAGACTGGGAGACTCTGGCGGCTCCGGGCAGACTGGGAGACTCTGGCGGCTCCGGGCAGACTGGGAGACTCTGGCGGCCCGGGCAGACGGGAGACTCTGGCGGCTCCGGGCAGACTGGGAGACTCTGGCGGCTCCGGGCAGACTGGGAGACTCTGGCGGCTCCGGGCAGACTGGGAGACTCTGGCGGCTCCGGGCAGACTGGGAGACTCTGGCGGCTCCGGGCAGACTGGGAGACTCTCCGGGGCGGGAGGCGGCCGGGCAGACTGGGAGACTCTGGCGGCTCCGGGCAGACTGGGAGACTCTGGCGGCTCCGGGCAGACTGGGAGACTCTGGCGGCTCCGGGCAGACTGGGAGACTCTGGCGGCTCCGGGCAGACTGGGAGACTCTGGCGGCTCCGGGCAGACTGGGAGACTCTGGCGGCTCCGGGCAGACTGGGAGACTCTGGCGGCTCCGGGCAGACTGGGAGACTCTGGCGGCTCCGGGCAGACTGGGAGACTCTGGCGGCTCCGGGCAGACTGGGAGACTCTGGCGGCTCCGGGCAGACTGGGAGACTCTGGCGGCTCCGGGCAGACTGGGAGACTCTGGCGGCTCCGGGCAGACTGGGAGACTCTGGCGGCTCCGGGCAGACTGGGAGACTCTGGCGGCTCCGGGCAGACTGGGAGACTCTGGCGGCTCCGGGCAGACTGGGAGACTCCGGCGGCTCCGGGCAGACGGGAGACTCCGGCGGCTCCGGGCAGACGGGAGACTCCGGCGGCTCCGGGCAGACGGGAGACTCCGGCGGCTCCGGGCAGACGGGAGACTCCGGCGGCTCCGGGCAGACGGGAGACTGGCGGCTCCAGGCAGACGGGAGGCTCATGCGGCGCTGGGCAGACGGGCGGCTCAGGCGGCGCTGGGCAGACGGGCGGCTCAGGCGGCGCTGGAGGCTCTGGCAGCGCTGGACTGAGGGGCTCTGGCTCTGGCAGCGCCTCTGGACTGAGGGGCTCTGGCGCCTCTGGACTGAGGGGCTCTGCGCTGGACTGAGGGGCTCTGGCGCCACTGGACTGAGGGGCTCTGGCGCCTCTGGACTGAGGGGCTCTGGCGCCTCTGGACTGAGGGGCTCTGGCGCCTCTGGACTGAGGGGCGGGAGCTCTGGCAGCGCCGGACAGGCGGGAGACTCCGGCTGCACTGGAGAGGAGGAAGGCTCTAGCAACGCTGGACAGGTGGGGAGCACTATAGGCCTGATGCGTGGTGCCGGCACTGGTGGTACTGGGCCGAGGACACGCACCTCAGGGCAAGTGCGGGGAGGAGAAACAGGGAGTACTGGGCTCTGGACACGCACAGGAAGCCTGGTGCGGGGGGCTGCCACCGGAGGGCTGGTGCATGTAGGTGACACTGGATAGACCGGACCGTGCAGGTGCACTGGAGCTCTTGAGCACCGAGCCCGCCCAACCTTACCTGGCTCGATGCCCACTCTAGCCCGGCCGATAAGAGGAGCTGGTATGTACCGCACCGGGCTATGCACCCTCACTGGAGACACCGTGCGCTCCACAGCATAACACGGTGTCTCTTGCTCTTCGGTAAGCACAGGAAGTTGGTGCAGGTCTCCTACCTGGCTTCGCCATACTCCCTGTGTGCCTCCACCCAATACATTTTTGGGGCTGACTCTCGGGCTTCCTACCGCGCCGCCGTGCTCGCTTCGCCAACCTCATTCTCTTGTAACCTTCCTCGCACTGCTCCATCGAATCCCATGCGGGCTCCGGCACTCTCCCTGGGTCAACCGCCCACCTGTCTATCTCCTCCCAGGTTGTGTAGTCCAGATTCTGCTCCCATGTCCAGAAATCCTGACATCGCAGCCTCTCCTGCTCCTTGTAATGCCGCCTCTCTGCTTTTGCTGCCTCCAGCTCTGCTATGGCGCGGCGATATTCCCCTGGCTCTGCCCAGGGTCCTTTTCCGTCCAACTCGTCCTCCCAAGTCCATGAGACTTGTGATGCTGGCTGCTTCTCACCACGCCGCTTGATCCTGTTGTGGTGGGTGGTTCTGTAACAGTTTTCTTCTGGTGAAAGAGAAGCAGACCAAAACGCAGCGTGGTTAGGGTTAAACATCTTTAATCAAGACGAATACCGGGAAAAACACTACAAATATACAAAACAATAAATGTGAAAACCGAAACAGTCCTGTGTGGTGAAACAAACACAGACACGGAAACAACCACCCACAAAACCCAACACAAAACAGGCTACCTAAATATGGTTCCCAATCAGAGACAATGACTAACACCTGCCTCTGATTGAGAACCATATCAGGCCAAACATAGAAATAGACAAATTAGACACACAACATAGAATGCCCACTCAGATCACACCCTGACCAAACAAAACATAGAAACATACAAAGCAAACTATGGTCAGGGTGTGACAGCAATTCAGAGTTGATGAGGTTACATTCGCCCTCTCAGGCGGACCACTGGTCTCATCTGTAAGGACACACAAAAACAGATGGGAGCCAAAAATTGGGTGCCAAGATAAAGCTAGCTGACTTGCACACAACACTTTAAGATATAAATTAATCCTTGAGTGTAGTTGTTGGTACACACCCATAATGATTGGGAGAGCTGCCAGTTCCAGATGCCACATATGCAGGAGGGACCTGCCAGTCTGAGTAAACTCTACCACTACCAAGAAGAAGCAGGCAGAGAAGCCTGACTGGCTGGAGGCTGCAGGAGAAAAACAAACACACAATGACATGTTTATTACACTGAATGACATGGGACACAAGAGCAAAGTGAAGGTTATAGTAGTGTGTGTTTCCTCATCCTACCAGTGTCTGTAGCGGGAGCTTCCTGAGTGGCATCTGTCCGATCACTGCCCAGAATGAGATCCTCCTCAAATACATTTAGCAGCCGAGTCTCCTTCCCCTGCTGCAAAGCACAGAATAGGATAGACTATTTTCCCCAAGGAAAAATTGGTGGTAGTTCCGCCTAATTTAAGGAGTACTGGCTAGGCTACAGTGTAAAACATATATGGCATGGCTGACCTTTTTATTGAGATAAGTGTAGGCTGCTGAGAGGAGGACGGCTCATAATACTGTCTTGAATGGAGTGTAATGGCTGGAATGGAGTGAATGGAATGGTATCAAACTCATGAAAACCATGTGTTTGATGCCATTCCATTTACTCTATTCTGGACATTATTATGAGCAGCCTCCACTGATTGAGCCATTAAACAATATGTTAACATAGAATTCAGTATTGAATATCCGAGTGCGCTTGCTATGCCAAGCATACCCCAACCATGGCGCTGAAAAACGTCAGTGAAAATCTGCATGTGTTCACATATGAACTTGTTTCCATCTTCCATAGATGTATACTTAAGAAGTCATCTGAAT
This sequence comes from Oncorhynchus tshawytscha, assembly GCF_018296145.1. NCBI lineage: Eukaryota > Metazoa > Chordata > Actinopteri > Salmoniformes > Salmonidae > Oncorhynchus > Oncorhynchus tshawytscha. The sequence continues at coordinate 47,374,900 of NC_056440.1, read as the reverse complement.
CAGAGTTAGTGTGGCAGCTGGGGTCAAAGAGGAGCAATTACGATAGAGGAAACCAAGTCTAGATTTAACTTTAGCCTGCAGCTTTGATATGTGCTGAGAGATGGACAGTGTACCGTCTACCGATACTCCCAAGTACTTGTATTAGGTGGCTACCTCAAGCTCTAAACCCTCAGGAGGTAGTAATCACACTGGTGGGGAGAGAGGCATTCTTCTTACCAAACCACATTACTTTTATTTTGGTGGTGTTCAGAACAAGGTAAGGGCAGAGAAAGCTTGTTGGACACTAAGAAAGCTTTGTTGTAGAGTGTTTAACACAAAATCCGGGGAGGGGACAGCTGAGTATAAGACTAGCATCTGCATATAAATGAATGAGAGAGCTTCCTAAAGCCTGAGCTATGTTGATGATGTAAATTGAAGAGCGTGGGACCTAGGTCGAGCCTTGGGGTAATTCCCTTGGTACACCAACCGATTGTACACCTACATACCCGTCCAGCATCAATACTCTGGACGGTTCTGACTTAGAATATGTGGACAACTACAAATACCTTGGTGTCTGGTTAGACTGTAAACTCTACTTCCAGACTCACATTAAGCATCTCCAAACCAAAATTAAATCTAGTATTGGCTTCCTATTCCGCAACAAAGCATCCTTCACTCATGCTGCCAAACATACCCTCGTAAAACTGACTATCCTACCGATCCTTTTGACTTCGACGATGTCATTTACAAAATAGCCTCCAACACTCTACTCAGCAAATTGGATGCAGTCTATCACAGTGCCATCCGTTTTGTCACCAAAGCCCCAATATACTACCCACCACTGCGACCTGTATGCTCTCGTTGGCTGGCCCTCTCTTCATATCCGTCGCCAAACCCACTGGCTCCAGGTCATCTATAAGTCGTTGCTAGGTAAATCCCCGCCTTATCTCAGCTCACTGGTCACCATAGCAGCACCCACCCGCAGCACGTGCTCCAGCAGATATATCTCACTGGTCACCCCCAAAGCCAATTCCTCCTTCAGCCACCTTTCCGTCCAGTTCTCTGCTACCAATGACTGGAACGAACTGCAAAAATCACTGAAGCTGGAGACTCATATCTCCCTCACTAGCTTTAAGCACCAGCTGTCAGAGCAGCTCACACATCACTGCACCTGTACATAGCCAATCTGTAAATAGCCCATCCAACTACCTCATCACCAAATAGTTATTTATTTTATTTATTTTGCTCCTTTGTACCCCAGTACCGCTACTTGCACACTCATCTTCTGCACATCTATCACCCCAGTGTTTAATTTGCCATACTGTAATAATTTCGCCACTATGGCCTATTTATTGCCTCACCCCCCTTATCCTACCTTATTTACACACACTGTATATAGACTTTCTCTATTGTATTATTGACTGTATGTTTGTTTATTCCATGTGTAACTTTGTGTTCTTGCTTTTGTCGCACTGCTTTGCTTTATCTTGAACAGGTCGCAGTTGTAAATGATAACTTGTTCTCAACTAGCCTACCTGGTTAAATAAAGGTTAAATTAAAAAAAATAAAAAATGAAACAGATTCTACAATAACCAATATCGTTCCCAAAAACACAACCCTATGGAACAATCCTTGGATAGCTTTTCAGAATGCACCAATAAATTGGTCCACATAGAAACCGTAAATAACTTGGTAATAGGAAATACATGTATTTCCATGACAGAATTAAAATGCAATTTTGGACTGACCAATGTAGATTTTTTTTAAATACTTAAGTTTCATATCACAATTTTATTTTGAAATCATTTGGACATCTGTCACGCCCTCACCTTAGAGATCCTTTTTCTGTCTCTATTTTGGTTTGGTCAGGGCGTGAGTTGGGGTGGGCATTCTATGTTTTGTTTTCTATTTCTGTGTGTTTGGCTGGGTGTGGTTCTCAATCAGAGGCAGCTGTCTATCGTTGTCTCTGATTGAGAACCATACTTAGGTAGCCTTTTCCCACCTGTGTTTTGTGTGTAGTTTTTTTTGTCTGCACCAGACAGAAGTGTTTAGGTTTCGGTCGTTGACAACCTCTTAGAAAAAATTATGAACTATTGGAACCAAGACTTAAAAATAACTGATTGGCACAAGATGGGGGGAATGTTGGAACATAACTATTGAAATAATGTACATTTAATCCAGTTTAAACTATGTATAGAATGTATTATACAAGAGACAAAATTCACACATTTTACAGCATAACGACAGTCTTGTATTAAGTGTAAACTAACAGTAACTATCTATGCCTTTTGGGAATGCTATAAAGTCAACGTTATCGGCAGAGTTAGGAAGTTGGCTGTCAGAAGTGTTTCAATGTAAATGCTCTTTTTAATCGTTTGTCTGCAGATTTCAAGACATGTCATATGAGTGTGCAGAGAGACCCGATGGGTTGGATGATACTCATCAACTATCTTGAGAAAATGTATACCTAACTGGAAATCAACCAATCCTCCATCGTTAAGACAATGGAGAAATGTGGTGATTCATTATCTAAATATTGAAAGTGTGGGCAACGAAGAGGAACAAAATGGTGCAATTTGAGGACGTGGTTGGAGAGTAGTGTAGGCACTGGAGATGGGGGTGAGAACAGGTGGGGCTGTGCAGGTGTGATGTCGTTGACGTTTCTGTGCATCTGCACACTGAGTATATGAAATATTAACACCTCTTTCTTTTCATATGTCATATTTTTTATTTTATTTAGTTAACCTTTATTATAGATAACAACAAATTCTTATTTTACAATGATGGCCTACTCCAGCCAACAATATCCCCTAACTTTGACGACGCTGGGCCAATTGTGCGCCACCCTATGGGACTCCCGATCACGGCCGGTTGTGATATAGCCTGGGATTGAACCAGGGTCTGTAGTGACGCCTCTAGCACTGAGATGCAGTGCCTTAGACTGCTGCGCCACTCGGTTCGTTTTAAAGGAAAGACTTTACAGAGAAGCACATGACTCATTAAGTGCACACTCAAATAGCCATTAGCCTTTGTAGTAAATGTGTACTTAATCCCAGTGGGAGCTGGACTTCTCATTTGTTTACCTGGCCCACCCGCGATCGGTGACAGGCTTCTTCTGGAGAAAGACCAGCAAGTACATGCCACGGTAATGCCCATCGTTAAAGGTTTTAGAAGCACTGATATTGTCCTTGTTTGTCCATACCTGATCTGACAAAGCTCTATTCTCTGTGTTTCCCATCCCTCCAGGGCTTCTGTGGGTAATATGTTACTGACCTGTTGTAAGGACAGTGCGTGTCGCCTGTGGGCCGACACCCTGCTTCCCAGTGACACCTTGCTGTCCGGACACACGCTCAGACATGTTAATAACAGCCAGAACAGCGACATGCTCAAATCGACAAGAAGACTCTCATATCAAAACGCAGGGCAGGAACACCTTGGAGGTAGGAAGAGTGTCTCCAGCGCAGCTTCATAGTCCATCAGACTGGTGAGAAGATGTGAGAGCAGCTGGCTTAGAGCTAAAGGGCATAATGAATTGGATATCTGTTGGGAAGATTGTTTTCCAGGATTTGCAGCCCTTGAGAACTTCATTAAGAAAATTGTCCTTGCTTCTGTACAGTGCACCCTTGAATTACTGTACCTCCGCTCTTTTTTCTTAATGTATTTTGGCCTTTGTTGAGGTGACCTAGTAACTAGTTGTATGACCGGATGCACTCTCCTCATTACTTCTAGTGTACAAAACTTGAAGGTGGTCATTACATGGTTATGCGTCTCGCCAGAAACGCAGAAACACATAAGCAAGAGACACATTACATTGGGGAAAAAATTGATATGTAAATGTGATGAAAGTCTGACTAAAATTAAAATCACTGACTGCGATATCAGAGCTACTATTTTAGTTCGTCTGGCTTTCCAAAGAGAGGGAGCCCTACTTAGGAGCCATTTTGTCTATTGCCTCAGTTGAACCTGCAGGAGTTGTGCAGAGCCCTGTTGAGAGGTGTGGCCCAGCCCTCCCTGACGGCTGCCTCCCGTACCAGCAGAGCACACACTACAACAGCATGCTCCATGCCAACTGTCGCTGCCACTTCCACATCGCTGCCAGCATCAACCCTGCCACAGGAATTCAAGACACAAACCAACTGTCACCATTAATAAAGAGGTTCAGTAGCATTGTTTACATTGCGTAACAGTTCATTTTAGGATAAAACTTATCTTTAACAGCCTCTCTCAAACTCTACTGTACTTAATGGTTAAGAATAGGATTAGACTTGGTCTTACAAGTACATCTGATTGATCAGTCATCGTTGCACATATTGAGGCTCTAAAGTGTTTCCTGGCAATGTAACCTGACCAGGGTTAACACTGGGCCCTACACACACACATTACTGTACAGAGTTAGTGATGATATGTGTGTCTGGTGCAGCTATCACCCTGCTGCCCTCCATCACGTCACTGTGTGGGTGGGATGACGAGGAGCCTGGCGGGCCCTTCACCGTGCACTGGCTCAACAACCAGGAGCTGTACCTTACCCTAGCCATAGATGTTCCTGCAGCAGCTCAGGGGCAGCATGGAGCAGCACAACTCAAAAAAAACTCCCAGGAGGGTAGGTAGCGTGCAGCGGTGTATTCATTAGTGCACACCGTAGCAAAACGTTATGCAATGGAAAACAATTTTGTAATGGAAAACGTTTCGCAATTAAAACGTTTTAGAATAAAATGTAGCATTTTCTTATTAGAAAAGTTCAGGTTAGTCCCTCACTGTTTTTGGCTGCTTGCTTCCGCTTGGTTCCTAGGGAACACACCCCAGCGCTCTAAATGACTGCATTCTCACACTTGACCAGATTGCACAACATGTCGTTCAAAAAGGCATTGGCCAATATGATTAACTTTTAACCTTGAAATGAAAGTGCAATTTTTTGTTGTGGTGTAATATACCTCTTTTGATAAATTGTTTGACAATGACAAGAAGTTATCCATAACTCTATTCTAACTAAACAGTTTTAGAATTCTAGAGCAGTTTGATATTTACCAAAATGAAAGCGAAAGACTTGTGAATAATGTATAATTTGAGAGCCTATCATGTATTTACCCTTTAGTGGTGTGGATATGAGGACTAGGCTGTGAGCTTTCTCCTGTGTGTATGTCTGACTATGAGCAGGAGGTAGAGGAGGCAGCTAGACGTGCGGCAGAACGAGGACCCGACGTGGCGTCCGTCCAGCTGCCTGCTGCAGCGGTGAAGGACCAGGTGCAGATGCTACTAGAGAACTGGAACAGAGGGGCAGACATGCTGTTCAGTATACACCCCATGGACGGCTCTGCTGGAGTGGCACGTTGACATGCTGGATGAGTATCACCCCGGCAGGTCCAGGTACATTACCTTCATTAGGAATGCAACCTGACTGACATTTCTGTTTTACATTACAATAGAACGATGCATTTCATCTTTGACCTAGGCACTTTGTCAAAATATTGTATTTGCATCAACAAATGAGCAAAACTGACATCTCCTATGGTTTCTCCATCATAATAGAAGATCAATTAGATATAGTATATGTGGTGTGACTGTTTGTGCCCTGTGACCGATTGACCAATTTCTGTTTTGTGTGTCTTTTTATACATGCAATGTTGAAAACAACACTAGCTGTCTCTGTAACACTGAATCATTTTAACAGTTGCATTGTACAGCTTCCATTTGAATGGATTCTCACTGACGCTGGGTTAATTACTGTATATTCGAATGAAGTGTTACATTATATGAAATTGGAAATTCCCTTGATGCGTTTCTTTGCAGTATAATGATTGGGCCTCTTGATCCGGCAGTCAAAGCTGCTGATGGAATCTCTATTTAAGTGACATACAGGTTTATTAAGGCTGGCTGACTTAATATTTCTTATTTTTTTACAGCGGAAAACGCAGTGCATAATGATGCTAAGGAATTTTTGTGAGGAACTAAAGTAGCACTGACTGGCAAATGTGTTTCCATTGGCCCGTGACAGGTGTCCTTTGTGTCTCGGATCCCTGTGGCCTTCCCACGGTCAAAGCCAACTCTCTGAGCCGTAGCTTGGTCATGTACGCCTGCAACAAGAACGTGGAACTGGCCATCCAACATGGCATCCGCCGGCCTGCCCCACTCCTCCTCGGTGCTCATCACCAACGGCCAGAGCAAGGCAGCCTCCAGCACCCTGCTCCTCAGCATCTTCACCCCCAATGCGCTCATGATCGCCATGCATGCAGACGGCTCCCTGAATCAGTGGGCGGTCAGCTTCGCCAAGGAGTCGGCCTTCTCAACCGTTCTTAGCATGTCGCACAAGTCACGCTACTGCGGCCACTGCTTCCACCTCAACAACCTGGCCTGCCACTCCCTGCTGCCCCTGCTCCTCACCACCTCGCATCACAATGCCATGCGCACCCCCGACATGGACAGTGTCATGGCCGCCCTCTCCCAGCCCATCAGGGGCAGGCCCTGCCGGTTGTCCCTGGGTGCCATGTCAAAGGATCCAAATGCAATTTACAGCAAGCTCATCCTGTGGAAGGTGGACCCGGTGGAGCCCTTGTCCTTCTCTGGAGGGGTATCTGAGCTAGCCAGGAAAAACTCTCTCCACTCCTACGCCTTCTCCAACATAGCCTGGCTGCCCACACTCATCCCTAGCAACTGTCTTGGCACGCACTCAAATGGTGACATTTTGGTAGAGGAGTGGCTTAGTGAGTTCTGGGCTATTTCTGCCCAGGGAATATATCTCGCCAACTACCCTGGCCGGTCCTGGCAATACGACCGCAGAAACCTACCCACCTCCTGGTTCACTCTCTCCACCTGCCCATTACTCTCCGGGTGATACCCTGAGGTCAGACTGACCGAGACCCCCAGACGTTCCATAAATGCCCTCCAAACACGGGAGATAAACTGGGGGCCCCGATCAGAAACTATATCCTCGGGCACCCCGTAGTGCCGGAAGACATGGGTGAAAAGAGCTTCCGCAGTCTGTAGGGCCGTAGGGAGACCGGGCAATGGGATAAGACGGCAGGACTTAGAGAACCGATCCACAACGACCAGGATCGTTGTGTTACCCTGAGAGGGGGGAAGGTCAGTAAGAAAATTCACCGATAGATGGGTCCACGGCCGTTGTGGAACGGGAAGAGGTTGTAATTTACAGGAGGAAGGAGGAAACAGGAGGAAACATAGAATCGCACATCCCTCCTCAAAGTGGGCCACCAGTACTTCCTCTCAAGACCTCGCACTGTCCTAAAAATACCTGGGTGACCCGACGAGGGTAGACAATGAGCCCATCGAATCAATTGATCACGAACAGCCAGCGGCACGTACCTACGACCCTCCGGACACTGTGGAGGCGCAGGTTCCTCCCTTAGCGCCCGCTCGATGTCCGCGTCCACATCCCATACTACTGGTGCCACCAGCTTAGCTGCCGGAATGATGGGAGTAGGATCGATGGACCTGTCCTCAGTGTCATAGAGTCTTGACAGCGCGTCGGCCTTAGTGTTGAGGGAACCTGGTCTATATGAGATAGTGAAACGAAATCTGGTGAAAAACATGGCCCACCTTGCCTGACGAGGATTCAGTCTCCTAGCTGATCGGATATACTCCAGGTTACGGTGGTCAGTCCAGATAAGGAAAGGGTGCTTAGCCCCCTCAAGCCAGTGTCTCCACACCTTCAGGGCCTTAACCATAGCCAACAACTCCCTATCCCCCACATCATAATTCCGCTCCGCTGGCCCGAGTTTCTTCGAAAAAAAGGCACAGGGGCGGAGCTTCGGTGGCGCACCCGAACGCTGTGAGAGCACCGCTCCAACCCCAGCCTCGGATGCGTCCACCTCTACTATAAACGCCAAAGAAGGGTCCGGATGCGCCAACACTGGCGCCTCAGTAAACATCGCCTTCAACTTATGAAAAGCTCCGTTCGCCTCTGCTGACCACTGTAAACGCACCGGCCCCCCCTTCAGCAGTGAGGTAATAGGGGCAGCTACCTGACCAAAACCCCGGATAAACCTCCGGTAGTAATTGGCAAACCCCAAGAACCGCTGTACCTCCTTTACCGTGGTCGGAGTCGGCCAATTACGCACAGCCTTTACGCGGTCACCCTCCATTACCAACCCAGAGCTGGAAATGCGATAACCCAGGAAGGAAACTGATTGTTTGGAAAACTCACATTTCTCCGCCTTCACATACAGGTCATGCTCCAGCAGTCGTCTAAGAACCTTGCGCACCAGAGATACATGCGCAGTGCGTGTAGCGGAGTAGATCAAAATATCGTCAATATACACCACTACACCCTGTCCGTGCAGGTCTCTGAGAATCTCATCCACGAAGGATTGAAATATAGCTGGAGCATTCTTTAAACCGTATGGCATGACGAGGTACTCATAATGGCCAGAAGTAGTGCTAAATGCAGTTTTCCACTCATCTCCATCCCGAATACGCAACAGATTATAAGCACTCCTGAGATCCAGTTTAGTGAAGAACTGCGCTCCGTGAAATGATTCCACTGCCGTAGCAATGAGAGGTAGTGGATAACTAAAACCCACCGTGATGGAATTTAGACCTCTATAATCAATACACGGACGTAAACCACCATCTTTTTTCTTCACAAAAAAGAAACTTGAAGAGACAGGTGACATGGAGGGCCGAATGTACCCCTGTCCCAGAGCCTCGGTGATATAAGTTTCCATAGCCACCGTCTCCTCCTGGGACAAAGGATACACATGACTCCTGGGGAGTGCAGCGTTACCCTGGAGGTTTATCACGCAATCCCCCTGCCTATGGGGTGGTAATTGGGTCGCCTTCTTTTTACTGAAAACGATAGATAAATCGTTATACTCAGCTGGAATGTGCACGGTGGAAACCTGGTCTGGACTCTCCACCGTTGTCGCACCGATGGAAACCCCTACACACCTGCCTGAACACTCATCAGACCACCCCTGTAGAGTTCCCTGTTTCCACGAAATCGTAGGATTATGAATAGCTAGCCAGGGAATCCCCAGTACCACTGGAAACGCAGGTGAATCGATAAGGAACAAACTAATTCGCTCCTTGTGATTCCCCTGCGTAATCATCTCCAACGAAATTGTGGCTTTCCTCACCAGCCCTGACCCTAATGGTCGACTATCTAAAGAGTGCACGGCAAAAGGGGGGTCTACTTTTACTAACGGAATCCTCAACCTCTGAGCGAGTCCGCGATCTATAAAGTTTCCAGCTGCGCCTGAATCTACCAGTGCCTTATGCTGGAGAGAAGGAGAATAATTAAGGAAACAAATTAATAGGAACATGTGACCAACAGGAAACTCTGGGAGAGTGTGGTGCTTACTCACCTGGGGTGACCGAGGAGTGTTCTGCCTGCCCTCTCGATTCCCAGATGAATTCCTCCAGCACCGACCAGACGTGTGCCCTCTCCGGCCACAACTGGTACAGAAGGAGCTTCCTCCTCCGATCTCCCTAGACGCGGTCCCTCCTAGCTCCATCGGGATAGGAGCAGGAGGGTCAGGAGGTAGAACTGACAGGACCCTTTCAGAACGTCCGCGAGCAGCTAGCAGATGGTCCAACCGGATCGACAGGTCTATCAGTCCATCCAGGCTAAGTGTAGTATCCCGACAGGCCAGCTCCCTACGGACGTCCTCTCTCAGGCTACATCTGTAATGGTCTATCAGGGCCCTGTCGTTCCACCCTGCTCCAGCGGCCAAGGTCCGGAACTCCAGCGCGAAGTCCTGCGCGCTCCTCGTCCCCTGTCTGAGATGGAACAATCTCTCACCCGCCGCTCGACCTTCTGGAGGGTGATCGAACACGGCCCTGAAACGGCGGGTGAACTCCGGGTAATTGTCCTTCGCTGAGGGCCCGTTCCAGACCGCATTAGCCCACTCCAGGGCTCTACCAGTAAGGCATGTGATGAGAACCCACACTCTTTCCTCCTCCGAGGGAGCCGGCCGAACGGTGGCCAGGTAGAGGTCTAGTTGAAGCAGGAATCCCTGGCACCCCGTCGCTGCTCCATCGTACTCCCTCGGAGGCGCGGGCTTCTGTTACGATAAATGAGTGAGGAGGTGTGGAGTCAAGCGCAGAGAGCAAAAGATGTGGGGAAAAAACACGCTTTAATGTCCCGGAAACATAACATGAACCAAAAGTAGAAAAACAAATGATCAGAAATATAAACGGACAGCGTGAAACCCAAATACAAAGAAAATACACTCAAACAACAAAACAGACTAACAAGCCCGCACGAAACAGAAGCGGGCTGAACAAACTATATATAACCCTACCCTAACAACCAAACAAGAAACAGGTGATACCAATCAGACAAAACCAAAGGAACACAGAACAACGGATCGGCGATAGCTAGTAGACCGGTGACGACGACGGCCGAGCGCCACCCAAACAAGAAGGGGAGTCACCTTCGGTAATATTCGTGACAATGATGTATGTTTTGTCCTATATTTTTGATCCCAGACCCCGTAGGAGACCTTTTGGAAGGGCGTCATTGTAAATAAGAATGTTCTTAACTGACTTGCCTAGTTAAATAATATATGGTACAGGAAAGTTATGAATGTATGGAAATCTGGATCAAATGCGCCGAATACAAGAGTATATTTTGAATCCCAGACCCCGTAAGAGACCTTTAGGAAGGGCGTCATTGTAATTTACGAGCTTACGAGCCCCTAACCGACAGTGCAGCTTAAAAAAAATACGGCAAGAATAAGAGATAAAAGTAACAAGTATTAAAGAGGAGCAGTAAAAAATAACAATATATATGGGGGGGTGCCGGTACAGAGTCCATGTGTGGGGGCACCGGTTAGTTGAGGTAGTATGTACATGTAGGTAGAGTTAATTAAAGTGACTATGCATAGAAGACAAGGATACCGCCCAACCATAGTTTCAGGCAATATGGCATTACAATAAAAACAAAAAGCCACTGTGCTGTAATTCGTTCCAGCTCGTTAAAATTTACCCGAATTTGGGAGACCATTCAGCGTTTGTAATTGCTTCATGACGCACATATTTTGCTATATAGCTGGTCGATATTGCTTAGCTACAATATAGCCTAAAGCAAATAGGCCTAGATTAGGGGTGTCAAACTAATTCAATGGAGGGCCTAGTGTCTGCAAGTTTGAGTTTTTCCTTACAATTAGGCCCTAGACAACCAGGTGTGAGGAGTTCCTTACTAATTAGTGACCTTAATTAATCAATCAAGTACAAGTGAGGAGCAAAAACCCTTAGACACAGTCCTCTGTAGAATGAGTTTGACACCTGTGACCTAGATCGTCAATATTGATACAAAGCAACGCCATGTAAACAATATGACATGGATGGATCCACAAGTAGGGTCATAGTAGCATGCAAACTCAACTAGTGCTTTACCAAACAGCAATAGGCCTATAAATTGGTGATTGGTGTTACGGCCAAATTACACCAGACACGTAATATATGCAAGCGTTTCTAAACTGGAATAGGTGATTCAAATCCGGGTGCCAACTCACGTGACGCCACCAATCGGAAATAGATGACAACACAGCTAGCCAACTGCTTGCCATGCTAGCAACATACATATATAGATTACAGTAAAGTAAGTCAATTCACCCAACAACCTATTATTTGCTAGCAAAGGCACGAGCTACCTAGCTGTTATGCTGTTGCGTTTTCAATAGCTTGCTAGCTACCTGCTATAACGTAACTAGCTTATAACAAAGACTGCATAGCTTGCCGTGTAAAAATGCACTTCTCGTCGGTTTATCATGGCAGGCATGCATTGCCACCTCGCGACCTGCTATCAAATGACTGCTAGCACAAGCAGTCTATCTTTCAGTCACGTTGGTATAGTACCTAGCTAGTTTTCTTGCAAAATGTCAAATAAAGGGACAATTTAAAGTGATATGCTGAAACCGTTTAAACATTTAACTAACTGTGCTCAAATAGTATCGCCAACAGTAGTTGTGCTGATGAAACCGTGCTATGCATTCTGATCATTGTTGTTGATGGCGCATAAAGGATGATGCTGTTTGCAGAATGGGTTGCCCTGTATGGATGGAGGATGCCCTTTAAATGGGAGATGCTTTACGACTTGCCAGGAGCCTCATTTATAACCGTTGCATAATTAATTAATGTGACAGTACATTTCTGACAAGTCTGCGCACGTACAAAATTATAGAGATTTATAAACTTGGCGCACGCCACACATACGCATGTTTGTGCGCGCGTGAATGAACATTAAAGCCATACCTTATAAAACTCTGCCTTGAAAACGCCCTCCGTTCACCTTCCATGGTGACAATAACGCCTTTTATTTGCTGTATAGGTTTGAACTATTGGCATTAGACCAAGGCATGCAAACTATTGTTTATCAATATATTATTGTCTTTATATATCCTGCCTTGATATAGGCTCTGAGATTAAATAGGGAATGATGTCAGGATCCTATCGCACAGCAATCCTATAGTCTGTAATTCAGTCAGTCTATCACCCATACTGTAAATTATTTTACATAATACATAACTACCGGTCTACTACCGGTCTAAACATTTCTCATAAGAAACTAGCTCCCTGGTACACAGAAAATACCCGAGCTCTGAAGCAAGCTTCCAGAAAATTGGAACGGAAATGGCGCCACACCAAACTGGAAGTCTTCCGACTAGCTTGGAAAGACAATACCGTGCAGTACCGAAGAGCCCTTACTGCTGCTCGATCATCCTATTTTTCTAACTTAATTGAGGAAAATAAGAACAATCCGAAATTCCTTTTTGATACTGTCGCAAAGCTAACTAAAAAGCAGCATTCCCTAAGAGAGGATGACTTTCCCTTTAGCAGTGATAAATTCATGAACTTCTTTGAGGAAAAGATTATGATTATTAGAAAGCAAATTACGGACTCCTCTTTAAATCTGCGTATTCCTTCAAAGCTCAGTTGTCCTGAGTCTGCACAACTCTCCCAGGACCTAGGATCAAGAGAGACGCTCAAGTGTTTTAGTAATATATCTCTTGACACAATGATGAAAATAATCATGGAATTTGCTGAACATGTTAACCTTCAAGCTGCATTCTGGACCCTATTCCAACTAAACTACTGAAAGAGCTGCTTCCTGTGCTTGGCCCTCCTATGTTGAACATAATAAACGGCTCTCTATCCACCGGATGTGTACCAAACTCACTAAAAGTGGCAGTAATAAAGCCTCTCTTGAAAAAGCCAAACCTTGACCCAGAAAATATAAAAAACGGCCTATATCGAATCTTCCATTCCTCTCAGAATTTTTAGAAAAGGCTGTTGTTACTTACTGCCTTCCTGAAGACAAACAATGTATACGAACTGCTTCAGTCTGGTTTTAGACCCCATCATAGCACTGAGACGGCACTTGTGAAGGTGGTAAATGACATTTTAATGGCATCGGACCGAGGCTCTGCATCTGTCCTCGTGCTCCTAGACCTTAGTGCTGCTTTTGATACCATCGATCACCACATTCTTTTGGAGAGATTGGAAACCCAAATTGGTCTACACGGACAAGTTCTGGCCTGGTTTAGATCTTATCTGTCGGAAAGATATCAGTTTGTCTCTGTGAATGGTTTGTCCTCTGACAAATCAACTGTAAATTTCGGTGTTCCTCAAGGTTCTGTTTTGGGACCACTATTGTTTTCACTATATATTTTACCTCTTGGGGATGTTATTCGAAAACATAATGTTAACTTTCACTGCTATGCGGATGACACACAGCTGTACATTTCAATGAAACATGGTGAAGCCCCAAAATTGCCCTTGCTAGAAGCATGTGTTTCAGACATAAGGAAGTGGATGGCTGCAAACTTTCTAGTTTTAAACTCGGACAAAACAAAGATGCTTGTTCTAGGTCCCAAGAAACAAAGAGATCTTCTGTTGAATCTGACAATTAATCTTAATGGTTCTACAGTCGTCTCAAATAAAACTGTGAAGGACCTCGGCGTTACTCTGGACCCTGATCTCTCTTTTGAAGAACATATCAAGACCATTTCAAGGACAGCTTTTTTCCATCTACGTAACATTGCAAAAATCTGAAACTTTCTGTCCAAAAATGATGCAGAAAAATTAATCCATGCTTTTGTCACTTCTAGGTTAGACTACTGCAATGCTCTACTTTCCGGCTACCCGGATAAAGCACTAAATAAATTTCAGTTGGTGCTAAATACGGCTGCTAGAATCCTGACTAGAACCAAATAATTTGATCATATTACTCTAGTGCTAGCCTTTCCACACTGGCTTCCTGTCAAAGCAAGGGCTGATTTCAAGGTTTTACTGCTAACCTACAAAGCATTACATGGGCTTGCTCCTACCTATCTCTCTGATTTGGTCCTGCCGTACATACCTACACGTACGCTACGGTCACAAGACGCAGGCCTCCTAATTGTCCCTAGAATTTCTAAGCAAACAGCTGGAGGCAGGGCTTTCTCCTATAGAGCTCCATTTTTATGGAACGGTCTGCCTACCCATGTCAGAGACGCAAACTCGGTCTCAACCTTTAAGTCCTTACTGAAGACTTATCTCTTCAGTGGGTCTTATGATTGAGTGTAGTCTGGCCCAGGAGTGTGAAGGTGAACGGAAAGGCTCTGGAGCAACGAACCGCCCTTGCGTTCTCTGCCTGGCCGGTTCCCCTCTTCCCACTGGGATTCTCTGCCTCTAACCCTATTACAGGGGCTGAGTCACTGGCTTACTGGGGCTCTCTCATGCCGTCCCTGGTAGGGGTGTGTCACCTGAGTGGGTTGATTCACTGATGTGGTCATCCTGTCTGGGTTGGCGCCCCCCTTGGGTTGTGCCATGGCGGAGATCTTTGTGGGCTATACTCAGCCTTGTCTCAGGATGGTAAGTTGGTGGTTGAAGATATCCCTCTAGTGGTGTGGGGGCTGTGCTTTGGCAAAGTGGGTGGGGTTATATCCTTCCTGCTTGGCCCTGTCTGGGGGTGTCCTCGGATGGGGCTACAGTGTCTCCTGACCCCTCCTCTCTCAGCCTCCAGTATTTATGCTGCAGTAGTTAATGTGTCAGGGGGCTAGGGTCAGTTTGTTATATCTGGAGTACCTCTCCTGTCCTATTCGGTGTCCTGTGTGAATCTAAGTGTGCGTTCTCTAATTCTCTCTCGGAGGACCTGAGCCCTAGGACCATGCCCCAGGACTACCTGAGATGATGACTCCTTGCTGTCCCCAGTCCACCTGGCCGTGCTGCTGCTCCAGTTTCAACTGTTCTGCCTTATTATTATTGGACCATGCTGGTCATTTATGAACATTTGAACATCTTGGCCATGTTCTGTTATAATCTCCACCCGGCACAGCCAGAAGAGGACTAGCCACCCCACATATGCTCTCTCTAATTCTCTCTTTCTTTCTCTCTCTCGGAGGACCTGAGCCCTAGGACCATGCCCCAGGTCTACCTGACATGATGACTCCTTGCTGTCCCCAGTCCACCTGACCGTGCTGCTGCTCCAGTTTCAACTGTTCTGCCTTATTATTATACGACCATGCTGGTCATTTATGAACATTTGAACATCTTGGCCATGTTCTGTTATAATCTCCACCCGGCACAGCCAGAAGAGGACTGGCCACCCCACATAGCCTGGTTCCTCTCTAGGTTTCTTCCTAGGTTTTGGCCTTTCTAGGGAGTTTTTCCTAGCCAACGTGCTTCTACACCTGCATTGCTTGCTGTTTGGGGTTTTAGGCTGGGTTTCTGTACAGCACTTTGAGATATCAGCTGATGTACGAAGGGCTATATAAATAAATTTGATTTGATTTGATTTGATTTATTTAATGTTTACATTTTTTTGCAGAAATTTATACTGAATCTGGAATAGGACTGCCAGTTTCTGAACGAGAAATCTATGGAAAATCGCCGTGAACCTGTCAGCATAACGTTTGAATTCAGTAATGTTTTGCATTGACTTTTCCCCAAACCTAAATATGATGGACTACCCGCAATTTTAAAACATTGTAGGGCAGGCACAATTTTTATTACAGTACTTACAAAAGCATACATAGGTCTACTTTAATGTAAAATATCAGCTGTTAAAATCGACTGTATTATAAACCGCGCTGCCTATGATATTGCAGGACTTGAAATACAAATAGGCCTTGCCTATCTATTTTACTTGGTCCAATTCAATGAGAGATGCTAATGGTAATTTGTTGTAGAATATGGCTTCTTCGGAAATATGAACCCATCACACCCAGAAAATGTGAGGAATATATAATGCAATGGTTATGAAAATAAAATAATCTACAAATAAAACAGATTTTCACCCATCTCACTAAATGGCTGCATTCTTGTTAATATTTTGTTCTTTGTTTTAATGAATGAGCTGTTCATCTTCCCCCGTTTGCACAAAATACTTGCCAGCTTACAATACAATATTTCAACCGCTTGGTCTAAAGTTTGCGGGGAGGTGAGCAAATTCTGGCGTCAAGTTCAATTATTAGAAATGCCAACCTTTGATTGAAAACTGGCACATGCACATGTTGGGGTATATTTTGTAATTATGCATGGTTTATAAACGAGGCACCTGGGGCCTTGTTCAAAATCATTGTGTAAATGGAACACTAAATATCTGCTGGTGCCATTCTGAAAAGACTACACACACACAAACCTATTGAGATTTTTAAAACCTGGCGCACGCCATACACATAGGCATGTTTCCCATTATAAATCAGACCTGTCGTGAAACTCTGCGCGCGTGAACAAGCGTCATAACTTCGCCTGAAACACGCCCATTGTTCACCTTTTATGGTGACAACAACGCCTCTATTTGCTGTATATTTTGGAAGTATTGGAATTATGACAAGACAGTATCTAAGGAATTTACAAATAATGGCAAACTTGTTCAAATGTCTATGGAGGGGTTGGCAAAATGTTTTATTTTGCAGTGACATTTGTCCTATTTAAACATCAGACAGACAAAAACAATTGCACATTGTTGTGAACCTGTAAACAGATCGTTTGAATTCAATAATGTTTTGCATTTACTTTTTCTCGAACCTACAGTATATAGGCTATGCCCGCTAATTCTCGTTAAAAAAAAGTTAATCTACAGTAGGCCTACTTACTGTGGTAGTCTACACACTTTAATGGAAAATATCAACTGTCTGTTCACCTGTTAAATTCTACTGAATGTTATAAACCGCGCTCTCTGTCAGATGCAACGCAAAAAAATCTAATAGGCACATGCGCATGGTAATTTGGCGAGAAAAGGTGATGGAATTTATTCTGCAGTGATCATGGAAATGGAATCAATAATAGGAAATATATGCCTATTTCTATTTGTTTCAGAATGCAAAGATACAATAAATTGTTTTTCGCTCTTCTCATTAACAGAAAAGGATTGCTCTTGTTACTATATTTAGTTACCAGATTTTTTTGTTACTAATATGACCATCATCATATATTCCTGCACAAGGCTACTACACTGAATTAAAATATGAACTCAACATGCAAGGTCAAAGATTTTAAAGTTACAGGTCATATAAGGAAATCAGTCAATATAAGGAAATCAGTCATACTCATTAGGCCCTAATTTCACATGACTAGGAAAACAGATATGCATCTGTTGGAAACAGATAGCTTTAAATGTAGGGATGTGGATCATAACACCAGTCAGTATCTGGTGTGACCACCATTTGCCTCATGCAGTATGACACATCTCCTTCGCATTGAGTTGATCAAGCTGTTGATTGTGAATGTTGTCCCACTCCTCTTTAATGGCTGTGAGAAGTTTGCTGGATATTGGCCGGAACTGGAACACGCTGTCGTACACATCCATCCAGAGCATTCTAAACATGCTCAATGTGTGACATGTCTGGTGAGTATGCAGACCATGAATGAACTGGGACATTTTCAGCTTCCAGGAATTGTGTACAGATCCTTGCTACATGGGGCCGTGCATGCTGAAACATGAGGTGATGGCAGTGGATGAATGGCATGACAATGGGCCTCAGGATCTCGTCACGGTATCTCTGTGCATTCAAATTGCCAACGATAAAATGCAATTGTGTTTATTGTCTGTAGTTTATGCCTGCCCATACCTTAATCCCACCGCCAACATGGGGCACTCTGTTCACAACATTGACATCAGCAAACCCACACGATGCCACATATGTCTGCCATCTGCCCGGTACAGTTGGAACCGGGATTCATCCGTGAAGAGCACACTTCTCCAGCGTGCCAGTGGCCATTGAAGGTGATCATTTGCCCACTGAAGTTGGTTAGGACACCGAACTGCAGTCACGTCAAGACCCTGGTGAGGACAATGAGCACGCAGATGAGCTTCCCTGAGACTGTTTCTGACAGTTTGTGCAGAAATTCTTTGGTTGTGCAAACCCACAGGTGTTCGGTTGGCTGGTCTTAGACCATCCCGCAGGTGGAAGTCAGATGTGGAGGTCCTGGGCTGGCGTGGTTACACGTGGTCTGCGGTGTGAGGCTGGTTGGACATACTAACAAATTCTCTAAAATGACATTGAAGCGGTTTATGGTAGAGAAATGAACAGCTATGGTGGACATTCCTGCAGTCAGAAATCTCGTATTTCTGTTTTGAGCCCTTTCCAACGAGCTAGTTTATGCTACTGGCTAGAAACTTCAGTGGAAATTGAAACTTGCCTGCTGAAGTTGGTACTTGCGAGTGTTCAGAATCAATACAGTTTTTTATCTGAGTAATTATTTGTTCTTTTTTTAACAAACATAAGGTTATACATTTTCTGTGAAAATAACATTAAAATGTGCTTTTGCTGCCAACCTGGCTTGATATTGGATAGACTCATAACCGCGGGAAGTTATACAGCACCCCCTGAAAAATCTGAATATAAAAAAATCACAAGTAGTTCACTTGGCCTTTACTAGTCCTGTATTAGCTGACTGATATAATGTAGCGCATGCCCCAAAAATTATTTTACCATTCAGACACACATCGCATGTCTAGGAATCAGATTTGGATCGGACTTCAAACCACCTACGAAGGTGCGATGAAATGTGGCTTGAAATATCCAATTCCATGTGCTTTTTGGCTGTTCTCACTGCAGGAAAGATTCGATTCGGATATGCAAACAAATTGCATTTGAGTCACTTTAAATGAGCCAATGTGAACCTATGTGAACAAGGCTTTATAGACCCTAGTTTGTTAACACTCTGAGAGAAAAAGTGCTATCTAAAACCAGAAAGGATTCTTTGGCTATCCCCATAGGAAATCTCTTTGAAGAACCCCTTTTGGTTCCAGGTAGAACCCTTTTGGGTTCCATGTAGAATCCTTTCCACAGAGGGTTCTACATGAAACCGAAAAGAGTTCTACCTGAAATGAGAAAGGGATCTCCTATGGGGACAGACACACAACACTTTTGGAATGCTTTTTATTCTAAGAGTGTAGATATCTTAGCTGGCATGCCTGTGTGACAAAGTGAAAATGTAGAGTTTCCATCAACATGTAGATATCAAAGAACAGAGTAGTGGGTGAAACCATTCACTTCAGGAAAATGTGTGACATAAATAAAGATTCCTTTCATTATGTGTTGTTGAATTCATAAAAATATTTGCTGCCGTTGTAGGAAGGTTGGCAATACGAGACGTCCATTGGACTATCAATTGGGGAGAAAAAAGGGGTAAAAAAACAAAAAGGGTTGTACTTGTGCTCTGTATTTATGGATTATAATATCACTTCACATTGAGCGCATGTATCATTACTGTTGCTCCTATCTAAATTATATCTTGTGTACTACCTAACCAGTGAGTGTGTGGCTGTGACCGTCCTGTCAATGCCTGTTTACTGCAGGTATGCTTTTCTCCGCAGTAACCCCCTTGTAAACATCAGCAGAGACCCTGAGGTTATTTTCAGTATTTTGAAACAGCATTTTGGTGAGGCCATCTCCTCTAATACGCTGCTTCACGATTTTTATGAAACGAAACCTTATCACTGTTACTTTTGATTTTGGATTCCCCCCCTCCATTTGTTCAGGGACATATATGTATGTGGAACTTGTTCAGTTCATGTCTCAGTTGTTGAATCTTGTTATGTTCATACAAATATTTACACATGTTAAGTTTGCTGAAAATAAATGCAGTTGACAGTGAGAGGTCGTTTCTTTTTTTGCTGAGTTTGCAAAGAGAAAAATCAAGGCTACACAAATATGATACATCAACAAACTCAGAATAACAGGCAATGAAAGTCTGTTCTATGCACCAGTGACTGTGCAATGATCAGTAGAACTAAGAGGACTCTTTGACAGTGGTTCAATGGCCTGCATGTTAAGTTAATTGCTTCAAAAACATGTCTTAACTGAAAGCTCGAAAATGTCCTGTCCTGTAGGACTCGTTGGATGTGGAGGTCAACATTGGGTGGAAACTGCCTATTCAGCACAATGGATCTGACATTGGGATTTTACAATATTCCCATATACGATGAAGATCGTAAATACACGCCGTTTCCACACCAGTTGGCCTTTCGAATATAACAGAATGGCTCAGGGCCTCTGCAACAGCCCAGCTATGTTTGCCAGGATGATGATGTCAATCTTTGGGGTTCAGAACTATCTAGATGACTTACTAGTCTTTGGTAAAAGTGAACAAGAAGCACTTGAACGGTTGGAGTTGGTTTTCAGTAGACTCTCAAACAACAACTTGAAGCTTGTCCAAAAGTGCCACTTCCTTAGGTGTTCTGTGAAATTCTTAGGCCATGTGATATCTCAAAAGGGGATCCAGACTGACGAGGGAAAAGTGACGGCCATCAGTGAAATTACATCCACTGATCTCATGGAGATGGATGGGAAAAATCCTGGACTGAAGAGGGTCCAGTCATTTCTTGGAATGATGAACTATTACTCCTATTTTATCAACAGGTTTTCAAAAATTGTCAAGCCACTGTGCTGTTTAACAGCGGGACATAAAACCAAACCGAAAAGATAAAAATGGTAAGACTGAGTAGGCCGTGCAGTAGGCTGACACCCGAAGACTGGACGAGTGAGTGTCAACTTGTATTTGATGAGTTAAAAGCAGCTGTGATAAATGCTGTAGTTTTAGCTCACCCAGACTTTAGTAAACCCTTCATACTTTCGACTGATGCTTCAATTGATGGCCTAGGCGCTGTTCTGAGCCAGATCCCAGAGGGCAAGAGTAAAAGTAGACCCATTGCGTTTGCTAGTAAATACCTCAAGCAAGATATCCAGCCCGTTGTCTATAGTTTCTTGCATTGAAATGGGCCGTGCATTTAAAATGTAGTCACTGGCTAAGAGGTGCCCAGTTTACTGTCCTGACAGATAATAACCCACTCACTCACATACTGACAAAGCCTAAACTTGATGCCTGTGAGCAGAGGTGGGTGGTGAAGCTAGCCCCGTATGACTTTGATCTGAAATACACACAGTGGGGCAAAAAAGTATTTAGTCAGCCACCAATTGTGTAAGTTTTCCCACTTAAAAAGATGAGAGAGGCCTGTAATTTTCATCATAGGTACACTTCAACTATGACAGACAAAATGAGGGAAAAAAATCCAGAAAATCACATTGTAGGATTTTTAATGAATTTTATTTGCAAATTATGGTGGAAAATAAGTATTTGGTCATCTACAAACAAGCAAGATTTCTTGCTCTCACAGACCTGTAACTTCTTCTTTAAGAGGCTCATCTGTCCTCCATTTGTTACCTGTATTACTGGCACCTGTTTGAACTTGTTATCTGTATAAAAGTCACCTGTCCACAACCTCAAACAGTCACACACCAAACTCCACTATGGCCAAGACCAAAAGCTGTCAAAGGACACCAGAAACAAAATTGTAGACCTGCACCAGGCTGGGAAGACTGAATCTGCAATAGGTAAGCAGCTTGGTTTGAAGAAATCAACTGTGGGAGCATTTATTAGGAAATGGAAGACATACAAGACCACTGATAATCTCCCTCGATCTGGGGCTCCACACAAGATCTCACTCCGTGGGGTCAAAATGATCACAAGAACGGTGAGCAAAAATCCCAGAACCACACGGGGGGACCTAGTGAATGACCTGCAGAGAGCTGGGACTAAAGTAACAAAGCCTACCATCTGTAACACACTACGCCGCCAGGGACTCAAATCCAGCAGCGCCAGACGTTTCCCCCTGCTTAAGCCAGTACATGTCCAGGCCCGTCTGAAGTTTGCTAGAGAGCATTTGGATGATCCAGAAGAAGATTGGGAGAATGTCACATGGTCAGATGAAACCAAAATATAACTTTTTGGTAAAAACTCAACTCGTCGTGTTTGGAGGACAAAGAATGCTGAGTTGCATCCAAAGAACACCATACCTACATTGAAGCATGGGGGTGGAAACATGCTTTGGGGCTGTTTTTCTGCAAAGGGACCAGGACCACTGATCCGTGTAAAGGAAAGAATGAATGGGGCCATGTATCGTGAGATTTTGAGTGAAAACCTCCTTCCATCAGCAAGGGCATTGAAGATGAAACGTGGCTGAGTCTTTCAGCATGACAATGATCCCAAACACACCGCCCGGGCAATGAAGGAGTGGCTTCGTAAGCAGCATTTCAAGGTCCTGGAGTGGCCTAGCCAGTCTCCAGACCTGAACCCAATAGAAAATCTTTGGAGGGAGCTGAAAGTCCGTATTGCCCAGCGACAGCCCCGAAACCTGAAGGATCTGGAGAAGGTCTGCATGGAGGAGTTGGCCAAAATCCCTGCTGCAGTGTGTGCAAACCTGGTCAAGAACTACAGGAAACTTATGATCTCTGTAATTGCAAACAAAGGTTTCTGTACCAAATATTAAGTTATGCTTTTCTGCTGTATCAAATACTTATGTCATGCAATAAAATGCAAATTAATTACTTAAAAAATCATACAATGCGATTTTCTGGATTTTTGTTTTAGATTCCGTCTCTCACAGTTAAAGTGTACCTATGATAAAAATTACAGACCTCTACATGCTTTGTAAGTAGGAAAACCTGCAAAATCGGCAGTGTATCAAATACTTGTTCTCCCCACTGTACATATTACCTCAACCCCACACATTGACCCTGTACCGGTATCCCCCTGTATATAGTCTTGCTATTGTTATTTTACTGCTGCTCTTTAATTACATTTAATTCTTATTCATATTTTTTTTAAACAGCACTGTTGGTTAGGGGCTCGTAAGTAAGCATTTCACTGTTGTATTCGGCGCATGTGACTAATACAATTTGATTTGATTTGAGATCCTTGATGAAAACCTACTCCAGAGCGCTCAGGATCTATAAAAAATATTGATCTGTATGCACAGTGGTTACTGCAATCTAGCCAGAGGTATCAGCAGAGAGTCTGGTCTTATTGCAGTTTGTATCCTGGCAGGGATCTTTGGTCAACTACCTCTTGTCTGACAGTGTGTCTGCCTCCATTGTCAAGGCTGTCACAGTGGAAGTGCAGAGAGGGTTTTTCAAGCTCAATTAAGTGGTGCAGAGATAAGTGGGACAGACAATCTCCTCATGAATAATTAAAAGGCTGACATGTCATTGACATTAAGATGGTTTATTAAACAAAAGTATATGACAGTTGGTGAAACTATTGACTGTGCTGAAGTAGGTCACAACGTTATTAAAGATGCAGTTCAAGCCTCCTACTAAATATTACACACACATACACTCACACACGTACGCACGGACACACAAATGAGTATGCACACACACACACACACACACGTTGGTTTTACTATCCAAGTGGGGACCAAAAAATGTATTCTCATTCAAAATCCCATTTTCCTTAAAACTAACCCTGAACCCCTAACCAAAATACTAAATTTAACCATAATTCCTAACCCTACCCTAATTCTAACCCTAACTGTAACCGTAACACTACACCTAACCCCTGAGCCTAAAGTAGCATATTTCCTTTTCGGGGGCCAGCGAAATGTCCCCACTTGTCAGAATTGTCGTTTTTTTACTCTCTTTGTGAGGACTTTTGGAACCAAAAAGGATAGTAAAGTTAGATCACACACGTAGGTTTCATCTCCCTCAGAATAAACATGTCACACCAATATCTGCTTGTTTTTTTACACTTTGAATTAGACTTGGAATAGAAACGCACTGACTGAGAAATGCTAGAGAACCTTTAAAAAGCTTTGCCCCAGGTGTGATATGTTAGATAATCTGAACTTGTTTTTCAGGATAATATTTAATTCTCAGAGGCCTCGATGGTGGCCGACTTTGTTAGTGAGTGCACTGATCAAACTTCTGTTTAAATAGATATTCTACACTGTCAAGGCAATTAATTATATGCATTGGCAATAATTAAAGGAAACTAAGAAAAGATAGCATTTTAAAATAAATTTTTCTATATTTCATTCTATATTTTTATTTCCCCATCCCTAATAATCGATGGTCCAAGGTGCCCCAGTACTGATGAAAACAGAGATGTGTAATTCAATCACTTACCACAGTGGACATGAAACTGGACCCATACCAATTTGCTTTGAGAAATAGCTGCAGCATCTGATCCTCAAACATAGATCAGCCACAGACCTATGCCAAACTAGATTTCTCTTTCAACACCTTCCAACCCTTCAGTTTGTTGCATTTTGGCTAGAAGGATGGACAGTTTAATCCATACCCCATTTACTGGTATCACTCCTTATGTACTTAGAGCTTCCAACAGTTATTCACTAGTAAAAGCGAACAACAATTACAAATCCCTCCTGGTCTGTATCCATCAACTTTGTAGCAAAGCAGGGCTGATTGAGCTCGGTTGTCCTTTTCATTTTACACACCAATAACTAAATGGGTTTGACCACCAATCATGATATCATGCATGTGGCTCTCAGACAACACCTAAACGGTGCTTCAGGTTCCTCAGGGCCAACCAGTTTTAAAACCTTGTGCTCAATTATCCAACTTAACAGGCATTAAGGACAACAGTGGGGGTCTATAGGGATGTACGCCTATAGGAAGTGTTGAGGAATCATTCTGTATCATGACACAAGCCGAAACCCAGATGCAGACACAGGAGGCAGATGGTTGGTTGGAGTCTTACAATATTTCTTCATCCAGTAGGGGAAGGCAAGAGAATGGTCATGGACAGGCAAAGGGGTCAAAACCAGTTCAGAGTTCAAAAGGTACCAAAGGCCAGGCAGGATGATCAGGCAGACGGGAAAGAAGTCCAGAGTCAGGCAGGGGTCAAAACCAGGAGTATTATCAAAAAGCAAATCGCAAAAGGAGTACATGGGGAAAACACACTGGTTCACTTGACTAACATGCAAGACAAACTGGCACAGAGAGACAGGAAACACAGGGATAAATACACTGGGGAAAACAAGCGACACCTGGAGGGGGTGGAGACAATAACGAGGACAGGTGAAACTGATCAGGGTGTGACATTATGGCGTGTGCAATGAACAGAGAATTGCAATTACTGAACACTGACTATAAGGTGTGTGTAATATACAGAGATCGCGTATGGTTAATGTGTTAATTAAGAACATACATACAAAAATAACTTAAAGTTATAAGTTAAAGTTATTAGTGCAATAACTGAAAGTGATGGACTGTATTTGTAGGGGAGGAGCAATAATGAGCACGATGTGTTTCTTGTTGTTCTGGCTCTGTTCAGTTTGTCACAATACACT
Organism: Oncorhynchus tshawytscha; assembly: GCF_018296145.1. Taxonomy (NCBI): domain Eukaryota; kingdom Metazoa; phylum Chordata; class Actinopteri; order Salmoniformes; family Salmonidae; genus Oncorhynchus; species Oncorhynchus tshawytscha. The sequence continues at coordinate 47,349,384 of NC_056440.1, read as the reverse complement.
TTTGTACACAAAGCAAATTTAAATCACTATAAATATCTAATCTAATGTTATGTAAATTAAGGTTCCAACAGTATAAACATCATGTCTGATAAAAGTGTTAAATAAAGAGCATGTTGAACCCATTTTTATTGTGTACATTTGTATGTTAAATATCATACACAAGAGGGCAGTGTTGAAACATTAAAGTACTTCAGTGTCAAGAACTTCCTGGCTTTCCAAAACAGTTGAGCCTCAGCCTCTAAACAAATGTTACGCGTAGTGGAATATTCCCTTTTGAAACAGGACAATTCTCTCATGGAAAAAGTTTGTTTATGGAAGTTGTTCAAAGGCCATTGGCCTAAATGTCTGTCGTATCATTGTTTGAGATCTCATTGTATTAGAAGTAAAGCAAATTACAATAAAAAGTGTTGTTAATCAATGTGGTTCTCTTTCAGGTTTCCATACACTGTTCCCATTAGCATTAGGAGGTTGAACCATTCATAATGCATAATCCAAGGCTTTTATTTCCTCTCCTCTTTGAAGTGTTTTGTGGCGTTATTATATCCAGGCTTGACTAGTAACAACGTTGATGTCTTTTGCGAGCTATAATTACTGGATCAGAGGTAGGAGGGCAAAGCCAAAATGTGCTTGAAGTACCAGTGTGGCCATCCTTTGATGTTTGAGGAACAGAAATGCAGCCCTTCCACAAGAGAATTTCCACAGAAATATCTGAGAAGGCCATATGCATCAAACCTTAATGACACATAATGGCAAATAATTCTTTATAGAGTGAACCATTAGCATTTGGCTCCAGTAATTGTAAAATGGTGAATTAACGTACTTTAAACACCCCTTTAATGGTGAGCTTTGTTCTTGGCATGCATGTGTGAAACTGTCCTCACTCAGCAACTACGCCACGTTCAGAGGTATAGGCCAACCGTACCATGATGTTAACATTGCTTTTGTTATCGCCATTTTTGTTAGATTGTGTGAGTTTTGAATTCATCTTCTCTGTGTTATGGTTACAGCAGTGTCTGCCGCATGTGTTAATGTCCTAAGTGAAAGCGTCCTTGGCTGCTTTTGTTGTTGAGTCACCTGGAGGTGTCTATGTGCACTTCAAGTGCAGCATCCTGAAAAGGTGATTGGGGCTGTGGGAACAGTTACTGTATGAGGAAGAAGGGCTGGCAGCAGCAGGATATCCCATCACATTGACTGCACCCAGTTCCTGAAACGCTTCCCAGCAGCAGCGTCCAGGAAGAGGTCGCCAGGGGTCAAGCAGCCTCCTCCCACTGTCATTATCCTTCCATCACCTGCCTGACATCCTTGTGCTGACAACAACAGAACACTAGATGTAGGATCTTTATTTGATCACCCTGTTGTTGCAGGGTGCAAACAATGCAAACATGTAGTGTATTAAAGGTTTAAAAGGCTTCTAAAGTTTGTAATTTCCTCAGAAAAATGTCAGACTTGATTTGCCCTAACAAAAACATTTATCAACCCCTACAAAAATGGTAAAATGAAGATCCTACACCTGTACTCTTTCACAGAGGATAGCTCAGGTACCGTCTGCTGCTTACTCTTTTTGTTATTCTGGGTACTTTGTGGCTGTCTATATCTGAGACTTAAATAAATAACACATCAGATGATTTCATTCATTCATTTTGACACTGAAAAGTTCCATTTACATTTTAATTCAAATGAATGTTGGTAATTAACAACAATATGGAGTATAATTAAGTACTATAACATATGCATGTTGTATACGGTTAGCCATCAAGGTGAAATGTTGTTAAATGATAATTTTCAATTATGCAAATGTATGTAAAAATTAATTATTTCAGTCTGCACAGCACTAACATACAGTAGTAGCTGGTACTCCAGTGGCAGATGTCATTCTTTATCTCTAAAAATTGGATTTTGTTTTGGCACCAACTTGGTTTCTAACATGTTAAAATATTTTTGAAATTCAAATGTTTTATGGCTAAATTTCACAGCACTCTTCGCCTATGGTTATACAGTCTGTATACCTTTTGAGTGGAGCTATGACTTTGTTGATTTTCCAGTTCTTCAAATGCCTTTGTGCCATTCGTTGTCTGGCAGCCTCCCTCTTGTCTCTGAAAATGCAAAGTGAACAAGGCTTAATGAGAAGAGGAGAATATTTTTACATGATTTAAAAATAGGAGATAAGCAGATGCTCTGAGCAATTCTTACTCAGATACTGCACTCTCACCAACGTTTCTGAAATCTAGTCGAGAATGAAAGACAGATGTGCAGAGAGTATTTCATTCGTGTCCCTTCTCTAGATACTGTAGATATTATTTGATTCATACATTTATTCATATATGTATTGCCTCAGCGATAATATGAGGGAGAGAAAAAGTGATTTTGTAAATGAACTTATTCTGATGAAAAGCAATAATAGGAACATTAACTGAAACGACTTTCTGATATATCAAACCATTGGCAGGGAATATAAATATCTCAAATATAGTGAAGATGAATTGATTTCCTTTGGCACCATGCTGTTTGTTGTCTGTTTACTGAATATGGAGCTATCACGGTAAATCATTTGATATCAATAGCCCACTACAGCACAAAACGGTGTATACCATAAGAGTAGATGTATCCTTTACATCTTAAAATGATCACAAATGTTTCTGTCCTAAAGGTAAGTGACTATATAAAGATCGTTTTGTTTTGCATTATGGACCTTGAATGCACCTCAAAATGGTCTAGTGGTCCATTATCTTTAAGGTTAGTTGGTTATTATCCTTGGTGATTTATCCTGTCCATGTAGACCCTCACCCACAATGACCTACCTTGCTTTCATCTGACACATCAATCATTAATCAGTTCAAAGTCAGGTCTGTCAAAAGCCTAATCGTGATGTTTAATCATGGGTGGATATCAGTTTCTGCAGACCTCTACTCTTGATTCCTTTAGTTAATTTAAAAAATTGTTGCAGTTAATATACAGTAGAGGTCTGCAGATACAACATGGTGAATGTGCACTGATTTCAGAGCAGAAACCCATGCTTTCCACACGTAGCACCTTCACCTTAGTTTCAACCATGGGCAAAAAGCACAAAGCTGCAGATCATGGAACAAAAACAACAAGCTCCCTAGACCACTGAGAAATAATAAATTACTCCATAGACAGTTCCTATGATGATAAAATATGCAGTGGCTCTGTTGAATGGGTGGAACACACTAGCCTTACATGCACATTCACATCCATGTTGAGAGAGTGACTGAAATGAATTGGCTGAAAAATGTATGAGCACAATCGTGTGTTTGCACTGGCAAGATTATTTATTCAGCAAGGACTGAGCACTGTTGTCATTTAATCAGCTGGTTTACCCACAGCTTGCCTCCCATGTGGGGCTGAGACAGAAGATGAGGCTACTGGAGACTCCCTAACCCAGGGAGTCAAAGATGCACATGACACACAGAACCAAGGCAGGGCGGGTCCTGGTCCAGTTACCCAGTAACCTGAAGCATATGCTTATTTTCTGCACAAGGTCCATTTTGAGAGTCATGATGGCAGGCTGGTGCCACTGTAGTCCAAAACACTGGCCTCTTTAACTGTCACTCCTCATTATAGGAACTCAGAGCAGAAACACTGACTTATTCATGCTTCTGCCAGTCTTGGTGCATGCTCTAGCTCAGGCTCAAGGTGCAAGTTTCTGAGTGAATGTCTACCTCAGCTTTAAATCGTTTCACCATTAAAGTTCACCAGCATTTCATTCATTTAATATGCTGAGGTAGATGTCTGCAGCTTTGAGTCAGAACTCAGAGTTCATCTCCGAAAGGGCTGTTTTGCAAATTGCAACATTCGTCTAAAATGATGATAGGACAAAACATAGTGACCGGAATAGCTGTACATACAGTAAAACCATCGACAGTAGGCATAATTGGAAAAACTAATCCTGGATCATCATCGGCAAGATCCATATTGGCAGATGTGTAAAGTACTTAAGTAAATATACTTTCAAATACTACTTAAGTCATTTTTGGGGGGTATCTGTACTTTACTTCACTATTTCTATTTTTTACAACTTTTACTATACTCTGCTACATTCCCTGTGAACATAATGCACTTTTTACTCCCCACACATCCCTGACACCCAGAAGTACTCGTTACATTTTGACTGCTTAGCAGGACAGGAAAATGGTCCAATACACGTACTTATCAAGAGAACATCCCTGGTCATCCCTACTGCCTCTGATCTGTTGGACTCACTAAACGCAAATACTTAATTTGTAAAATATGTCTGAATGTTGGAGTGTGCCCATGGCTATCAGTAAATTACAAAAACAAGAAAATTGTTCTGCCTGGTTTGCTTAAGATAAGGAATTTGAAATTATCTATACTTTTACTTTTGATACTTAGGTATATTTTAGCAATTACATTTACTGTTGATACTTAAGTATATTTAAAACCAAATACTTTTAGACTTCTACTCAAGTAGTATTTTACTGGCTTTCACTTTTACTTGAATCATTTTTACTTTTACTCAAGTATGACAATTGGGTACTTTTTCCCCACTGCATATTGGTAACATACTATTTATCACCTTCAACACATCACTTGAACACACAGCGGGTAGCTATTATGGCTTAGAGGAGAAAATTATCCTATTGGGATTTAGTAGAATATATAAAGATGGTAAATTCTTATTACCTGTGCAGAATATAAATTGATTGATATCTTGATATCCTGTTACTGAGAGTATGGTGGCCTATGTGTTGATGAGAAAACGTTTTCACTGCAATTTTCTCCGAGACCAATTAAATGTTGTGAAGCTGAGAGGGTGTTAAATAATGCCATCGAATTAATATTTTTCCTGTCACAATGTGATGTCTGCTCTGATCATCGTCATGTGCCATTTATACATGTCTGTCTGTCTGTCTGTCTGTCTGTCTGTCTGTCTGTCTGTCTGTCTGTCTGTCTGTCTGTCTGTCTGTCTGTGTCTGTCTGTCTGTCTGTCTTTTCAGAAGATCCTCCACCTGTAATTCATAACTCCATTTCAACTTGTCATGCATGCTGTGCTCCAATGTTTGTTATACACGTAAACTGGAAGCTGACACATCCCCTTGTGAAGTAACACAAGACTATTATTCTAACTGTTCCACAGTAGGCAATGATAAAATATCTAAAAGTCGTAATTGATGATCACACATCATTGTGTAGTTTGTTGAACCAATATGTGCTTACTCAGACAACAGTAAGATAATAATAACTGGCTCTTGGAGCATGGGTGAATGTTTTTCTCTTGTCTCTAATACTGCATCATAAACTCAGCAAAAAAAGAAACGTCCCTGTCTTTCAAACATTATTTGTTAAAAATCCAAATAACTTCACAGATCTTCATTGTAAAGGGTATAAACACTGTTTCCCATGCTTGTTCAATGAACCATAAACAATTAATGAACATGCACCTGTGAAATGGTCGTTAAGACACTAACATCTTACAGACGGTATGCAATTATGGTCACAGTTATGAAAACTTAGGACACCAAAGAGGCCTTTCTACTGACTCTGAAAAACACCAATAGAAAGATACCCAGGATCCCTGCTCATCTGCGTGAATGTGCCTTAGGCATGCTGCAAGGAGGCATGAAGACTGCAGATGTAGCCAGGGCAATAAATTGCAATGTCCGTACTGTGAGATGCCTAAGACAGTGCTACAGGGAGACAGAATGGACTGCTGAACGTCCTCGCAGTGGCAGACCACGTGTAACAACACCTGCACAGGATCAGTACATACGAACATCACACCTGCGGGATAGGTATAGGATGGCAACAACATCTACCCGAGTTACACCAGGAAAGCACAATCCCTCCATCAGTGTTCAGACTGTCTGCAATAGGCTGAGAGAGGCTGGACTGAGGGCTTGTAGGCCTGTTGTAAGGCAGGTCTTCACCAAACTTCACCGGCAACAACGTCGCCTATGGGCACAAATCCACCGTCGCTGGACCAGACAGGACTGGCAAAAAGTGCTCTTCACTGACGAGTCACGGTTTTGTCTCCCCAGGGGTGATGGTCGAATTCACGTTTATCGTCGAAGGATGAGCGTTACAACCAAGGCCTGTACTCTGGAGCGGGATCGATTTGGAGGTGGAGGGTCCGTCATGATCTGGGGCGGTGTGTCACAGCATTGCAGGCAATCTCAACACTGTGCATTACAGGAAAGACATCCTCCTCCCTCATGTGGTACCCTTCCTGTAGGCTCATCCTAACATGACCCCCTAGCATGACAATTCCACCAGCTATACTGCTCCTTCTGTAAGTGATTTCCTGCAAGACAGGAATGTCAGTGTTCTTTCATGGCCAGCAAAGAGCCCGGATCTCAATCCCATTGAGCACATCTGGGACTTGTTGGATCGGAGGGTGAGGGCTAGGGCCATTCCCCCCAGAAATGTCTGGTAATTTGCAGGTGCCTTGGAGGAAGAGTGGGGTAACATCTCACAGCAAAAACTGGCAAATCTGGTGCAGTCCATGAGGAGGAGATGCACTGCAGTACTTAATGCAGCTGGTGGCCACACCAGATACTGACTGTTACTTTTGAGTTTGACACCTCTTTGTTCAGGGACACATTATTCAATTTCTGTTAATCACATGTCTGTGGAACTTGTTCAGTTTATGTCTCAGTTGTTGAATCTTGTTATGTTCATACAAATATTTACACATGTTAAGTTTGCTGAACATAAACACAGTTGACAGTGAGAGGACATTTCTTTTTTTGCTGAGTTTAGCTGTCTCATTGCCACAGCAGCTAACAAAAAGGAAGTCCAGACTTAAATCTAACCAAAGCCTGAGCAACCTGTTTACCAGCCTCATGATTTAGATTAACAATGGCCAACTCCAGTATCCTGGGATCTAGCCTCTGTCAAGAAGCTGATGCATCAGTGGCTGTGTCTTCCCAGAGCGGCACTATATCTTCCATGCGTAAAACTCAGGATTACTGTAACTAGGATGGCTGTATCTTCACAGCAAGATAAGCTTTGATACTGTACTGTACATGGACATATTTTAAGAGTTCAAGCTAGCCCAAGTGTATAACCTACTGTAAGTGTATTCATACCCACGCAAAACATGTGGACTGGGAAATGTTCCGTTTAGCCTCAGAGAATAACATCGATTTATACGCTGATTTGGTGAGTGAGTTTAGAAGAAGTGCATTGGAGATGTTGCACCAACTGTGACTATGAAAACCTACCCTAACCAGAAACCATGGATAGATAAAACTGAAAGCACCAACCACCGCATTTAACCATGTAAAGATGACCGGGAACATGGCTGAATATAAACAGTGTAGTTGTTCCCTCCCCAAGGCAATCAAACAAGCAAAGTGTCGGTATAGATACAAAGTGTAGTCACAATTCAACGGCTCTGACACGAGACGTATTTGGCACGGTCTACAGGCAATTACGGACTACAAAAAGAAAACCAGCCCGTCACAGACACTGATGTCTTGCTTCGAGACAAACTAAACACCTTCTTTGCCCTCTTTGAGGATAATACAGTGCCACCGACATGGCTCGCTACCAAGGACTGCGGGCCTCCCCTCTTCTTCTCTGGGGCCGACATAAGTAAGATATTTAAACGCGTTAACCCTCGCAAGGCTGCTGGCCTAGACGGCATCCTTAGCCGCATCCTCAGAGCATGCACAGACCAGCAGGCTGGTGTGTTTATGGACATGTTCAATCGCTCCCTAGCTTCAAGATGGCCACCATTGTTCCTGTACCCAAGAAGGGAAAAATAACTGAACAAAATGACTATTGCCCGGTAGCACTCACTTCTGTCATCATGAAGTGCTTTGAGAGACTAGTCAAGGATCATATCACCTCAACCTTACCTGCCACCCTAGACCCACTTCAGTTTGCATACCGCCCCAATAGGTCCACAGACGATGCAATCGCCACCCCACTGCACACCGGTGCCCTATCCCATATGTGTCACACCCTGACCATAGTTTGCTTTGTATGTTTCTATGTTTGTTTGGTCAGGGTGTGATCTGAGTGGGCATTCTATGTTGTGTGTCTAGTTTGTCTGTTTCTGTGTTTGGCCTGATATGGTTCTCAATCAGAGGCAGGTGTTAGTCATTGTCTCTGATTGGGAACCATATTTAGGGAGCGTGGGTTTCACTGTGTGTTTGTGGGTGATTGTTCCTGTCTCTGTGTTTGCACCAGATAGGACTGTTTCGGTTTTCACATTTTCATTATTTTGGTAGTTTTTTCATGTATAGGTTTTCCTTTATTAAAATAACATGAATCATCATAATGCTGCATTTTGGTCTGACTCTCCTTCACCACAAGAGAACCGTTACAGAATCACCCACCACAACAGGACCAAGCGGCGTGGTAACGGGCAACGGCAAAAGCAGCAGCAGGAGAAGCAACAGATGCAGCAGCAACAGGAGCAGCAGCAGCAGCAGTGGGAGAGGCTGCACTACTTGGAAGAATGGACATGGGAGGACGAATTGGATGGTAAAGGACCCTGGGCTCAGCCAGGAGAATATCGCCGCCCCAAAGAAGAACTGGAGGCGGCGAAAGCGGAGAGGCGCTGGTATGAGGAGGCAGCACGGCGTCGTGGATGGAAGCCTGAGAGTCAGCCCCAAAAATTTCTTGGGGGGGGGTCACAGGGAGTATGGCTACGCCAGGTAGGAGACCTGAGCCAACTTCCTGTGGTTACCGGGGGGCGAGAGAGACCGGGCAGGCACCGTGTTATGCTGTGAAGTGCACGGTGTCCCCAGTGCGGGTGCATAGCCCGGTGCGGTACATTCCAGCTCCGCGTATCGGCCGGGCTAGAGTGGGCATCGAGCCAAGTACCATGAAGCCGGCTCTACGCATCTGGTCTCCAGTGCTTCTCCTTGGGCCGGCTTACATGGCACCAACCTTGCGCACGGTGTCCCCGGTTCGCCTGCATAGCCCAGTGCGGGCTATTCCACCTCGCCGCACTGGCAGGGCGACCGGGACCACTCAACCGGGTAAGGTTGGGCAGGCTCGGTGCTCAAGAGCTCCAGTGCGCCTGCACGGCCCGGTCTATCCGTCACCACCTCCACGCACCAGCCCTCCGGTGGCAGCCCCCCGTACCAGGCTGTCTCTCCGGTCCATCCTTACAGGGGCTCCCTCCTCTCCAGCGCTGCCGGAGTCTCCCGCCTCTCCGGCGCTACCAGAGCCTTCCTCCTCTCCAGCGCCGCATGAGCCACCCGTCTGCCCAGCGCCGCCTGAGCCACCCGTCTGCCCAGCGCCGCCAGTGCCGCCCGTCTGCCCAGCGCCGCCAGTGCCGCCCATCTGCCAGGAGCCGCCAGTGCCGCCCGTCAGCCAGGGGCCGCCAGTGCCGCCAGTCAGCCTGGGGCCGCCAGTGCCGCCAGTCAGCCAGGGGCCGCCAGTGCCGCCAGTCAGCCAGGGGCCGCCAGTGCCGCCAGTCAGCCAGGGGCTGCCAGAGCCCCTCTGTCCCGAGCAGCCTCCCCTCTGTCCCGAGCTGCCGCCCCTCTGCCCAGGGGCACCAGACCCCCTCTGCCCAGGGGCGCCAGACCCCCTCTGCCCAGAGGCGCCAGACCCCCTCTGCCCAGAGGCGCCAGACCCCCTCTGCCCAGAGGCACCAGACCCCCTCTGCCCAGAGGCACCAGAACCCCTCTGCCCCGAGCAGCTGCCCCTCTGTCCCGAGCAGCTGCCCCTCAGTCCAGTGGGGTCATGTAGTAGGGTCGCCGTAGTTAGGAGGCCAAGGAAGCGGACAAGGTGGCGGACTAAGACTATGGTGAAGTGGGGGCCACGTCCAGCACCAGAGCCGCCACCGCGGACAGATGCCCACCCAGACCCTCCCCAATAGGTTCAGGGGGGGGAGGGGGCGGGGGTACTGTCACACCCTGACCATAGTTTGCTTTGTATGTTTCTATGTTTGTTTGGTCAGGGTGTGATCTGAGTGGGCATTCTATGTTGTGTGTCTAGTTTGTCTGTTTCTGTGTTTGGCCTGATATGGTTCTCAATCAGAGGCAGGTGTTAGTCATTGTCTCTGATTGGGAACCATATTTAGGTAGCGTGGGTTTCACTGTGTGTTTGTGGGTGATTGTTCCTGTCTCTGTGTTTGCACCAGATAGGACTGTTTCGGTTTTCACATTTTCATTATTTTGTTAGTTTTTTCATGTATAGGTTTTCCTTTATTAAAATAACATGAATCATCATAACGCTGCATTTTGGTCCGACTCTCCTTCACCACAAGAGAACCGTTACAATATGGACAAGAAGAATACCTATGTAAGAATGCTGTTCATTGACTTAAGCTCAGCATTCAACCCCATAGTACCCTCCAAGCTCATCATTAAGCTTGAGACCCTGGCTCTCAACCGCAGGCGTGTCAGGAAAACAACCTCTCACTCAACGTCAACAAAACAAATCAGATGATCGTGGACTTCAGGAAACAGCAGAGGGTGCACCCCCCTATCAACATCGATGGGACAGCGGTGGAGTAAGGTGGAAAGTTTTGGGTTCCTCGGCGTACACATCACGGACAAACTCAGGAGGCTGAAGAAATTTGGCTTGTCCCCTAAAACCTTCACAAACATTTACAGATGCACAATTGAGAGCATCCTGCCTGGTAGGGCAACTGCACCGCCATCAAACACAAGGCCGTCTTAAATTCCGTCTTAAATTGTATTGTTTATTTAGATATTAGAGATATTAGAGTACCTGAGGATTAATTTGACACATCGTTTGACTTGTTTGGACAAACTTTACATGTAACTTTTTTGATTCATTTGTATGCATGTTGAACGAGTGGATTACTGAAATCAATAGCGCCAACTAAACAGACTTTTTGGGATATAAAGAGGGACTTTATCAAACACAATGACCTTTCATTGTGTAGCTGGGACCCCTAGGATTGCAAACAGAGGAAGATCTTCAAAGGTAAGTGATTTATTTTATCGCTATTTGGGATTTTGTGATGCCTGTGCTGGTTTGAAAAGTATTTTGATGTGGGGCGCTGTCCTCAGATAGTCACATGGTATTCTTTCGCCGTAAAGCCTTTTTGAAATCTGACAACGCGGTTGGATTAACAAGAAGTGACGCTTTTAAACGACGTAAGACACTTATATTTTCATGAATGTTTAATATCACAATGTTTGTATTTTGAATTTCACGCTCTGCAATTTCACCGGATGATGTTGTAGTGGCAGGCTAGCGAAACTCCGATCCCAAAGAGGTTATAACAGCTGCACCAACGTATAGGTACTCACACGACCAACGGACATGGGAACAATAACTGACAAAGACAGAGGGAACATAGGGCACATATGTAACATACTAATTAGGGGAAATGGGAACCAGGTGTGTGTAATCAGACAAGACAGTCCGGGGTTTGTAATACTGAATCCCGTTCAGTGAAGCCTAGAAAGCTGGTGACGTAGACCTCCGGATCTGGTGAACAGAATGAGCAGCATTACCGGGGGGTTCCGTGACAGGTAGTTGTTGGGGAATTGTTAGATTACTTGTTAGATATTACTGCACTGTAGGAACTAGAGACACAAGCATTTCACTACACTCACATTAACATCTGCTAACCATGTGTATGTGACCAATACAATTTCATTTTATTTGATTTAGATTTGATTGGATATCTAAGGGTTTCAAGCTAGTATAAGCATATGTTTTGTTTTGTTTTATTTGTCCTGTTATTTCCATTTAGTGATGTCATCTGTATGGTTAGGTCGTGTTTGTATACATTGATTCTGTAATGGTGGCAGCCATGGTATAAATAATATTACCACACATAATTACAGGTGTGACATCATTCAGAATCTCATTTATTTATGTAAAATGCACTTGACCTTTGCAGCATTATACCATTTCATCATTAAAATCATTTTTTATGTTGCCACACTATCAAATAAATGACCGGGAACATATGGCACAACAACTTGAAAGAGACAACAGTCTGTAGGCCTACTCATTTATCTGGGATAATAGTTTATAATCTTTTGGCCATTGACTCACACACAAGGATCCACCTGCACTGTAATTATGTAATAGTGAGTTACTCAAATTGCAGACTTGAATTTGCCATAATTCAAGAAGATAAAGGCGAAATGCTGTCATAAATCAGTTTACATTACTGGACTGGAACCACGAGGAAGGTGTACATTGTAAATTATATCAGCATGTCTAAATACAATTTGTTGCAGCAAGCATCTGGCCAAGTGGCTATAGTTTAAGGGACATAACTAATGCAGCCACCCCCATTGGGCTGTTATTTCATAAAGCAAACACTCCCGATCTGAGCATGAGCCATTATGAATCCTTGGCCTTCTAGCGTGTAAGCACCTTGTAACAGATGATAAGCCTGATTTCAGTGTGTCTTGCCTCAATCTAGAGTATGACATGTTTTTCTTTTTCGTGTAGTAGACATAAAAACAAAAGTAGCTGCAACTTCAGAGGGATTTGCTGTTATTCTGATAATTGTTTTTAGGTATTTGTATTTCACCTTTATTACGGAACTCTCAAAGAAATGGGGGTACAATGCGTAACTGTGGGCATCCTCATTGTCACAACAATATTGTTTCTGACAGTTTCCGTGCAAGCCAGATAGGCTTGTGCTTCACGTTTCCATTGCCTATATAAATGTAATAGATCGTTTGTTGTTATTTCTCTTAAACGAACATAATTCTCTGTACATAATTATTCTATTTTGGTCATTTAGGCTATAATGATTCGATTTTTGCATTTATGTCAATGTCTTTTCATGGAATACCAGTGTACATCTAAAAATACAGTCGTCATAAGAGGCACCCATGAAACAAAAGATCCTATTCCACCAGCACGCTCCAGTCTAGGGTTTATAGCTCCTCCCTGTGTGTAGCGGGTGACAGCTGGGATCGCTGTGCACTAGTAAGAAGGCTTCATCTCCAAATAGGATGACCAGCAGCTTTTGTTAGGGGACTGAGTTCGGTTGCCACGAATGGTTCGGGAACGCTCCATTGTTAATTCTTGAACGCCAGGTTGGTCCTGCTCAGCTTTCTCAAATGAGTTTTTAAAACCGCTGGGTTTCAAGTGAATTTCCGATGGATATTCCGATTTGAAGAGGTGCGTAGCCTACAAGAGCGGCATGTAACAAAAAAGCCCAAGAGGTTTAGAAAAGTAGCGTTCGCATAGTTTTTTTTATCTCTCGAAATGAGCACTGTCTGAACTGCTTTTTGAGCATTCGTTTTAATGGATTAAAGGACGAGCAATACATTTACCCCAAGGCATATCCATTCATGAGCTGAAGGTATTGTATTATGATTTTTAACCTTGGATGTGCATAATAGTAGCCTATTTCCAGAGAGCCTATAAACTATAGCCTGTTTTCCAAATCACTGTAGGCTATTACAAGTGCACAACGCGTGTATAACAAGGTAGTCTAGGTCACTTCAGTAACTTTATGAAATATCTGTCTGTTGCAGTTAATCAATAACAATTCATTGGGAAAGTGTAGGATTATCTCGTAAAGATAATAGGTATTTTGGCAATTTAAATATAGAATGTTTGTGCGTAAATAAGCATTTACACGTAGCCTATTATCCAAGCTGTCACGGGTCCATTCAATATCATTTGGAAGAATTTCGACGTGCCTGTAAAGCTTCAGAAATTATAGATTATTATTGACAACTCTCCGACAATTTTCCACAGGTGGTGAAATCGTCTATAATTACAACGCCTGTCAATTATGGAGACAAACTCTCCCTTGCTTTTACTGTGCTGTGAACCTAGGCTAGCAGGACTCAACATTATAGTCTACTTAAATCATCTGAGCTCTCCTTCGTTGTTGGGCTCTCCATGGCTGCGCAATGAGATACAATTGTCATGTGTGAGAAGACAGACGGGCATTTAGATTGTCAGTGTTGGCTAAACGAATATCACCTGTGTCTTTTAGAGTGGAAAATAAGGTATTTTATCGCAGCAGGTTATTTCAATGTATTGGCCTTTATCATTCTTCAACACATCATACATTATTTATTGATGTGGATTTAAATATACAGTAGCTATTTCATAAATGTATTTTCACTTTTATTTTACCACAATTGGGTCCAACTGATTTCTGACTGACATTTCTTTAACTGATGTACTGTAGATGGTTGTAGTTACACCACTTGTCTCTGTGTCTCTCTCTGTCTCTCTCTGCCTTTCTCCTCTCTCTCTCTTTCTCTCTCTCTCTCTCTCTCACACACACACACACACACACACACACACACACACACACACACACAGATAGAGATTAGGAGTGAAGCGTTGTCCACAAAGGGTGTGTTTAGTGACTACAGGATTTAAGGGCCATTTCAGGGAGGGTCATTGTTGTAATTCCTCCATTCGGCATCAAATATGTGTTACATGTATGTCATGTATTTCCTTTAGAAAGAGATAAAACTGGTGTGAGCAGCCATATATACTGGATGCTGAGTTTACCTATTATTTTTTACTAGGTGGGCAGGGAGGCCCCATGCAATATGCTAACACCTCAGCTCTCTCAGCCAGTTTGAATATGTCTGGGGTTGCTGTATTTACAATGGGAATCTAGTCAAGGATAAGGGATGTTTCTCAATATGTTGAAACCTCCCATTTCCTGTGTGTTTATAACAACACAATTAGGAAAAGTGCTAAATGGCTGTGATATTTTGGGGGAATTATTTGTAAGATGGGATGGTCTTGTAAAAACATTGATAGGAAAAAGAATAGTCTATGATCCATTATTTCATGAAATTGCTGGAAAAAATCATTGATGCGTTCCCATTCTCGACACTACCGCATGGATATATAGTGTAACAGTAAAGTTGAGATGAGATACTGTAGAGGATAAGTACTATGGGTATCTCTGTGAGATATACACTACAGCATTCTTACAGTGATGGGCAATAGTCCTGGAGCCATTTTGAAACACCTGCCATGATACATTGTTTACAAGACATACTCTGAAAGCAGATCATCCTGCCATTGATGTATGTGTACATGTGTGTCTGCCACTGTGTGACTGACTACATTTGGAGAAAGCATTGTTTTTTTCTTCAAAGCAGACAAGAGGAGAAACCAAAACACCAGCATGCATTGTGGCACCTCTATTTGGAGCAATGCTCTGTGGGACATTTGATCTGCAGCTTCCCAACAATAGCAATGAGGTTGGCATTGTGTGTGACTGATGTGGATTTGTCACACTTGTGTGCTTGGATCCGCTGTGCAGGGGTGTAGGTTGGTATTTACATTTGTCAGTCAAGGATAGATAGACGTGCTTGGTCTTGAATAATTGATCAATGGCATGCCTATGTGTAATGAATTGAACTCAATTACTCAAAGCGAGGCCTTGTTAATCATTGTGTTCTAATTTAGTGACAATACTATAGGTCCAACAGAGTTGTCTATTTCTGCATCTTTTATGATTGTATGTTTTATTAATGTGCAGCCAGTGTATTTTTTTGTTGTTTAAACAATTTGTGTATGAGAGCATCATTAAAATCCTCACACTCGTCAACATGTGATTTATTTATGATTAACCCTTTATTTATTTATTATTTTTATTGCAGTTCTCTTTATACTTTAATCATTTAAAATTAGGCTTTCATCGCATTTTAGACAGGACTAGTAGTCCACAGATAGCAAAATAATATACATTTTAATAGCATAATCCTTTGGGGAAATTATATCCCATGTAGCCCATATTTAACTAGGCAAGTCAGTTAAGAACAAAATCTTATTTACAATGATGGCCTATCCCGGAAGACACTGGGCAATAGGACAGCGCACAATGACAGCCGGAAGTGATTCAGTCTGGATTCGAACCAGGGACTGTAGTGATACCTCTTGCACTGAGATGCAGTGCCTTAGATCACTGTGCCACTCAGGGGTCCAGTGGCAAGATATAGGCTAAGTTTCAATGTGACATGAACTGTCTTTCACTGTAGCAACTTTCACCTTCTTGCCAAATGGAAAATTATTATTTTTTGTGTGTCTGTGGGGATATTTTCCAATAACTCTATTTCCATGAGCAGCTCTTTGTGTGCCTCCTACTGATAGAAAATGTTAAACACCTTGCATCCTCCATCCACCCCCACAATAGAATGATGTCAAGCTCAGATGAAATAAATAGCATGCTGGTGTTCAGAAGCTGCATGACATTCAGAGAAAGTTTTTTTCCCCCACACATTATTCCCCATATTGCAAATAACATGACATTGGCATCATATTTAGTGGTAAACCTCCACTCAAAGGTGAAATAGCTATACCCATCCCATAGTATCAAACACTTGACCATTGCTCTGACAATAATATATTCAGTGAAATCCAACCCCCCTAGCATTACCCCCTAGAATCTCAATGCACTATTTATTTTTCTTGAAGTAATAGGCCTTGTAAAATTCCCTTCCCTTAGGCTTGTTAAATTAACATAATGGAGGTCCTTATTAGTGTCAGAATAGCCAAGGATGTACAGTATGGAGCTGATTTTTGACAGAACCTCTTAAGCCAATGGCTGAATTGGCAAAGTGCCTTTTGACATGCTCACTGTTGCTCTTAAGCAATACTTTGTTCATAGAAATGAACACAATTCAATTGTGATTGGCAATCCTAGGAGGAGATTGATGTAGCCGACCTGCCTGTGTTTTATAGAAGTTATCAGAGATGATCCACCTCTCTGGGATATGTGTTTGCAAAAACAGTATAAACTGGCTGAGATAGACAAGTGTTGATAAGGCACCTAATCTGATGCCAGACAACACAGTTTATAGTATGTACAGTTGAAGTCGGAAGTTTACATACACCTTAACATTTAAACTAGTTTTTTCATAATTCCTGACATTTAATCCTTTTAAATATTCCCTGTCTTTGGTCAGTTAGGATCAACACTTTATTTTAGGAATGTGAAATGTCAGAATAATAGTAGAGAGAAAGATTTATTTCAGCTTTTATTTCTTTCATCACATTCCCAGTGGGTCAGAACTTTACATACACTCAATTAGTATTTGGTAGCATTGCCTTTAAATTGTTTAACTTGGGTCAAACGTTTTGGGTAGCCTTCTACAATCTTCCCACAATAAGTTGGGTCAAATTTGGCCCATTCCTCTTCACAGAGCTGGTGTAACTGAGGCTGGTTTGTAGGCCTCCTTGCTCATATACGCTTTTTCAGTTCTGCCCACAATTTTTCTATGGGATTGAGGTCAGGGCTTCGTTGTCCTTAAGCCATTTTGCCACAACTTTGGAAGTATGTTTGGGGTCATTGTCCATTTGGAAGACCCATTTGTGACCAAGCTTTAATTGATGTCTTGAGATGTTGCTTCAATATATCCACACATACTTTTCCTATATCTTGCTGTTGTTCTGGGATTGATTTGCACTTTTCCTACCAAAGTACGTTCATCTCTAGGAGACAGAAAGCGTCTCCTTCCTGAGCAGTATGATGGCTGCGTGGTCCCATGGTGTTTATACTTGCGTACTATTGTTTGTACAGAATAACGTGGTACCTTCAGACGTTTGGAAATTGCTCCCAAGGATGAACCAGACTTGTGGCTGTCTACAATTTGTTTTCTGAGGTCTTGGCATATTTATTTAGATTTTCCCATGATGTCACGCAAAGAGGCACTGAGTTTGAAGGTAGGCCTACAGATACACCTCCAATTGACTCAAATCATGACAATTTGCCTATTAGAAGCTTCTAAAGCCATGACATAATTTTGGGGAATTTTCCAAGCTGTTTAAAGGCAGTCAACTGAGTGTATGTAAACTTCTGACCCACTGGAATTGTGATACAGTGAATTATAAGTGAAATAATCTGTCTGTAAACAATTGTTGGAAAAATTACTCTTGTCATGCACAAAGTAGATGTCCTAACTGACTTGCCAAAACTCTAGATTGTTAACAAGAAATGTGTGGAGTGGTTGAAAAATGACTTTTAATGACTCCAACCTAAGTGTATGTAAACTTCTGACTTCAACTGTAAATAGTTAAATGTATACTGTACTTATACAGGTGAGTGACCATGAGTCACAAACGGCACTCGCTGTGAACACTCATTATGAACAACAGTGGCTTCCGGATGTGTTTAGCTCATTGGGTGCTCATGAGGTGTGCATCGATGCTTGCATAGGACTACATGGATGCTCTACAGCAGCTTGTCCTGGGAGAGTTCCATGACACTGTGTTGACGGGGTGCTTGTTGCGTGCTCTGCAGGCCCTCCTTCCACCTTCTGTGCCTCGGTGTGTGGCACTGTATCACAGAGAGGAGCACGCATCTATCCACCTCCCTAGGCCCATCTCGATTGGCACTGCATTTCTCATCTATTAATCATTGAGGCTGCTCTCTTATTCGGTTGCCATAGTTTCAGGGCCTGATACGGTGTTGGGGTGCCCAGAGAAGGCCTGGAGAGATTTCAGGGCAGCACTCGGATCAGCACTCTCCATGGGTGTCTGCTTGAAAAGGGTAAATGGTTTCCACTTTCATCTCACAGCGGTGCGCTCCCTCTATAGAAGGAGGAAGAAAATGTAAGGAGGCTTTCACAGTAGGCCTTATCCCTGGAATCATGTGTCTTTCACTAAAGAGGCTGATGCTACTGTATGTTTACTGGTGACAATATGGGTCTTATTGTCCTCCTGGGTTTGCAATGGGTGATCTCAGAGATAGAATTGGCCTCCATTATTACACAGAATGTGTTTGGAGAGATTAATTTTGTTGTCTGGTTTAAGAAAACAAACCGTAGAGAATTTGTAGAAGATGGCATCACTCTCCACCAAGAAAGATATCAGTTTTTTCAGGCTACCAGTGTGTTGAGCATTTGTTTTTCATTCCTCTAAGATGATCTTTCTTGGCTGTGTTGTACCTCCCAAATGAGTCTGTAATCTCTGTTTACTCTTGTAATGGTTTAATGTGGCCATATTGTTGCTGTATCATATTAAACTTTGCCTGTGGTATTTTCAGGGGAACTAGTGGGCAAAGCCCTCTAATCATGGGACTTTCTTCTTGGCCTTTCATGTGGGCCACATTAAGAAGAAAGAACCTTGTCATTGTTAGTGCCATTGGGATGTAATCCAAGCCTGGGTGATTTAGACACTGCAATTCTCTCATCTGGGTGACCTTTCTGGAGGGAATCCTACCATGGGTTTATAATGGAGAATTGGCCTGTTTGCTCAATTTACCCATGCAGACGTTTTACGGCTTTAAAGTGATTTGATTGTAGACTCAGTGACATAATTTTTTTAGGTGCAGGTGACTGGCGAGGGGGCAGGGCTTGTGGACTATTGTTAGTCTGTTATTTATGTGGAGAAATGCACTGTGTAAAGTGCTATGTGAGGGATGCTGCTCTGAGGCAAGGTCTATCTCGAAAGCTTTTATCAATGTACACCCGTGGTTAGTAAGTGTTATTTAATAGAGCAAATGTCATTTCTAATGCCCTCCCAAGTCATGTAACCCTTCAGATGATGACAGATTTTTTGCAATAGTGCTTTATGAGGTACAGTATTTCCAAATTCCTTATTTTACCTATATGAAAGCAATCTCATCAATTGACGGCTTTTACACGTTAGTTTATTTAAAGATAAATCAAATTGACATATATTTTTCATTAGCTCTAAGTAAGGGATGTTACTACAGACATACAAGAAAGAAGGATCAGTCACTGTTGCTGGCTACACATTTGTTTTTAAATAGAGTCTTTTTCCATTTCTGAATCCAATCAGGACAAGAAAGTGAACAATAATACCTCTGTGTGTACATTTATGACATACCTAATAAACAAATTGTAGTCAATGTTGCGTGGTCGTGTGGCTGGTAGGAGACGCACACGACCACAGGGCCCCCAGTGTTTCAGCACTCCTGCCTATCCATCAGCTCAGGTGGACCGGTGGGCTGGGAACACTTATCATCACTCTCATAGAGGCCACACAATGTCCCCCTTGCTCACATTTCACTCAACCCTGATTAAATGTATGGCAGCGGATGCTGCATTGTTCCATGCATAGTGATGTGTTCATTATCTAAATTCTCATCTTATTAGGCAAGCAGCACAAGGTTAGTGTGTGCAGGCGGAGGAATACGCTGTTATTATGAGGCATGTTGCTGTGATTGAGCTCTACATTTTATTGAGAAATGCACAAACAGTATTCACAACACTGTTGACGACTACCATACTTTTACTATGCATTTCAGATGAATGTGAATACTCTGGCTGCACTAGCCATTTGATGTGTTTAAATGGTAGTATTTCGATCAACGTCACTTGTTTACATCCTGTGTACAACCATCAACTTGGCTCTTTATTGATTATGCTGCTAAGGTAATTGAACACTTGATTATTTAATTGCGTTTGGAGACCGTATTAAGATGCATGGCCCTGTTCTCAGGCGCAGCAGTCGCTGAGAATATGGTTTGACTTCACAAATGCAGGTTTTTCATGAATCTTGTTCTGGAGGCCGCTCTGCAGAACGGTCACTAGCTGGCACAGTCACAAAGTCATAAAATCTGATTTAAACCTAACCTTAACCCTAACCTTAACCGCACAGCTAACCCTGATGCCTAACCCTAACTTTAAATTAAGACCTAAAAGCACATTTTTATTGCCATGAATTTCTACAATTTAACCAAATTGACATTGCAGTTGGCCTAAGGATAAATCACTCAGTTCTGCCTCCAGGACAAGACTCGTGACAATAAGCTTCACAAACAGTCTGAGAATCTGTTAGAGCATCCTCCCATTTGTTTTCTTCCTCATGCCATTTTTTTATGAGTTCAAACAGGTTCCTCAACGACTGTCCATTTTAAGTGGGTAGTTAATTATGAAAAATTACCATCAGCAATTCATTAGTCACCCCCTCTTAAGTTTCGGTTGGCTCCCCTGTCAGTCGGTTAGTGCACGTGAGCTAATGCAAGGTAACCAGAGAGGAAGGGAGGAGACAATCTACAGGCAGTGCAGCACAGCTCCTGTTCATCATCTGACCTACATAAGAGAAGGATCCTCTGGTACTGTTGTTTCTGGAACAGTATTTCTTTCTACCTGACTTTGATCTCCACTCCTCTCAGGGTGATGCTGTGTGGATTTATTTCCCTCTGTAGGCCCATTGAGGTGCAGCCTTACTGCCTGCGTCCATACTGGGCCTATGTCCCAGTGCCAGCTAGCCAGCTAACTAAATTCCCCTGCATGGTGTATGTAGACACTATCTAAAGCAAACACTATTTAATGCGGCCTCGGTAGATAAGATGGGTCATTGCTGTTAAATGGTGGCGCCGTTGTGTAATCACTCAATTCTCACACTAACAGGTGAATGGCTTAATGTGACCTTGTGTTATACAGGCTGGCTGCTTCTGACTGTGGTTGAGTCAGGAGCTGTAGAAAAGGTTATGTTGTTGAATCAGGGTTTCAGTTTCAATATGTTGTTTGTGCAAGAATGACTATAGAAGTAATTAGCCAATGATTGGTGTAAGAGTCACTTCATGACATTCGATGAAAGCGGAGATCAATTGAGTTAGTGATATCAACAATATTTTCAAAAAATCATCTGCTTACAGTTTTTTTCGATTGCTAAACGACAGTGGACACAACTGGAGTCACATGTGCAAAACTCTAACTACAGTCTGCACAGCAGCAGTTCATGTGGACCAAACTCTAGTTCGTTTTTCATTGCTTGAACACAGTTTTCAAAACTCTACACACTTATCCCATGACTTTAACCACAACCTGCGCAACACTGTGGATTTACAGCACTTTGTTCAAATGCTAACACACTGCTGTCAAAACTGTGAACCACACATTCAAAACGGAATAGATTTCAGCCTTGTGCCTTTCAAACACTGCTGATTGCAATTTCAGCTGAAAGGCTAAGCAGGTGTCTTGTTTTAGACTTGTTAGTGAACACACACACATATTACAGTATATATAGGTAGAGCTCAGAAAGACTCATTTTGGAAATGGAACAAGGAAGATGGGTTCGTGGAGGGAGAAGGGTGTGGCAGGGAGAGGGCGGATGCGTGGAGGAAGACAAAGAAGACAAAGAGCTGTTATTTCAGATGAAATAAGGGCTACACTTATAGACCATGTCGTGAACCATGGTCTCTCATTGAGAGGCAGGGTTGAGGGTGCAACCCAATCTGCAAAGATCCACAGTGGCATCTGTAATGCGAATTTTCCATCATGCAAACAGGTGAGAGTTACATCCTTACAGTAAGTGAAAACATTACAGGAGTCTATTTTGTATTGCAATTATAGAATATTTACACAGATATATATTACAGTAAGTTTGACTGTAAAATATATTTTTACAACAGGACCCAAAGGCTGCCCCCAACAGGGGGAAGAGGACAAATATTTTCAGATGCGCAGGAAAATGCTATTGTTGACATGGTTGTTGTCAACAATGCAATAAAACTCCGGGAGATTCAAGATAGAGTGCTGGCTGATAATGATATATTTGAAAATGTTAATTCTGTCAGCACAACAACTATTGCTCGAGTCCTAAAGAAATCAAATCAAATCAAATCAAATTTTATTTGTCACATACACATGGTTAGCAGATGTTAATGCGAGTGTAGCGAAATGCTTGTGCTTCTAGTTCCGACAATGCAGTAATAACGAACAAGTAATCTAACTAACAATTCCAAAAAAACGACTGTCTTATACACAGTGTAAGGGGATAAAGAATATGTACATAAGGATATATGAATGAGTGATGGTACAGAGCAGCATAGGCAAGATACAGTAGATGATATCGAGTACAGTATATACATATGAGATGAGTATGTAAACCAAGTGGCATAGTTAAAGTGGCTAGTGATACATGTATTACATAAGGATGCAGTCGATGATATAGAGTACAGTATATACGTATGCATATGAGATGAATAATGTAGGGTAAGTAACATTATATAAGGTAGCATTGTTTAAAGTGGCTAGTGATATATTTACATCATTTCCCATCAATTCCCATTATTAAAGTGGCTGTAGTTGAGTCAGTGTCATTGACAGTGTGTTGGCAGCAGCCACTCAATGTTAGTGGTGGCTGTTTAACAGTCTGATGGCCTTGAGATAGAAGCTGTTTTTCAGTCTCTCGGTCCCAGCTTTGATGCACCTGTACTGACCTCGCCTTCTGGATGACAGCGGGGTGAACAGGCAGTGTGGTGGTTGATGATCCTTGATGATCTTTATGGCCTTCCTGTAACATCGGGTGGTGTAGGTGTCCTGGAGGGCAGGTAGAAACACCAAGTTACAATGAAAAAGTTATACACTGTACCGTTCGAGAGAAACAGTGAACGGGTAAAAGAGCAAAGATGCCAATATGTCCAGGTAAGACGTCTGAGGTTACGTACACAGCTATACAAAATATTTACAGTAAAAAAAAACACAAGCATTTCTACAGTAAAACTGTGCACTTACTGTTTTTCAGAGAGTAATGGAGGTGGAAGCACTGGAAAGACCACATTCATTTGTATTTATCGATGAAGCTGGATTTAACCTTGCCAAAACACGGCGCAGAGGAAGGAATGTTATAGGTCAAAGGTCCACTGTGGAGGTTCCAGGCCAAAGGGGGGAAATATCACCATGTGTGCTGCAATGGCCAATGATGGTTTGCTTCTCAACACACCACTCATTGGCCCATACAACACAGAAAGGCTTATAGCTTTCCTAGAACAGCTCTATGCTCATCTAGTGCCAGCAGAACAGGGGGAGCCAGTAAGAAACCCCAAAGTTTTTGTCATAGTTTGCGATAACGTTGCTTTTCACCACTCTGCAGCTGTCACAGATTGGTTTGCAGCACATCACAGATTTATGGTTTTGTACCTGCCTGCATATTCACCCTTCCTCAACCCAATAGAGGAGTTTTTCTCTGCCTGGAGGTGGAAAGTGTTTGGTCACCACCCACATGACCAAATCTCTTTTGGAAGCCATGCGTGCCGGATGTGAGGACACGAGTCCAGAGGACTGCCAGGGATGGATAAGGCACTCCAGAAGGTTCTTCCCCAGGTGCATGGCAAGAGAAAACATTAGATGTGATGTTGAAGAAAACCTGTGGCCTGATGCTAGAGAGAGGCAGGATTAGCCCCTCAATTATTTGTTCGAATTACAGTATGTACTTTTAGTTTCTACCTTTTTTTTCTCATTACTGTAATTCTGTAAATTACTACAGACTATTGAAGCCAACTGCTAATTTTCATTTACCTTAAAGAATTGTTATGTTCTAAAAATTTTAATAAATCATGTGAAAGAATGTCACTCTTTTCTTTGAAGAAAATATTACTTTATATGAAGTCACTGAAATTGTTCAAACTGTAAAGATGAAAAGTTTGTATTTTCTGTATTGGTGTTTGATGCTAGTGTTTTTACTCTCAGTGTGTTCTGAGTGACAGTGTGTGTTATCTCAGTGAGGGTTGTGCATAGTGTTTGGCTGCACTGAGCGTGTTTTGAGCCATGTGTTAAGAGTTGTGTTGCTTGGAATGAGTTTTGCAGGTGATGTGAACTGTTTAGCTCAGGTGACTGTTGGTAGTGCAGACTGTAGTTAGAGTTTTGCACATGTGACTCCAGTTGTGCCCACTGTCGTTTAGCAATCGAAAAAAACTGTAACAACTACCTCAAGAACTACCTCAGGAAAATCAGAACTCATGGTAGTGCCAACTACAGTATCTCTTAAGGATGGCTGTGATTGTTCCAGAGTAACAGACAACCAGATTAAATACCCAAGGACCCCATATTTCTCAGCTCCACCATGAGTATAGTAATAAGATTTTTCTATCCAACGTGCTCATTGCTTTCCCTTAAGGCAATGTTGACAGTTATTACTGCATCACGGTAATTTCCATGGCTATAATGTTGGACTAATTGATAGAGTAAATACTACAGCTGCATCGCTCTAAAATATTTCCTGAATGGAAGTATGAATGGAGCGTGGCTCTATTCTTTCCCCACTGTACAATTCCCCACACAGTTTTAGTTCCTAATTCTTCACGCCACCATATTGAAATTGAAGAGAGGTTGCGGTTGGAGGAATATTGATTTTAGCCAATCGAATGGGTGCTTTTTATAGCCATTAGTAATGATTATTTATTCACGTGGACGCATTGTATTACATCTTGGAGGTTATTGAGCAGACACAGAGATACTAATCAATGAAAGCATTAATACTCCTGTACTCTCAAACAACTGCCTCCTCCCTCCCCCAGAGTCAAAAGCTTTGACAAAGAACTCATGTTGTTCAAATGGGCCAATGTGTTTTGTCTTCGTCATGTGGGTTGGTCATAAGAACGGCCTTGCCCTAGTTGCCAATAAGATTGGCAAGAAGAGATCGGCCCAAGAGGAGGTTATTATTCAGAAGGCATGAGTCGAGAAAAAAGGGCCTAACATAGAATAATTAAGGTGGAGTCACATTTTACTTGAAAACAATCGCAAACTACCCCTAATAGATATACTGTACGTGTGTCTTCGTATTGGATAACATGGATATAGAACTGAATCCTCAATCTCTAGAGTTGGACCCTGATGTTTGACTAGATACCAGAGAATGCTAGTGATAACATAAGCCTTTTATGGCATTGTGACGGTTGAAACTCAAGATGGCAAACCCAGTTATAAAACAGTTGTTGTTGCTGTTTTGCTTAAGTTCCCTTTGGGTGGGTTAAGGCATGGTCTGGGTATGTGAGCCACTCTGGTGTCTAATGGGCAGGGCATGGCGTATAAAGTATCTGTTCGACATGTACTGTGGGTCAGATATCCTAGTGGTCAGATGAGTGGCTGATCCTGTGGAAGACAGAGTGATTAGGTTTCCTTCGTGTTGTTGGGGTCCGATGTCTGCTAGAACTCCTCAATCGGTGCCATGTTTGACTATCACATGTATGCGGTATATGAAATGGTGTATCCTACATGTGATATGATGAACAATGGAACTACAACTTGATTAAAGTTCTCCATTTCAGGTTATGTTTCCACCCACCCCATAGGTGAGAATGTAAACTAGAAGTTGATCATAATAACCTATTCACCAAACTCCCCCCCCAAAACAGATCAAATGAATAGATAAGACAAATAGGCCCATGTTGTGTATAGGGTCAACAACATGATATTTCCTGTGTTCAGGATATGGATGCTGTTTGATGTGGTGGATATATTTTTGTGTCAGAGGATTGATATGATAGAGAATCAGAACAAGGTGGTGGTATTGCATTCACCTTTACATTCTCAAGTGTGGATAAGGAATGGCATCATTACGTAAAGAGATCTCCATGATTATGCCTGGCCTCTCAGTGCACAGTATGGTAGGTAGTTCTTTGGGTGTGTGTGTGTGTGTGTGTGTGTGTGTGTGTGTGTGTTGTCTGTGTGTGTGTGTGTGTCTGTGTGCCCCATGTGAACCAACAGTGCTTGCATCTTGTGCATACAGCAGCAGGGCACACAAGCGCTCATTGTACACTTCAAATAGCAGTGCTTGAGTACAGACAGTTTTATCCCAGTGGAGATCTGTCAAGGTTATACGTTATTCCACAGTTTTCATATGGTAATCATTTCTGGACTTTTCAAATGGAGTTGTTTTAATGAAAGTAGTCGTTCATTGTATGCTCCTTAATGGAATGTGACAGCCTGTACTGTTTAGGTGGCTTAATTGGCCCTCCATAGAGATTGAAGGGTAGAAAGGTGAAAGGAAGAGGAGCCTTCCTTATAACACAGCCAACACGCTTCACTGGCATTTCTAGTTAGTATAAAACCCATTGTTTTATTGGCAAACACAGAACAATAGACGGATGCACTGAACTTCCCTCTTTTAATGAGGACATTGTCAAGAACTATCATCATTATAATGACATTTCTGTTGATTTCCTATTTACTGTATACAGTAGCCATTACAATGATGGGGTTGAGGAATATTTCTGAATTCGTTTTTTTGTTGTTGCCAGTTACAAATGTTTGTCTGTGTGCTTCATCCATTGAGACATCAGCTGTTTATGTGAGATTTTAGAATCATTGTTATTAAGTCCTATTTTCCTGGAACCGAGAACACTGATTGACCCCAGTAGGTTTTTGTTTATGACACCAAGTCCTAAGTGGATGTGGTTATTGTCGTTGCATGTCTATGCCAGATTAAAGCTATCTTGGTTGCAGAGACCAAGTTAAAAGGCGAGGTGCAAGGCCACAGGAAGCGAGACCTTCCCAGACCTTGCTGAATAGAAAGGTTTTGCTTTATTTGACTTGGTGGCACCAAATCTCTGTAGCTATTTTAAAGTGTTGCTCTGGAACTTTTGTTTAATTTCAACCAGTAGTTTTGGAATTGGTCTCCGTTTTTAGTGTACTACATCATTCAATTGTGAACTATGTCATCCATTTCGTATGTTACCTCCTGCAAATGTACCCTTTCTGGGCAATTTGATTAATATGTTATGAATCCAATTCGTACAATACTGTATGTTACTCATTTCTTGTGCTTAAGATCTCGGACTTCGTTTTTAAGGCACCCTGAACTTCCCATGCTGTGGGAACATTGAATCATTGATCTATAGCAGCCCGCCCTGACTGTGGGGATCAACAAAGTGGTGGTTTCACCTTCATATTACAGGTCAATATGAAAGTACATCATGGGAAAAACTTTTAAATTACACCCTTAACCAGGAGTGAAAGTAGATTTAATTTCTTACCGGTACGGGATACCCAAGTTTGAGCACACATTTGTTTTTAATACTACATAACGTACACGGTAGCCTACTCTTCTGACACTGACAAACAGATCAATAAATGCGATGTTGTCCATATAATTGGTCTTCGAAAAGGGCACACAAAAAAATAAAATATGACGTCTATCTAACCTGGAGGAGGAAATTATTATCCAAAAACAAACAAAAGTGACACTGACCCAATAATAAAGTCTGCATATGCACACTCATCGGAATATGGCCAATGTTCTCCGCTGCTGCCAGTAAGATAGGCTACTGTTTGCTCAATTAAGATTGGAGTCTTTTCATTGTTATCTCTTTAAAGCAATAGCCATTTGCTTACCAAACAGTTTTTTCCCCCAGTTGTATTTTGAAATACTGGCTGGGTCTCTCTGCTTTTCACTGACAGTCGCAACTCAACAATCATCTATTTGGTATTTGCAGTGCGCGCTGCCCAAATTGCGGGCCCTTTCCGACAGTAGGCTATGCGATTTTAAAACAATCCACAGCTTTCTTTTTAAGAAGTTAATGATCCTCTGTGCCAAATCATGCTTTCTGATGTAGTGGCCTATTTTGAATAATTGTATTTATTTATGTATATACGGGAGTAAGCTAATTAGGATATCTCATTATGGCAATTTAGTTCAAATTACTTTAGGGAAAGCTTAGCTTCCCCTAGCCTTATGGACACGCCACCTCCCCCCTTTAATGTGGCATAAACACAACCAGTCATGATGTTTTCATCTGATTGTCAAAAAATAACTTAACAAAGGCGCTCCTGTAGGCTACCCGTCCACTCACAAAATCATTTCACCGTCCAAACCACAACAGTGCACTGTGCACCCGCCTTTTGATTAAAGGAAAGAGACATCTGTTAACAAACACCACCGTGTATTGTAATTACATTATGTGATTGTCATTAGGCTTACACTTGTAGCCTGAGTTGATGCATGCACTGTTGTCCACTCGTCTTGTCATCTCCGCCTTGTCCGTGAGCATCTCGGCCATTCATCTCTGCCTTGACAAAATGTAAGTGTTTTTCCTCAAACCACAATGCAATTTTGAGAGTATTCCACTCGGTTTCCAGTCAATTCGCAAATGTTTCATATGGCTGACATAGAGAAATATTAAATAATGGTCTAATAGCCTATAGTTTATTGGGCGTGTTGTATTAATTATGATAGGCTCACGTTTTACTGGCGTACCCCCACTATTTATTTTGCCTGGGAAGCCGTACCGGACCGTACCACCTTACTTTCACCCCTGCCCTTAACTTCACACAGCCCTGTCAACCTTTTCACTCAAGAACTCGCTAATCTCCACATGAGAAGATCATGTTGAATTAGGCACTCTGAATCTGCATAACTCCTCTGGCTTATATTGTTGCAAAATTCAGGTCGGTATTTCTCTGGCGTGTTGACTAAAAGAAGGATAAAATTCTCACTGACTGACCAGTGGTGCATTAAATAGCCTGCCTGAGCACGGTTGATTATGAATAACAAAACTGTATGTGTGTCACTCACCATGAACATAATTATTTTTCACCAAGTGTTTTTGCATCTCTGAGATTTAAAAGGGAGAGGAGAACGTTTTTGTAATGACTTTTGCCGATGTTTATTTTCCTCAGAGTGGTGCACACAGGTCTAGAGTGTGGTATAGTTTGGGATGATGTTACTGGTGTGAGTTAGTACCAGCGACAGTTCCACAGTGGGAAGCCAGCTCTGGTGGGGAGACCTCATATCCAGATTTGGCCTACATTCCAGACACTCAGTGGTCCGTCTGAATTCTATGGCCTGAGGTGAATGAACCGGGGGAAGGAATCGAGGTTAGTCCTGGGGTCAGTTTGTATGTGGCTGTGGGTGTGTGTGCATATGCCTGTGTAGAAGTAATTTATTCAAGATAGATGTACCAAAAATGAAAGGATAAGCCTGTGGTGCTATTGGTATTGCTGTAGTGGATATCCAGGTGTATTGAAGCAATTCTCTGAAGTATGATGGAGAGCAGATTAGCTATTTTGGATGTTGTAGGATGACTGTTTGGAAAATCTACAAATGAAGTTGCTGCATTGTAATTAAAGGATGTCTAAAATGTACAATACTATTAGGATGGATGTGGCACCACAGCAAACATGGTTGTAGGTTGAATTCAGAGTAATGACTACTAAGACCTTCTCTTTCTCTGAAAAGGTTTGAAGTCAAATGGCCATAAAAGCTGTCAACACATTTGATTCTATGGCTTGTCCATCTTGTCCATCAGGTTAGCGGTCAGCAGGTTACGTCACCAGCATGCTGCCTTGTTTATTTAGATAATGGATGTTAAGCACTGTTGTTGTTAGCGTCACTTGGTGATTGATGGGGGAAAATCCACCTCAACTGACCTGGAAAGCCAGCATGCACTGCTGTTTACCTTGTGAGACATACCGAGACAAACAAGGTATTGGATTTCATAACAACGTGTAACTGTGGTATCCAGACGTACAGTATACTGATTTCAAAAACTAGAAGCATTACACTGCACTGTTAACAGTTAAGGCTTCATAGGCATAACTGAGGTTATATGCATGAACTGTTTGGAGGTCCCTCTATTCATTGGTCATGTCCCCCCCCCATAGTGGTTGGTTAATTGGTCGTCCCGGCTAGCTACTTTTTGTCCTGGGCTCTCAAAAAGGTGTGTGGATGGAGTTATAGAAGGAACACATGGGGGAAGAGGGAAGCAGAGTTCCTATACAAAGCTGTGCTGGGAAGAGCTGAGCCGAAGGGGGTCTCACTGGTTTGGGGGAACAGATCCTGCCAGTTGTTGGCCTCCACAAGTTAGCCTTGACCCACATAGCCACCCATGTGTGAGACGTTTCTTTATAGAGCTCCTCTCACTTGAAACATTGAAATATGGGTGTTCCTGAATCTCCCTGCTTGTTTTCTCCACTGGGACCGAGAGGAGGCCCCATGTGGGCTGACATTGTTCCCCCCCTGACCCAAGGACAATAAGCCAGTTGGCTCTGCCAAGCAGAAGAGTGCTTCATTCTGGGAGAGAGTATTGATTGTTCTATAGGCTGAATGTCTTCAGCTGCGCTAGGATACAGGGAGAGGTCGTTATTGCTCCTGAATCACGGTATCATAGATGTTAGTGGGTCTTTAACATACTCCATGTTGATTACGCTGGTAGAAGAATTATATGTTTTTTGAGGATAATGTATTCTGTGTAATTAGCACCTGGCCTCTAAAAGCACATTCAGAGACATTACACTGGCTGTGTAAGGGCTGCAAAGCTATGTGATTCAAGAAGGGATATGCTGAATGAGAAAATGGCTAATTTCTCTACTGTTGATTTTATTGTCTCTTAGGCTTTTTACCCATTTAGGAGTCAGTGCTTTATTTGTGCGAAGAAGCCAATGACCTAATCTTGATACTTTATCTTAAAGGCATAAAGACTATGAATCAGTGAATTGTGAGCGATGAGTAGGTCATGGATCATTATAATTTACCCCCTTTCCATTTGGCCATGATTATAATTGAAGTAAGTCAAGTGATTGTGATGATAACTTAGGCAACATATAACCCCTCACCCGTTTTACCACCAACAAACCACACACACACGCACGCACGCACGCACGCACGCACACACACACACACACACACACACACACACACACACACACACACACACACACACACACACACACACACACACACACACACACACATACAGAGGGTTGGGTAGGTTACTTTCTAAATGTAATCAGTTACAGTTAGTAGTTATCTTTTTGGATTACTCTGATTACTTTCAGTTACTTTGAAATGACTTTCCCCTTAAGATGCATTAGGAGAAGACAAAAAATGTATATTACCAATTGAACAACATCTATTGAAGGATAAATCAATGTTAGAGTTTACATAGCTGGCCATAAATGGATGTTGTATTTGACTTTATGGGTTATGTGGGATTCTTCTGACCCATTGCTTTTTACCTCAATACAGAATATAATAATAATAGTCTATATCTTTACATTAAAAACAAGTCTGTCAGATTTCCAGTGATATGGAAATATAAATTAGCCAAATTGTTTTACCTGAGCATAACCCAAAAACTAAGGATTTATTAGCCTACTCTGTTGTTTATGATTTTGTTTTCATGGAGGACTGATTGCTTCGTGTTGAAAAATAAATTCTGCTCTCATGGAATGGCATACTTTGAGCACTATGGGGAAAGTGCTATTTAGATGTGAAAAATGAATGCCATATGATTCATTTGCTATAGGCCTATTGTTTATGTATTTATTGGTGACACAATCTCGACAATTTGCAGCTGTTTAAGTCTATCAAAAGTGTGAGTTTGCGCATGTGTCCATTAGGCCTATGGATAAAAAAAAAAAATCATCACAAATTAGAATGAGCAATAAAAGCCCCACTCAGGGGTCTTCTTAAATGAAACTTGTGTTTGACAGTATGGAGCACAATACCACAGAGTTTAGAAGGGAGGAACTGTTGCAAGAGCGAATTTTTCGCTTACTGCCCACCGGTCGCAAAAACAGTGATTGAAAGGCAGCTTTAACTTCCCCAATTCAACCATTATTGGGTTAAAATACACCTATACATTCATGAACAGCCATCCACAACAACCACAAATAACTAAATGAGAGAGCAGTAGTGTGATTCACTATATTGGGCTCAATAATAAGTGATATCCGTATGGCCAGTAGGCCACACCACTGGTGTCATCCTAACCACCAAGCGTTTATTCAAATTGGATGTATAATCTTCGGATGTCGACAGCAGTCGCACCATTGGAAGACATAGCTTGCTTGGACTGTAGCCTACAAAAGCCTATTCTTGCTCTTTTCCCGTGATCCATCAAAACACATTTGGTGTGTCATCATAGTAGTCTCTGATTGTGGTCAGACTGCAGATTCTTGTCAGCTGCCATGTTTTTGGGGTGACTGTGAAGATCCAACCATTTTCAACGGAGAGTAAAGACTGTGGTTGGGTACCACTTTTACAGCATAGAAGCTTAGAAGGACCTTTAAAATATTTTTACAATGGAGATTAAAGACAGTGGTAGGGTACTACTCTTACAGCATAGAAGCTTAGAAGGTCCTTCAAAAGCTTTTTGCTTTGAAAAATATGTTCCTCACATTGGTTTTCTGTTTTTTTTTTTAAATAGGGGGAGTATAAAAACAGGCTTGCAGCTAACACTTTTTTTAAAAATCTAGGATGATGGGGCTCTAGTTCTTTTCTCTATATAGCACACATATTCAAACACATGCGAGTTTGTACACACGCGAGCTTGCACACACACACGCACACGCACATGCACACACACACACACACACACACTAGCATGGAATCAAAAGCTTAGAATTAAGCTGTGTGTATGCTGCTTCCCCTTCACTGAAGCCCATTTTGGGGGAGGAAACCACATGAAACAGCCTGAGCCCTCCCACTCCCACTCAGCAGCCATTAAAAGATTAGACAACTTTGCTGGATCTTATAATCAGTGATGAAATGCCCAACAAAATGCATTTTGATATCTCAACAAGAAACCAGAGCCATATGCAGGTCATTACAGACTCTCAAAGCCAGCTGTTGTTTCTAGACCTGACTGAAACTCAAGCATAAATTTAAAGTAATTACCATGTCAGAGATCAAAACTGGTCTGACACCACTTTTTCAATTACTCAGAAAGGTTGTTAAAATGCAAATTCAACTAAATGGCTAAACCCCCTGAGAGGGATATAGTTTCTAACATTTCCTTATCTCGTCTTTAAGGGTGAGGGCTGCAGACTAGAGGAATTGACTGTGCTATTCCTCTTTACCCTGTATGAAAGCTGGCTGAGCTTCAGAATCTTGTAATTACAAGGCTGGTACTGGAAATGTCCTTCCCCACACAATTTAGTGAAGATTCCGGAGTCTGCCCTTTTTGTGGAGAAGGAGCCATCTGAGATGTAATTGTATAAAATTATATAATGTTATTCTTAAAGATGAATGTTGTATTCTTATAATTTACCTCTTTACGGATAACCAGCACAGCTCTCTCTGTTTATTTAAAAGTTTGTTTTCAATGTTCTAGTATTTGATTTATATTGATTATGTCTTGTAATGTCTATGAATTATGCACCTTTCTCTATTTCTCTTGGCAAATTGATATTACGTAATGATGTTATTTTGCCTTGAGCACTTACTCAGACATGCTAAACAAGTTAGTCAGTGCTATTTCTCCAGCCTTAACACCCAGGTGTTTGACTCCACAACAAGATGCCCTCAGATATTGCCACCAACAGTGGCACCGCAGTGACAGTGACATCATCACTAGTGGACAGATCCTGGAAAGGTTCACTGGCAGGGCTAATCAGGGCTACTGTATATCCTGGCAGAAGAAAGCCAACTTGGAATCAAGCACGGAGGTGGGAGAGGGAGGAACGCTACGCTGACTGGAGCAGGGAATGCTCTGAGGTCATGCCATAGGGGCCAATCCCGTGGGGCCCACCCTGAATCCAATGGCAGCTATCCTCACCACTCTGGGGGGAATGCCAGATAGCTGGGTCCTGGAGACTCCACAAGCCTTGCACAATGAATGGCTGTATATTAGCTCTTCCCTCTCTCCCTCTGTCTCACCAGTCACCACAGCCTCGAAGGGCATGACGGGGGTAGTATAACTCTCAGGGAGTTCTTGTGTCATGTGGAAGAGTGTAGCAGGATGTAAGGAATCTGTCCCCTCAATAGGCAGTTTAGAAGGGTTTTATTTACAGTTTAGAAAGTAAAGGTTTGGTTAACACTTTCTATGAGCCTCCTGTGTATAATGCATTATGAATACGTTTATATTGTCTTCTATCACAGACACTATCCTCCTTTAATCTGAGTGAATGACAGCATATGCACAACGCTGCATGTCCTTGTGTTAATTGAACTCAGACTTTGCTGGCATTTATTTGCACTTCCAAGCTTCCATGTTTCAGCGTCTCTCCTTTGTGTTACGTTAAGTAAACATGAGTGTATATCCCATGTGTCCTGTCCCCCTTCATCTCTCGTTCATTCATGCCATTGGAGCAGTATAATGAGTTGTAATCAGCAGTAGCCCTGCTGGCCGTATTTCATTACACTTTTGGCATGGTTGTGCGGGCGTTTTTATTGCAGCGCCGAGCTGCTCTCAATGAGCTTATGGCAGACCTTGATTAGATGGAGAGCTTGCCGAGCAGCGATGGACGTCACCTTTTTTTAAATAGTTAATCTGTTCCTAAAAGGACAATGACTCCTTTAACCCCCCTCCTCACCGCCCCCATCTTCCCCTGGCCTGGAGTAGCTCATGGCTGAGGCACGCCGTGGATTAAACTCTGTTATCCACTCCCCTTCTGCCTCATATCACACATAGGGAATACTGTTGCCATTTCTTTTGATAGAGCCATCTTATAGGGCCAAAAGCAATAACCATATGTTCCAAAGCAGTCCAAGACAGGAGTACTTCTCCCCCATAGTTACTTTCTCTGAGCCACCACACGATGCAATTAGAATGCACAACGTTCCACGGGACGATTTTACAGGGGCATCATTTCAGAAGCCTGTAGGAATTAAATGTTTAAGATCGCTGCCCTGAATGAATTCCTATATAAAACAGACAAATATCAACTAGAGAGTAGCAGAGTGTTAGTTCTAAATGGAAAATGTTAATTCATTCAGGCATTATGGAGGTGGCTTAATCTTGTACAGTTGAATAGAGAGGAGCTACTTTGATTTGTAGTGCTGGGGGGAGGGGGGTCTGTTCCCACCAGATAGAGCCGTATCTTGCAGCCTCTTGAGTAAAGCTTTCACTAATCCCCTCAATGAGCCACTCCAAGGAGGATTCACCTGAAATTCTCGATACTGAAATGTGGCCCTGCATTGTTTAACAATTTCATGCAGTAATATTGATTTCTCCCCCCAATTTCTCAATTTCTCCCTTATTTTTATTTGTCAGGCCCACTTTCTTTCAACAGTACTTTCTTGAATAGGAAAGTAATCCCTAGATTCTTTGTACTTACTCACAGAAAGAGAAGTGACTTAATGTTGTATACTGTCCTATAGTGAATAAAATGGCCTTAACGCAGTCATAATATTTGCATAGTACAGGAATAATGTGTTTCTAAAACTGACACCTTTTAATAAAATAAGTCATGTTGACGTATGTACCACTATGCAAATACCACACTATTATTGCTGTGTATTCAAAGCCCCAGGAAATAATATGTAGCCTGGTAACTTCAGAAGAGTACTCTAAGCCAGCGTGAGTAAAGGACTTGGACAAGGTATTAGGCCTAAGAAATGTCTGGCAGGATGGCTGCTTGTCCATTGTTTCCCCCCAAATTCGTCTCCAGTATTAAATGCACAAACAGTTAAATGTTTTAAGGCAGAGGATGAGCAGGCTTATCTTCTTAAGTCTTAGGGCCTGACACTGCCAGTAAAGCAGACACAGATTTCATTGTTACTGCTAGCAGACAGTAATTGCTATCTGCCCTCCTGGATGCAAGGCTTGTCTTTGGATTAAGCATGTTGGTGGTATGGTGGGGGCGGTTGTTGCATAGGCTGGTTATTACCTCATTGGGGGGAAGAAAGAATGCCGCCTCTCCAAGGACAGTATGGCAGGAGATAGCAACGGATAGCAGAGGATAGCAGGGTAGAGCAGCAGAGGCACAGTTGCTGTTGCCATTAGTTGAGTGTATATATTTTGAAACTAATCTGTCTCAAAGAGATAGTCGCTGTGTGTCTTCAATTCCATTAAGTTGATTTACATTATTTACCTTAGGCTTAGGCGGTACACTCTTGGAAAATTAGGTGATATCTAGAACCTTAAATAGTACTTCGGCTGACACTATAGAGGAACCCTTTGCAGAACCCTTTTTGTTTGCAGGTAGAACTGTTTTAGGGTTCCATGTGGACCCCTTTTCACAGAGGGTTCTACATGGAACTGAAAAGGGTTCTACCTGTAACCAAAAAGGGTTCGACTTGGAACCAAAAAGGGTTCTATCTGTAACCAAAAAGTGTTCTCCTATGGGGACAGCCAAAGAACCCTTTCGGAACCCTTTTTTCTAAGAGTTTATACATTTATATTGTGTATTGTATATTGTATATTGGGGTATTTTGAAGTACAGATGGTATGATTTCCAATACCGTCCCAACAAATAAAATAAATACATTATACTTTTTTTTATTATAAAAAAATGTATTGAATCAGTCACAGGGCATGTTTGTTTACGAAGAGCAAATGGCGAAATGATGATCCACTGTTGAGAACCACAAGATTGGTGATGAAGTTACACTTCAAATTCACTACTAATGTTTGCCAGATGAATATTTTATAACTATAAATGAGCTATCTAAGATGTGCCAAATACATTTTCTCCAGCTCAGGGCTCCAGCTACAGTATGCATTTGGTTTGCTAACTTGCTAGCTATAACGTTAGGTGGCTAGTTTGCAATATCAGGCTTCTTGATTACAGCAGAGACAAGTGTGAGTAGCCTTTTGAGATATAACTTAATGCGCTGGGTTGTCTGTTCTTGCATTTAGTTTATGTTCACTTGCGCTTGTTAGCATTTAGCTAGCGACTGCTATGGGAATTCGCTAGTACTCTGTTAGAAAACTGCAGATAATACCGTATACAGCAACGGTATGAAGGTATGAAAATCTGGATACCGCCCAACCCAAATGTTCCCCCTGTTGCCTGTCAACCAGAAACATGCTAAATAAAGGGTGTGAGTGAGTGAGTGAGTGAGTGAGTGAGTGAGTGAGTGAGTGAGTGAGTGAGTGAGTGAGTGAGTGAGAGTGAGAGTGAGTGAGTGAGTGAGTGAGTGAGTGAGTGAGTGAGTGAGTGAGTGAGTGAGTGAGTGAGTGAGTGAGTGAGTGAGTGAGTGAGTGAGAGAGTGAGAGTGAGTGAGTGAGTGAGTGAGTGAGTGAGTGAGTGAGTGAGTGAGTGAGAGAGTGAGAGTGAGAGAGAGAGAGTGAGAGTGAGTGAGAGTGAGTGAGAGTGAGTGAGAGTGAGTGAGAGAGAGAGACACACAGACACACAGACACAGACACAGACACACACAGACACAGACACAGACACACAGACACACAGACACAGACACAATTCTGTCAGAATGCCTTAGACAAAATAGCCTTAGTTGGTGCAGTTCACTGAGATTGTGCTCATCCTTGTGGATATTGTGTCTGCATGAACAAACCCAGGCCAGTGTGTTTATCTCAAGGCCCAGACAGGGAAGTCAGCATCCAGCCAGCGATGATGAATCACATTGACAGAGGGAATCAGGATGAAATGTTAATGGAAGTCTACTTGTGAACGTAGCTCCCTATGGAATAAGATGAGGATGTATTCCACGGGGAAAACAATTTATGCAGAAATTGGAATTCATATTGTATTTGTTGGCTGTCGGTTCATGGCGGGGATTTATATTGGTTCATTATATGCAACAGCAAGCTGTGAAGTGTATTTTGTATATATGTTGTCAAGGAAACAGCTATATGTTAACCCTTACACAAAAATATGTGATATTTACAGCATTATTGACATGATACTATACACAGCATTTCTGTTGTCTGGCATCTTTCTTACAAATGAGCTGAATGCTGGTGTGATGACCAACACATGCCTCATCTCATTCATGCACCATTATGAACTGATACTGTGTTCCTGACATCTATTGAGGTAGTTTAACCACTGAGCTTTCCCCTATGTAGTGTACCTAAACTCTTGAGAAATCGCTCGGCCACAGTGTCTATCTTCTAAATAAATACTTTTTACGTATTCGTCTGGTATACATAAGGGGATACTTTTTAAAGTTTCTCTCCCTCTTTTTCTCTCTGCGATGTCAAAGTACAGTTTACAGAAGTTGGTTTAAGCTGCTCCATGCCTGGTGTTTATTTGCTAGCAGGCTGGGTTTCTGGCTGAAAGGAGCGGTAATCCTGGCATTAGGCAAACATCACAGAGTGAGGCTGACAGGTTCAGTCTCCTCCGCATCTCCAGACTTAGGGCTGGGAGCTGCGGGTAGAACGCTGACACTGATACTCCCCACATGCAGGAACGGTCTCTTTATCCAAGAAGGATCTCCGTCCTTCATCTTCACTCACTTAGACTGGTGTGAACCCACAGCACAGAACTTCTCTCTGTCGCTCTTTCTCTCTCTCTCTTTCTCGCTTCACTTTTATCTTCCATACAGTCTGGTCAGACAGGAACTCGTAAACGGGATGTCTTTAGATCTAACGCGAGAAGGAGGTAATGGAGAAGGTTAAAAGGTCAACATGAAAGCAACAGGAAGTTGTTGAATTCGGAGGTGGAGCTTGTAGGTTTACAAGGAGGATACCAACAGCTAAAA
The DNA here is from genome assembly GCF_018296145.1 of Oncorhynchus tshawytscha. Classification (NCBI taxonomy): domain Eukaryota; kingdom Metazoa; phylum Chordata; class Actinopteri; order Salmoniformes; family Salmonidae; genus Oncorhynchus; species Oncorhynchus tshawytscha. Next base: position 47,310,435 of record NC_056440.1, on the reverse strand, counting down.
TACGTTTTTTGGGGGGGAGAATAATAGTTTTTTTCAGTGAACGTATCTGTGAATAGTGACGTTGTTCCTGTTAAATGATACCACGATCATTTTTGTTATGGTGTCATGAGGATGTCATTGCCAATTATGCATAGTGATTGTAAACTACAATCAATTGTTTTTCTGTCAGTTTACCGATCTTCCCCCCTGCATATTATTTCTTTACTGTTCCAGTTATGTACATGTTACTCCCTGCCTTGGGTGTTCCTTGAAAGCAAGGCTAAGGCAACACACCCTCCTCAGGCCCTCTAGGGAAATGTATGGCCATGATCTATTGCCCCGGTGACTGAATTAATGAAAGATTTCCATTAGAAACATTTTATGACACGGCCGATATGAGAAGTTATCAATCAAAAATGTCCTGTGACACAGCAAGGAAAATTACTTATTGAAGAACCGTCAATCGTGCTTAGGTAACACCTGTGATGGGAGGGAGATAAAGTGTATCAGTTCATCCCACCGGGCCATCCGTGTGATTGAGATGCTGCAAGGGAAGCTTGTATACCCTGCAGTGTTCACTGGTTCCAACTAGTAGGGGGCTCTTACTCTGGTGGGTTGCTGCTGTTTATTTTATGTGATAAAACTTCACATCACAAGATTCACATTCTGGCCAGGGGCCATGGTCCGAGATGGGTTGCTGTAGTGTAACTTCAGTCAACAGCATGCATTACTAGTGTCGTCCACTGTTACATTTAGAATTAGCTGGTGTCGTTAGTAGTGGGATAAGCAGCCAAGCATGCAAGTAGGCCATGTGCCCGTGGACTTGCACTTGCATTACATCAGTTTGTCTACAATCCTGTAGAATATCTGAAGGATGTTCTTGTTTTTGAAAATGTCACTATCTGCTTTTCTCCTCTGACTTTTGTAGTGTAACACACAGTACATGTACGTTGGTGAAACTTCACGATCGGTTGCTCTTTGTGGACTTTTCACTCATTTAGAGGAAGCATACACCAGCATCAGTAATCTGCATATTTCCCAAGAAAATACATGCCAAGCTGCTCCCAGTTCCTGTATTTGCCTCAACAACATGATGCAGGGTATATTATCGTATTGGGAATGACTGAAATCATACAGCTTAAACAAGTGTTGACTGTAACAATGAAATGGTCTTATGAATATGAACCAATCATTTTAGCCCCATATACGTAAGCTTAAATGGTTTCACTGTATTGCTAATGGCTAATGGTACAGTACAATTGCATCTGCAAATGTTGACATTCAGTGAGCTCTGTGCCCTGATTGGCTTGGCTTGGGCCTAATCAGTCAAGGTTTAGTTCAGTAGTAGAGACACTGGTCTCTAAAGCACAATATCCAATTAGGTGGAGCAAGGCTAAGTCACAGAGCAGGTGAGGGGGGTTGTCTCGTCAGTGCTCTCTCCCCTCCCACCTTAGCAGTCTCTTCACGTCCAGACGTACTACTACAATAGGCTAGGCTGCACCATTCCCACGGTACACTCTTAGAAAAAAAAGGTGCTATGTAGAACCTAAAAAGGTTATTCGGCTGTCCCCATAGGAAAACCCTTTGAAGAACCCTTATTGGTTCCAGGTAGAACCCTTTTGGGTTCCATGTATACCCCGTTCTACATGGAGCCCAAAAGGGTTCTACCTGAAACAAAAAATAGTTCTATCTTGAACCAAAAAAGCTTCTCCTATGGGGACAGCCAAAGAAACCTTTTGTAAACCTTTTTTTATTCTCAAATTCCATTAGGTTCTGTTGTTTTCATTGCAAAGATTGGATGTCCAGTTGTCCAGAGTGACTTCTAGCTGCCACGCTATCTCATTTCCCCTGGCCTGCCTATTAGCTTGAGGAGATTAGCATCGTACTTGTTCAGATCAGATTGCTCTGCTAGAGCAGCCAGCCATTTGCCAAGTCTGTGGGAGTGCTCATGTAGAAAGGGAATAATCCAGGGTTGAGAATCCTAGACAAAAGTCAATATCACACCCATTATTACCACGAGGGAGTGGGCAAAATGTGTGGTCCCCGGTCTTCACACACACAGATGGATGCAACAACTGCTCATTCGCACATCCCTCTTGAATACTGTGACAACCTGTTTGTTAGCAAGACAAGTGAATGGAACCATATGAAAAACATGGCATTGAGCTTGTGGAAGTGTAGTTGTGCAGATGTGTTTGTAAACATGGACACATGGTTGGGTTAAAGTTGTTTGCTTGAATCACTCTGATGAGGTTTCTCTCCCCTTGCAGGAGTGTTGTAAATGTTGATGGAGCTGTTTTCAGGTTGGAAACGTTGCACACCACACCAGTATATTTCCTCTCTAACTCTATTACTTCGTGGTCAAGGGCTGAGGATGGGTGGCATAACATCACACCTTTCCACTCCACAAATCCCTCATGCATTTATACCAGTCAAATTGATAAATGTGATCTCGCAACTGTATTGATGTGAAGACTTTTCTCATTTAGGCTTTTGCCTCTGAGGGGAAAGGCCTGTGAATATATAATTCCCACTGAAAAGGAATGTCATTGTTTTATTGTTTTCTCATTTATCTACTGTGAGAGCTCCCTCCAGAACTGACCCATCCCTCAGACTCTTCTCTGTACTCAAACTCATTTTGGGATTCATACCTCGTAGAGTCAACACTTTCAATGAGACCCACAGCAGTGCTTATTTATTTTGCACTAAACCACACAGCTTGTCTCAGTTACTCGATTGATTCCTTGTGCATGTTTACTCACATGAAGCAGCCATTCTTGTGCATGTTTACTCGCATAAAGCAGCCGTTCATGTGTTGTGGGGCTTTATTCATTACACAAATTCTGTTGCAATTCTGTTGCAAAACGATTTACTCCAAACGGAAAATGTTTTGCAACGAAAACAAGAGTTTCTATTGGACATATTCAGGTAGGTCCGTCCCCGTTATTTTCTTTTCTGTTTTCTTCTGAATGATTCTTAAACGGTAAACGATTTATGTTGCATTACGTAATGAATACACCCCTGCTTGATATTGTGAGGTGATGTCGTAGCCCTAGTTTGTTTCCGGCCCCTTTGTATTTTTGGGGGACATAGATTTGAGTGTGATGGAATTATTCAACGTGACAATTCAGAGCCCTATCACATTTACACAGTGTGCTAGGCTGTCATGGTGTCATCTTTTTAGGTAATTTGACATTTAGCTTTTGTGAATATTTTTGCCATTGTGCCGCGGCTCAGTAAGAGGCTATATTTTCAGCCTGCCCTTCTGAGTGGTGCATTTGTTTGGTCAAACAGAATATCAGAGAGGGCTGATGATCTTGGTTGTGCCGCCACATTTAGCTCACTCTCCAGATCCAGTTCCTTAAAAAGGAATGGAATGGAAATACATGGGTTAACAGCATGATTACAAGAATGGCATACATCAGAGAAGAAGACGGAGCTCTATCAGAGGAGGTAGATAATTGGATCAAAAGGGAAAAGTCGTCTGGTACCAAGCCACCTTATCTGTAATCATTTTCCCTTCTGCCCGCCGTCTCAGTATCAACCCGCTCCAGATTGATTAAGTTGTGTGGCCTGTATCATCTTGCGTGATTGGCAGCACTGGGAAAGGTTCTGATATTTAAATGTGTAACCTCATTCTTTTTGGGGCCAATCTTTAAAGCACCAGCCTTCATAAATGATTTTCCAGGCAGAGTGAAGAAGCATCTTGTACTGCGGACTGCTTTTTGCCGCTCCGCATCGGGAGATGAAGAGAGCAGGAGACATGAGAGTGGGTTATATGACACATGGTATTTAATACTGTTTGCTGTGCAGTGCAGTGCTGAAGCTCCCTGGACTGTAGCTGACCCTGTGTTGTCAGTGACCGTCTTGGTTATGTTTACTTTGGCGACGCTCCTGTGGAAAACGTCAAGCCTGCCCTGTTCGGTTCAGTTCAAGACATCCACCTCAGGATGTGTTGAAAGGCCTCAGTGGTACAGTACTGTCAGATCAGGAAAAAAAAATCATTGTTTCAGTTTGCTAGAAATTCTCCTCATCTGTAATGTGCAGATCAGTGCTATTGGACTTGAAAGAGAGCCTACAAAGTGTTTACTCAGCCAAGGATCGCCTAATTGTTGTTTTCGATCATCTTTAGAATTAATTTACCCTTGTTGGACAACAGTGAGCAGCAGTGCCAGTCATTATAATGTGTCTTGATCAAGAGGTATACTGTACACTACAAACCAGGCTAATGAGAGGCGGAATTAATTGTGCAAGGGGAAATGACTGCAGTTTTACGGGCTCCTAACCAATTGTGCTATTTTGTGTGTTTTTTTTGTTTTTTTTGTTGTTTGCAACTTATTTTGTACATAATGTTTCTGCCACTGTCTCTTAGCTTCTGGATATCAGAACAGCAATTAATCACCTCAAACTGGACGAAAATTGCTTCCTTAACGAGGCGTCCGTGAAGGATTTACTCCAGATACCGGATCAGGCCCAAATCCCTGTCATTCACATGAAGAGAAGCTGCCGATTCACGGGACGCAGGTCTGTGTGCCTTGTGAGAATTTGTTGGCGAGTGTGTAACCCGCCTTTTTCATCAGTCCTATTGGCCAACCTGCAATCATTGGGGAATAAAATGGATGAGCTCCGTTCAAGACTATCCTACAAACATGACATTCAAAACTGCAATATCTTATATTTCACAGAGTCGTGGCTGAACGACCACATGGATGATATGCAGTTGGCTGGTTTTTCCGTGCATTGGCAAGGCAGAACAGCTGCCTCCGGTAAGACAAGGGTTGGTGATCTGTGTCTATTTGTCAATAATAGCTAGTGCGCGAAATCAAATATTAAGGAAGTCTCAAGGTTTTGCTCACCTTAGGTAGAGTAACTCATGATGAGCTGTAGACCACACTATTTTTTCACACTATTTTTTCATCTATATTTTTCATAGCTGTCTATTTACCACCACAAACCGATGCTGGCACTAAGACCGTACTCAACCAGCTGTATAAAGCCATAAACAAACAATTAAATGCTCATCCAGAGGTGGCGCTCCTAGTGGCCGGGAACTTTAATGCAGGGAAACTTAAATATGTTTTACCTCATTTCTACCAGCTTGTTTCATGTGAAACAAGAGGAAAAAAACTCTAGACCACCTTTACTCCACACACTCCAGACGCGTACAAAGCTCTCCATCGCCCTCCATTTGGCAAATCTGACCATAATTCTATCCTCCTGATTCCTGGCTACAAGCAAAAACTAAAGGAGGAAGTACCAGTGACTCGCTCAATACAGAAGTGGTCAGATGATGCAGATTCTAAGCTGCAGGACTGTTTTGCTAGCACAGACAGGAATATGTTCCGGGACTCATTCGATGGCATTGATGAGTATAAACACATCAGTCACCGGCTTCAAGAATGACGAAATTTGGCTTGCCACCTAAAGCACACACAAACTTTTAGAGATGCACAATTGAGAGCATCCTGTCGGGCTGTATCACCGCCTGGTATGGCAACTGCACCACCCACAACCGTAGGGCTCTCCAGAGGGTGGTGCGGTCTGCACAACGTATCACCGGGTGCAAACTATCTGCCCTCCAGGTCACCTACAGCACCCGATGACACAGGAAGGCTAAACAGATCATCTAGAGCAACAACCACCCGAGCTACTGCCTGTTCACACCACTACCATCCAGAAGGCGAGGTCAGTACAGGTGCATCAAAGCTGGGACTGAGAGACTAAAAAGTTGCTTATATCTCAAGGCTATCGGACTGTTAAACAGCCATCACTAACACAGAGAGACTTCTGCCTTCATACAGACTTGAAATTATTGGCCATTAACAAATGGATCACTAGTCACTTTATTAATGCTACTGTAATAATGATGTTTACATATCTTGCATTACTCATCCCATATGTATATACTGTATTTCATATCTATTGCATTTTGCCTATGCCGCTCGGTCATTGCTCATCCATATACTGTATTTATATGTATATATTCTTATTCCATCCCTATACTTAGATTTGTGTGTATTAGGTAGTTGTTGTGGAATTGTTAGATTACTTATTGATATTGCGCCACTGTCTGAACTACAAGCACAAGCATTTTGCTACACTCGCAATAACATCTGCTAACCATGTGTATGTAACCAACAAAATGTGATTTGTTTTAAGTGCATCGATGACGTTGTCTCCCAGTGACCGTATGTACATACCCCAACCAGAAACCATGGATTACAGGCAACATCTGCACTCAGACTAACCATCAAACAGGCAAAACGTAAATACAGGACTAAGATTGAATCCTACTACACCCGCTTCGACACTCGTCGGATGTGGCAGGGCTCAAGCTGTTCATTGACTACAGCTCAGCGTTCAACACCATAGTGCCCTCAAAGCTCATCACTAAGCTAAGGACCCTGGGACTAAACACCTCCCTCTGCAACTAGAGCCTGTACTTCCTGACAAGCAGCCCCAATGTGGTAAGGGCAGGCAACAATACATCTGCCACGCTTGCGTGGCCAAGCACGACTCCAACACCATCATTAAGTTTTCCAACGGTACAACGGTGGTAGACCTGATCACCAACAACAATGAGACAGCTTATAGGGAGGAGGTGAGAGACCTGGAAGTGTGGTGCCAGGACAACCTTTCCCTCAACGTGCTATTTAATTTTTTACTTTAGTTCATGTAGTAAATATTTGTCAACTCAATACCCCATAATGACAAAGCAAAAACTGGTTTGTATAAATACATTTTTGCAAATATATTACAAATAAAAATGGAAATATCACATTTACATAGGTATTCAGACCCGTTACTCAGTACTTTGAAGCACCTTTGGCAGCGATTACAGCATCGAGTCTTCTTGGGAATGATGCTACATTCTTCCATTCTTCTCTGCAGATCCTCTCAAGCTCTGTCAAGTTGATGCCGAGCATTGCTGCATAGCTATTTTCAGGTGCTGCCACCACCATGTTTCATCGTAGGGATGGTGCCAGGTTTCCTCCAGACGTGATGCTTGTCATTCAGGCCACAGAGTTCAATCTTGGTTTCATTAAACCAGAGACTCTTGTTTCTTGAGAGTCTTTTGGTGCCTTTTGGCAAACTCCAAGTGTACTGTCATGTGCATTTTACTGAGGATCTGCTTCCGTCTGGCCACTACAATAAATACCTGATTGGTGGAGGGATGCAGAGATGGTTGTCCTTCTGGAAGTCTCTCCAATCTCCACAGAGGAACTCTCTGTCAGAGTGACTATTGGGTTCTTGATCACCTCCCTGAAGGCCCTTCTCCCCCTGATTGCTCAGTTTGGCCAGGTGGCCAGCTCTAAGAAGAGTCTTGGTGGTTCCAAACTTCTTTCATTTAAGAAGATTGGAGGCCACTGTGTTCTTGGGGACCTTCGAAGCTGCAGACATTTTGGTACCCTTCCCCAGATCTGTGCCTCGACACAATCCTGTGTCGGAGCTCTATGGACAATTCATTCAAACTCATGGCTTGGTTTTTGCTCTGACGTGCACTGTCAACGGTTGGACCTTATATAGACAGGTTTGTGCCTTTCCAAATCATGTCCAATCAATTGAATTTAGCACAGGTGGAATCCAATCAAGTTGTAGAAACATCTCAAGGATGATCAATGGAGAGAGGATGGACTTGAGCTCAATGCCAATTCTCATAGCATAGAGTCTAAATACTTACTTAAATTAGGTATTTCTGTTGTTGTTTTTTTATACATCTGCAAAAATTTCGAATAACCTTTTTTCGCTTTGTCATTAATGGGGTATTGTGTGTAGATTGCTGTGGAATTGTTTTTATTAATCCATTTCAGAATAAGGCTGTAACGTAAAAAAAATGTGGACCAAGTCAAGGGGTCTGAATACATTTCGAAGGCACTGTAGGGTTACCGTAGGGTGTATAGTAAGGTGTCAAATTATTATTCTGTTTATTATGCTCTACTAATCAAGCATTGATTGACTGAATAAGCAGCAGTTTGTGGAAACTGGCTGATCATTAGCTTCCACTGCTTTGGCATCCACCCTGAGGTCTCCCTCCATAGGATAGTGGAACACAACACTTTATTTGCCCCATCATCAGATAATAGATGTCATCAGTGGATCCTTCTCACCCTGGGTGGAGCTGTTCAGTCCAGAAGCCTCTCTCTCTCTTCACTACTTTACTCAGTGCTGGGTGTTGTTAGTGTGGTGTGTTCCTGTGTTCACACCGCTGTGTACAGTCCATGTCTGTTCTTGCCAGGCTGATGTCAGGGCTATTCCCACCCTGCGAGAGCTGCAGAGGCTGGTGTAAATGACCTAACTGTCAGTCAGTCACCACTGAACTGTTTATCTGTTGGACTCTCATTGGGGCTTCAACCACTACCACTGATGCACATCTGCAGGTATTTCGTTAAATCCCAGCCTCCTCCTTGCCCATTAGACAACTCGATGGGTAGTGTAGCGTATGCTGAATATGAATGAGTAGGTGTTTAATGGTAGACATGCCACATCTCAGGACTCTGAACAAGATAAACACGCGCAGGAGCTGTATTTTCATGGGGCCCTCTCGTGAACGTTGTAGATGAAATACATGTCTGTTATTGTTCATGGTCGCCGCCTGTCCCTTGCTAACATGTTGATGCAACAGCAAAGGTAATATTGTTAGGCTGGTAATGTATTTATGGAGGAAGTTAAGGGTGTTTGGGACTATGGGCCTAAACCTGGATTGGGTGTGTTTTACTCACAGTGGAGCGGTAGTAATTCCTAGCTATGGCTAGAGCATGGCAACATTTCTTTACTCTGAGAGGGTTCTCTTGTTGTTTAGTATCTGCTGCTGGCTCTCTGCCAGTGTTGGTCTTGATTAGCCCGCCATTATGTTCCACAAAAACAAGAGACACTTTATAATTTAAAGTGTGTGTATAGGGTGTAAGCTTTCAGAATGTCCACATGTATTAGTACTTACAGTAAGAAAAATACCAGACACCTCTGTGCTTTGTTTGTGGTCGTTTTCAGCAGGGATTTTGAGGGATTCTATACTTCAACCCCCCCATTTGGTTCGGAGGCAAAATAATAATTCACTCTGAAAGTTTGCACATGTGTAATCATTCATCTCAGTCAGTAGTCAGAGGCGGAGAGATGTCATCAAAAGAGCATTTGACACCAAGACTGAACAGACTGAAACAATTTAGTTGCCACAGTGACTGCAATTCAGCAAAGACCACATTTCCCTGGGTTTAGTCGTGTGTGTCGGAAGGTAATGAAAGGGCTTTGAAGAGCACGCTGTAGTTAAATAATTTTGTGCTCAATTTCTTTTCGCTATTATATGATGCCCTGTTGGTTGGTTTTGATGTGACGAAGAGATTGGTTGTGAATTGAGCTCCTCTGTCCTGTGACATGATTTATGACGACTAAGATTAACTATCAAACATTCATTTGTCAGAAAGAACTGTCTGCAGTTAGGAGGCACAACAATGCCTGCATTGTGCCCTGTAGTGTCTAAATTAGAAATGATAAAGCTGTTTTCTGGAACATCATAATCGATTCAGCTCCCATGTATCATTTCATAGTATATTATTCAGTTAGCAATTCTGTGTTACTTTTCTATGTTTGTTGGCTCTGTCGACTCCATTTGTCATTTACAATAGACAGTTCCATAGGAACACTGGCATGTCTCCTGCCCCATCCTGCTTATCAATCAATTATTGCTTGACTTCCTGGTCAAGGTTCATGAAACAAAACAGCCCCCATAGTGGTATATGTACAGAATCTCATATTGGTTTGAAAAAGGAAAATGCACAGGGCTAACAGAGATTCCAAGGGCTTATACCCAGGCCTTCTGTCTATTGTTGTGCCAGCATGTCTATAAAGTAGGTGAGGTGAGGGAAAAAATAGCCTTAGCGAGAAGGAAATTCAACAACCAAGGTCGTTCCCTTGGTTTTATTTGTATTCTCCTCGCTGTTAAAGTGAATCTCCCAGTGAATAATGTTTTCACTCTCTTTCTGAATGAGATCCACAGGAGCATGGAGAGAACCCCCCCCATCCCTCCATCCCTCCATCTATCTTCTCTCTCTCTCTCTCTCTCTCTCTCTCTCTCTCTCTCTCTCTCTCTCTTTCCCTCTTTTTCCCTCTTTTTCCCCTCCAACGAACAATACGGAGCCAGTGAACAAATGTGCTGGGGATAAATAAACAACTTTTATCATACAACCCCCCAAAAAACATCTACCATTTGGCTCAGGATAAAAGGACTCTGAATTAAATGCTTATACTCGATTAGATTAACGCTGCAGTAATTGTCAGGGTTGATTTATTGAGGTAATTTGTTGCCACAACACACAAGAAACATCAGCATGGTCACGGGCTGATGTAAATACAGTTAGCAATCAGGGGCCAACTCTTAGATGCTGATAATTATGTACAAAAAATGGTGCTGCCCTATTAAGTCTGCCCCGACACCAGGATCCAATCATAGAAGCTCTCCTATTAATTCAGCATATTGGCCAGGATGCAGTCCAGTAGAACTACCACTCCTGATGCTGCTCAGTTAATCACAACAGGTCTATTTCAATAAGACCCAGCCTGCCATCGTTCTATGAAGCATATTACCCTGCTAATCCAATTGTTGTTTGATTACTTGCAATGCAGCTCTCTTGATGTATATATATATATATATATATATATATATATATATATATATATATATATATATATATATATCTGACAGATTGCATCGGCTATGAAAATCAGATGCTTTAATTGTTTCATAATCTTTTTTCTTCTCTGTCTTCTCTTTGCAGGCTAAAGTAAAGAAGTTATCGAGGAAGGAACCAGCAGTGCTACAATGAGGTCTGAGGCCTTGTTGCTGTATTTCACGCTACTGAAGATTGCAAGGGCTGGCTTCCCAGAAGACTCTGAGCCAATCAGTATTTCACATGGCAACTGTGAGTACCCCGAGCTGTTTCCAACTCCCCCAAAACACCCTGCTATCCAACCACCACCCTCTACCCCCCTTTCACTCTGAGTGCTTTTGGAAGGTAGAATGTAGTTTGGTGCCCAGGGAATAAAAAAAAATAGGAGTTAGGAGCAGAATCTGAAACGGAGCCCACCCTACATCAAAGGATAATCCTGTATTTTCCTGTTGGGGCTTTCATGCAGTGTGTGATAGTATAAATACCATATGAGGCTAAGATAGGTTTATTGAGCTTTCTCTCTGTTTGGGTAGACTCTATATTCCTCCCAGCCATACATCCTCCAGCAACCTCCAGCAACCTGTCTTTCTATCAGGATTTTTAAAAACATATTGCCTTGTGTGGGAGGGAGGGGGGGGTTGCTTCTGATATTTATTGTTTTTGTTCCCCCTTCTCACAGATACAAAGCAGTATCCGGCTTTCTTTGGACACAAACCAGGAAGAAACAATACACAACGGCACAAACTGGATATCCAGCTCATCATAATAATGAACCGAACGTTGTATATCGCTGCCAGGTCAGTTCCTGCACTTTTTCTCGCAGGCCACTAGCTCTCATATCAGTTCGAGTTTTTGATATTCCCCACAAAGTCATATCAGATGAGATTACAATGAATTGGGAATATGTGATGCTATTTTAATCCAATAATGTGAGGCCGTTCCTTGTGTAATGTCAGGTAATTTCATTGTACTCTATGTGAATGTTATTTTGATTTCATTATTGAAATGTATTTGGGGGAGGCAGGGTGAAGTAGCATATTAATAATAATTTTGTACATCCCATTTCTGTTTAAGTGGATACGCACACAAAGAAATGGTATAAAATGTCAAACCAAAACAAGGTATACCAGTTCAATTCAATTAAAATCAACTAGATTCAAATCCACTGAATACAATTCCATTGATTTAATGTAAATCAATAAATAATTTTTTTAAATGTGTGTGTTGAAGAGGCTTAAAAAAAGACACTGACTTAGCCAGACTGGTATCTTTTGGCAGACAGAGGTGCACAGCGGATAAACTATATTCTATTTTAAGTATGATACTGTTTGTGGCTATTTCTCTTTGTATTATTATTGTATCTTATTATTATAGTCCATCAGTCTTGCTGTAAAAGTTCTTCCAAGCACCTCAAAGAACTTTCTTGCAACCTTGTGGCCCCACTGAACACAGGCTATAAATAAAGGGTCTAGGGCTGAAACTGAGGTTGTCTGACAGAGATGCCAGAGTCTGCATCAATAGTTTTTTCCATGGGGAAAGGATATTGATTTCATTTGACACCATTTGACACATTTTTGTGTATCATTATTTTTTCTGGAACTCAAATGTACTAATCAAATCAAATGTATTCATATAGCCCTTCGTACATCAGCTGATATCTCAAAGTGCTGTACAGAAACCCAGCCTAAAACCCCAAACAGCAAGCAATGCAGGTGTAGAAGCACTAGCTTGCTTGGACATGGGAAAAAAATATAATAATAGACCTTACATGTTACAATGTGAACAAAGCCACATCATTCTCCACTGCATTGGAGGATACAGATACGGATTTGTGTCTTTTTTTGTATTGGCCCAATAACATAGTAGATTGATTTGATGCTTTTGAAAGCAACAATGGGTTTCTGAAAGCGCTACAAAATAAGTGGCCATTGAAGCCTGGTCTCTAAGTAGCAGGACTGTTTAACACATCTGTGGTCATTAAGGAGGTGTTGGGCGCTTTGGAGTCCTAGCCTTTGGTCTGACTGCTGCCTCCCACCTGCTCCATACCAGGCCTGGGAGAAATGAGAAAGGGAGGGTTTTATTTAGTGGGGGTGGCTTGAGGACAACAAGGTGTATCTCTCAGTAGCGCATTTAAAGGAGACAGGAATTCCGACGGTCACATGGCGAGGGGGGAATGTGACACAGGGATTGTTGGAATTGTTGTCGTTGAGAAGAGTAGATTGATTATAACTGGGAGAAATGTTTGAATCAATAGAATTATGTCACCGAAGCAAAGTGGACACCGAGATTGCTGAGCACAAACGGATATTAACAACTAGATGACCAACAGTATAAAGCAAATAGTTGGATGGTCATTGCAAGAACAGAATTCAGAGTAAGTCAACAGGCCAACCGTACAAACCATACAATGAAAACTTGACCTAATCAGATCTCAGTTGAGGCCCATAAACTGTCTTTACACAGGCAGACCAATTTGGATTATTTTTCCACTAATTGTGACTCACCACCTTCAGTCTTATGTAGCAAAATTGTTGATGTTTTTTTTACTCAGAGCTACAAAATGGTATATCATACATAGCATTTTTGAAGAGCAAAGGGAAAGCATTTCTACTTTGAAAGTTGATACACTTGTAAACTCACTTTTGAGAAAAGGGCCTTTGAATGTTTTGGTACCTACTAGAGAGCTCTCATTTGTCTACACCAATTCAGCATTGTCTACACCCATTCAGCATTGTTCACGCGCTCTTAAGCCAGCCCCACCCATCTCTTTAAGGATTCACATGAGGTCATGTGCTAAACAGTGAGTAGTGTAGTAAAGATCAAGACTAACTGTGGCATTAGGCTCCAAAAATGAAAAATGAAAGAAAAAATATTAGATGACGCCTACCCAGACACACTTGTCTAAATTGATGTCAAAGAAATGCTTTAACCACCAGCCGCATCCAGTGGTGAAAAAGTACTAAATTGTCATACTTGAGTAAAAGTATAAAATTTCATATTCCTTATATTAAATCAGACGGCACAATTGTATTTTTAATTTTTTTTTATTGACGGAAAGCCAGGGGCACAATGTCCTTCAGTATCAAAAGTAAAAATATAAACCATTTCAAATTGCTTACATTAAGCAAACCAGACGGCACAACTTTATTATTTTTAGTTGATGGAGAGCCAGGGGCACGCAATTGTGTTTAGTGAGTCTGCCAGATCAGAGGCAGTAGGGATGATCAGGGATGTTCTCTTGATATGTGTGAATTGGACAATTTTCCTGTCAAAATGTTACAAGTACTTTTGGGTGTCAAGAGTATGGAGTAAAACGTGCAGAATTTTCTTTACGAATGTAGTGAAGTAAAAGTTGCCAAAATTATTAATAGTAACGGAATGTACTAATTCAACAAAAAAATACTTAAGTAGTACTTTAAAGTATTTACTTAAGTGCCTTCATACCAGTACATTAGCATACTTTATATACTGTTACACATGCACTTATCACATATTATTCCATACATAAGTTAAGGCCATGCAAACTGAATTGAAACCTGAGTGAGGTGCACATGTACAGTACATAAACAGGGGCATGCGTCACATATTTATGTGCTGGACACTTGATACGATCACATGATATTGTTGTGGTATGTCACAAAATCATGTTATGACCACACATATCAATATTAATTTTATATATCAATATTTTGCTGTCTGCCTATGTGGATTGTCTCTACAGAAGGTGTAAACGGTACAGCCAAATGGTTACTTGCATAGTAGCAATATCAGAAATAGATAGTGTCAACACAAATACAATATACAGTATGTACAAGAACAATATCAATAGCGATATCAGTGATAGACGAGGTAGTTATATGCATAGAATCAGGGATAAAGTGGCTGAGAAGCAGGATAAACAAACAAAAAATAGTAGCAGCAGTGTATGGCGTGTGTGGTAGGAGAGTGTCATGTGAATAGAGGCACTGCAGATAGTGCCGATGACTGGTCCGTCCAAACCACACATGAAGGGAATCTATATTCGGAGAGCCTGTTTCTGTCCTGTCCTTGACTTTGGTGCAGGGCATGTGATGTCCATAGCCTCTTCGTTGCAAAACTCCCTGATCTTCTCAAAATGCTAGTTTGTCTAGCTGTGTCCAGTCCAGGTGGTGATTTTACAGGCAGACCATCTATGAGAGGAAGGATGTCAGCATTGCACAGCAGCTGAAGCCTGGTCCCGACAGTCCAAACGCTCCTTGGGGAATAACACCAGGCTCCAGAGTGTTGAATCTGTAAAACAGGGAATAACAAACAAAATCTGAATATATTACAACCCTGCACAACATCAATTCACCTCCCAAGCTTAGATAAGAATAATACAATGAAATTATACAATGAAAATTATTTTTTACCTGAAGTACTGGTACTGCTTGATCTGTGGCAGCGGTCTGATGTACGGAGTCAGGTGTTGTTGCCAGCCATAGCTTTCCACCAGCACTGTACCATCCCCCAGTTCAACCAGCTGTGGGATGTAGACCCCTGCCACAGTGCCGTCCTTCACAACACCAGCAATCTCAGACAAAGTGTTCACACTGGTCTTTCTAAAGCGCTGCTTGATGAGGCCGAAGCACGAGTCGGGGACAAACCACTGCCGTTATCACAATTCAGGTCCATACGTGTTTTCCCAACTCCGTAGTTGGTGAAGAAATGGTGCATGTAATTGATGACTGCGCTGGTGCCTTTGGTTGTGCCAGCTCTCTTATTGTGGACTGTATGACTGGTGGATTCGAGTCAGGCGTGTTCTACTGATTGATGCTGAAAGACAAATTCCAGATACAAATATATTAGCATTATTATACACTGCTCAAAAAAATAAAGGGAACGCTAAAATAACACATCCTAAATCTGAATGAATGAAATATTCTTATTAAATACTTTTTTTCTTTACAGTGTTGAATGTGCTGACAACAAAATCACACAAAAATGATCAATGGAAATCAAATGTATCAACCCATGGAGGGTCTGGATTTGGAGTCACACTCAAAATTAAAGTGGAAAACCACACTACAGGCTGATCCAACTTTGATGTAATATCCTTAAAACAAGTCAAAATGAGGCTCAGTGGTGTGTGTGGCCTCCACGTGCCTGTATGACCTCCCTACAACGCCTGGGCATGCTCCTGATGAGGTGGCGGGTGGTCTCCTGAGGGATCTCCTCCCAGACCTGGACTAAATCCTACCCCGGTCAACAGCACTGCACCCCCAACAGCAACTCGCCCAAGCCTTCCCCATTTCTCCTTCTCCCAAATCCATTCAGCTGATGTTCTGAAAGAGCTGCAAAATCTGGACCCCTACAAATCAGCCGGGCTAGACAATCTGGACCCTTTCTTTCTAAAATTATCTGCCGAAATTGTTGCCACCCCTATTACTAGCCTGTTCAACCTCACTTTCGTGTCGTCTGAGATTCCCAAAGATTGGAAAGCAGCTGCGGTCATCCCCCTCTTCAAAGGGGGGGACACTCACCACATCCTCATCGGCAGACTCGACAGCCTTGGTTTCTCAAATGATTGCCTCGCCTGGTTCACCAACTACTTCTCTGATAGAGTTCAGTGTGTCAAATTGGAGGGTCTGCTGTCCGGACCTCTGGCAGTCTCTATGGGGGTGCCACAGGGTTCAATTCTTGGACCGACTCTCTTCTCTGTATACATCAATGAGGTCACTCTTGCTGCTGGTGAGTCTCTGATCCACCTCTACGCAGACGACACCATTCTGTATACTTCCGGCCCTTCTTTGGACACGGTGTTAACAACCCTTCCGGCAAGCTTCAATGCCATACAACTCTCCTTCAGTGGCCTCCAATTGCTCTTAAATACAAGTAAAACTAAATGCATGCTCTTCAACCGATCGCTACCTACACCTACCCGCCTGTCCAACATCACTACTCTGGACGGCTCTGACTTAGAATACGTGGACAACTACAAATACTTAGGTGTCTGGTTAGACTGTAAACTCTCCTTCCAGACCCATATCAAACATCTCCAATCCAAAGTTAAATCTAGAATTGGCTTCCTATTTCGCAACAAAGCATCCTTCCCTCATGCTGCCAAACATACCCTTGTAAAACTGACCATCCTACCAATCCTCGACTTTGGCGATGTCATTTACAAAATAGCCTCCAATACCCTACTCAACAAATTGGATGCAGTCTATCACAGTGCAATGTCACCAAAGCCCCATATACTACCCACCATTGCGACCTGTACGCTCTCGTTGGCTGGCCCTCGCTTCATACTCGTCGCCAAACCCACTGGCTCCATGTCATCTACAAGACCCTGCTAGGTAAAGTCCCCCCTTATCTCAGCTCGCTGGTCACCATAGCATCTCCCACCTGTAGCACACGCTCCAGCAGGTATATCTCTCTAGTCACCCCCAAAACCAATTCTTTCTTTGGCCGCCTCTCCTTCCAGTTCTCTGCTGCCAATGACTGGAACGAACTACAAAAATCTCTGAAACTGGAAACACTTAACTCCCTCACTAGCTTTAAGCACCAACTGTCAGAGCAGCTCACAGATTACTGCACCTGTACATAGCCCACCTATAATTTAGCCCAAACATCTACCTCTTTCCCAACTGTATTTTATTTATTTATTTATTTTGCTCCTTTGCACCCCATTATTTTCATTTCTACTTTGCACATTCTTCCATTGCAAAACTACCATTCCAGTGTTTTACTTGCTATATTGTATTTACTTTGCCACCATGGCCTTTTTTGCCTTTACCTCCCTTCTCACCTCATTTGCTCACATTGTATATAGACTTGTTTATACTGTATTATTGACTCTATGTTTGTTTTACTCCATGTGTAACTCTGTGTCGTTGTATCTGTCGAACTGCTTTGCTTTATCTTGGCCAGGTCGCAATTGTAAATGAGAACTTGTTCTCAACTTGCCTACCTGGTTAAATAAAGGTAAAATAAAAATTAAATAAATAAATAAAGCATCCGCCAACTCCTGGACAGTCTGTGGTGCAACGTGGCGTTGGTGGATGGAGTGAGACATGATGTCCCAGATGTGCTCAATTGGATTCAGGTCTGGGGAACGGGCGGGCCAATCCATAGCATCAATGCCTTCCTCTTGCAGGAACTGCTGACACACTCCAGCCACATGAGGTCTAGCATTGTCTTGCATTAGGAGGAACCCAGGGCCAACTGCACCAGCATATGGTCTCACAAGGGGTCTGAGGATCTCATCGCGGTACCTAATGGCAGTCAGGCTACCTCTGGCGAGCACATGGAGGGCTGTGCGGCCCCCCAAAGAAATGCCACCCCACACCATGACTGACCCACCGCCAAACCGGTCATGCTGGAGGATGTTGCAGGCAGCAGAACGTTCTCCACGGCATCTCCAGACTGTCACGTCTGTCACATGTGCTCAGTGTGAACCTGCTTTCATCTGTGAAGAGCACAGGGTCTGGTAAAGGAAAAACGTCCTGCACGGTGTTGGGCTGTAAGCCAACCCCCACCTATGGACATCAGGCCCTCATACCACCCTCATGGAGTCTGTTTCTGAACGTTTGAGCAGACACATGCACATTTGTGGACTGCTGGAGGTCATTTTGCAGGGCTCCGGCAGTGCTCCTCCTGCTCCTCCTTGCACAAAGGCAGAGGTAGCGGTCCTGCTGCTGGGTTGTTGCCCTCCTACGGCCTCCTCCACGTCTCCTGATGTACTGGCCTGTCTCCTGGTAGCGCCTCCATGCTCTGGACACTACGCTGACAGACACAGCAAACCTTCTTGCCACAGCTCGCATTGATGTCCCATCCTGGATGAGCTGCACTACCTGAGCCACTTGTGTGGGTTGTAGACTCCGTCTCATGCTACCACTAGAGTGAAAGCACCGCCAGCATTCAAAAGTGTCCAAAACATCAGCCAGGAAGCATAGGAACTGAGAAGTGGTCTGTGGTCCCCACCTGCAGAACCACTCCTTTATTGGGGGTGTCTTGCTAATTGCCTATAATTTCCACCTGTTGTCTATTCCATTTGCACAACAGCATGTGAAATTTATTGTCAATCAGTGTTGCTTCCTAAGTGGACAGTTTGATTTCACAGAAGTGTGATTGACTTGGAGTTACATTGTGTTGTTTAAGTGTGCCCTTTATTTTTTTGAGCAGTGTACAATAGATGCGAAATGGCGTTCTGAGATATCACTACACACAGTTCACACAGTTCACACATCTAACGTCAGCTGGCTCACTAACAGCAAGCTTTAACTAGTAATACAAACAGATTGTCATAGCTAGCTAAAGTTAACCAATAGGTTCAATGTTAGCTAGCAAACATTAGGCTAAATCTAGCGATGCAAAATGGCATTCTGAGAAAACATCACTAACGTTACATACCCCTCATACACATAAGTTAATGTTAGCTAGCAAGCCAGCCACCTAACCTCAGCTAACGTTAGCTAGCTAACAGCAAGTTTTAACTTGGGATCTGTCGTTTAGACATGTTACATTTACATTAGCTAGCTAAAAAATTAACTATAATCCCAATCCATAGAGTAACGTTACTAGCAATACAAACCGATTGTCATAGCAAGCTAAAGTTAAACAAATAACGTTAGGTTTAATGTTAGTTAGCAAGCCAGCCATCGAACTCCAGCTGGCTAGCTAACTGCAAGCTTTAGCTTGCAATGAAAATAACTTTCTGACAAAATGAGAAACGTATAACGTTAATATCTGAATCCTTAACTAGATTCTTACCGGTATACATGAATGAAAGCTTCACTGCAGACTGCAACCCCTTTTATAAGACATCCTGTATTGTTTCCATTTAGTTTGCACAGCTTGTTTGGCCCTTTGTGTTGCACTGATTTCAAAACGTGTTATTTTCAGTGTGAGAGAGTCAGCATGCGTCGTCCAGAAAGTAGTCCATCACAACTTTTTCCCACTGACCTTTGTCGATAGTGCCTGATAAATTCAGGGCAGCAATGCTATTGAGAGCAGAAGAAGCATATTTGCAGGTCTCCATGGCTAACATTATATCTTTCAAAAATACTATTATGAGCAGCTCATTTTATAGACAAAAGATGCAACACCACAGACCAATCCAAACTCATCTTTCGGCATGTCCAGCCCACTCATTATTTCAGCCAATCATGGCTAGCGGGAAGGTTGCTGACTTTCTCTGTGGCTAAACCAGCTAGGCTCTTAATTTAAATATTGTATTCGTATTTACAGATGACATACAAGTTTGATATTAAGGCACATGAAAGTTCACATGTTTGGCATTTTTGCCAAAAAAACAAACATATTTTTTACATTTTTTTAAAAATATGTTCAATAGGCTCTCATGTGAAGTCGTGACTTGAGACGTACGCCTAGTTTCCTGAATCGGGTCACAATTGGTCTTTTGACCAATCAGATCAGCTCTTTTGCCAGGATTGGGCTGCCGGTGTATAGTCATAACCCAGTGAAATGTGTCTGTTGTGGACCAGTGTTGAGGGCCCAGTTTTGTGGGGACAGTGTTGAGGGCCCAATGCTGTGGGTCCAGTGTTATGGCCATTATGCCATGCCTGAAGACCAGAAATCTCAGTGTGCAGCCTGCAGATGGTCAGTGGAAACCATGTCCAAAACCAAACTCTGTTTCAGGCCATTTTGTGAATGGTATAAATCCTTTTGGTTCTTGTTTTACGCTAGCAATAACACCACAAGCTCTTTTAGCAGCAGGACATGCAAACATATCCACTGCCAAAATTGTAAATAGATGAAAGTGTCTTAATCTGGAGAAAAAACGTAATCTTTGGCAATGCTGGAGCTCCAACATATGCTGTAATTGACATTATTTGGTCTTTTTGGGAGTAGTTTTAAACAGTTATCTTGATTAGGTCATTCTCTTTAGTCATTTGTGGCTTGTAATATGTTAATTCTTCCATAGTTATGCATTCAGTTCATGTCATTGGTTTAATATTCTGTATAATTTTCTCAATTCCTTTTTATAAAAGACATAATCCACATGCCAGGATATTACACATTTGAATCAGTCATGTTCTTTGACTAGCTGTTAGTCTAATATCTTAATGGGAAGAAAACCAAAACGTTTACTTTTGAGTAATATCTTTTTAGTCTATTTTATTTTGATTTATGTAACCTTTATTTAACTAGGCAAGTCAGTTAAGAACAATTTGTGTCATTGGCCTATCTAGTAATTCTCATGGTGATGAGCAATGACATTATGTTTAATGTAATATTTGTCTGCTTTAATTTACCATATTTCTAAGCTAAAGTATGCATACATCAATGTTGTCATGAATTCTAATAAAACTGGGAATTAATGTCACCACCCAGTGAGCACAAGATGTTGAAAATACATATTTCCATGTCTTTTCAACCAAAAATATTTATGTTCAACGTCTTGTGTTCATAGGGCAGTCTGGCTCCTTCTGTGCACTGCCCATACTCAGCCTGGCATCGGTTGTCAGAGGCCTACTCCCTGCTGTATGTTGAGTGTGTTCTTGTGGTGCTGCTGTGTGGGTGTGTGTTTGCTAGCCCTGACCAGGGCCGACTCTGTGATCAGATGAAGAGCAGACACTGAGGCTTAGCCCAGACTTAAGCTCTGTCCTGGTGTCTGCCCGCAGAGACGATCAACCGGCCACTGCTAGCCTGCCAATAACAGCCAGCAGGTACCCCAAGACCCAGGTCATGCCGCATGCTGGGCATAGTCACCATTCCCTGCCCTCAACTCCCGCTAACCATGGCAACGGCACCCACCCTCTGTTTACGCCCCTCAATAAGGGTGGGAATGGTAAAGTCTGCCTGCGTGCATGTGAAAGCATGTCCCCGGTCCTCATGAAAACCCTGGGTATCTTTGGGCTGCCCCACTGGAGGCGCATGGGTCTCAATTATTCTAGTCGCCATCAAATCCTGTTAAAGCCTGTTAATGATGCGGATTACACTTCCTCTGCCTCTCAGAAGCAGGCCGTAATTTTTTCCACTGCAGTGTTCTGCCTGTACAAAATGTAAATAAGACTCGGCCAAAAGGACAGCCAGAAAATACTCAATGAGGCTCCTCTTTAAGCCACTCCTGAGTGTAATCGTGCCCATTTTTCTCTCTACCCTCCCATACACTTGTGTTGGGATGTGAGCGAAACAATGTACAATGCCCCCCTACCACACATAATCTAGTTATGAAGAGGGTGGAATATGGGGAGGGGGGTGTTCCATTTGGAGGCGATAGGTGTGGGATGCATACTAATCAGGGCCCCCTTTCTGCCGTCCGAGCGCGAGATTGTTTCACAAAGGGTCACCAGATGGACCGCACTGGCCTGCAGTTCCCCCCAGAAGAAATGGGGTGTTATGAAAACGACATTCCCTAGCACAAAGCCCCTCTGTTCTCATGGTTGGATGTCCAAGTCCTCCTCTTTCCCCCTAGACACACCAAAGCGTTACTTTCAACTTTCAATGTTTAGAGCCATGCAGATATTTACATACCTTCCATCCAACTCACATTCTTACGCCCCTATTTTCGGGAAGTACAGAGCCCACTCCGCAGTGATTAATATCACATAAAAAAACAGCTTGTGAATGCTGATTGGCTGAAAGCCGTGGTACTGTATATCACACCGTATACCATGGGTATGACAAACAATGGCTATATAGCAATAAGGCACCTTGGGTGTTTGTGATATATGGCCAATATACCACAGCTAATAAACTGTACCATGGAAATTTAGAAGATGTATTTTAGAAGTTACACTACCACATAGAGCGCAGTGGAGATGAGAGGCGATCTGGCCTGCTGTATATTTAAGAGCTCGACCATATATTTAGTGGAGGAAATGAATGGGGACTTGATCTGACATGAGCCCAGGTGCAGACAGTGTTTGACTGCTGCTGTTGACACAGAGACAGCTCCAGCATTGTCCTGCCAGGATGTTTGCATGACGCTTGGCTTGGCTCTGTCTTATCTCTGCTGGAGCTCTGCTCTGATTCGACTGCTAGAATCACTAGGCTCTGAAACACTGGCCACATCACCAGGAGGGAGCAAATGATTGTAAATATGGACTTTTTGGAACAATGTCTCCAATTTGGATCAATTAGGCAAAGCATGTGGTGGAGAGAGAATCCAGAGAATCTTAATGAAGAACATTTTGAGGAGGATGTCTGTGGCCTGAGCTTGAATCAGATTTTTGTCGCAGCTGTGCAGTGAAATTATTTGCCAGTGCAGATAAGAGTGAACTTTCTCCCAGAAAGAAGATACTTTTGTATATATAGTGTATGTGGACACCCCTTCATATTAGTGGATTTGTCTATTTCTGCCACACCTGTTGCTGACAGGTGTATAAAATTGAGCACACAGCCATGCAATCTCCGTAGACAAAAATGAAGAGCTCAGTGACTTTCTAGTGGCACTGTCATAGGATGCCACCTTTCCAGCAAGTCGGCCCTGCTAGAGCAGCCCCGGTCAACTGTAAGTTGTCTAGGAGCAACAATGGCTCAGCCATGGTGGTAAGCTATACAAGCTCACAGAACGGGATTGCCGAGTGCAGAGAGAGAGAGAGAGAGAGAGAGAGGGTGGAGCTTCTCCAAATGCTACGCTCTCAAGATTAACGATTTAATTTACGACGTAGCGCTGATAACATAACGTAGTCAGGTTTTATCCTCTTGGACAGGTATTCCCAAACCAGGGATACGTGCAATGCCGTCGGGGGTACGCCAAATAAAAATGTGATTCCCATTTTTTTTTAAATATATATTTAAAATATAAATATTTTTGTTAAAAACAATTGCTTCACATTTTCAAACAGTCCATTTATTTTTTCCAACGGGGCTATACATTTGGGTGAGTTTTTTTTCTTGACTGAGTAGCCTCGTTTCACTGCAAAATTAAAATGAAACCATATAGTGTTCAGCGAATTTACAACACAATGTCAAATATAGATAGCCTAGTCAAATAATTAACATCCAATCACATTAACCTAGTTTCTCACACGACTGACCTATCTGGGTGATGTTTTTCTCGCCTGGATGATCTGAGTTTACGATTACAGGGACTCTCCGCAACTATATTCAATGTGCGGGACAAAATTGAGGCTATGATTAAGAAGTTGGAGCTCCACTCTGTCTGCATTGTCAAGGACAACACACAGGTCTTTCCATCATTGTATGATTTTTTTGTGTGCAAACTAACTCAAACTTACAGACAATGTCAAATGTGATAAACCGAAGCACCTGAGTGAGTTGGGTGCGCAATTACACAGGTACTTTCCCAAAACAGATGACACAAACAACTGGATTCGTTATCCCTTTCATGCCCTGTCTCCAGTCTCCAGTCCACACACTGATATCTGAACAAGAAAGCTTCATCGAAATTGCAACAAGCGGTTCTGTGAACATTTTATCAGAAGCCACTGCCAGATTTCTGGATTGGGCTGCGCTCAGAGTATCCTGCCTTGGCAAATCGTGCTGTTAAGACACTGATGCCCTTTGCAACCACATACCTACGTATGTGAGAGTGGATTCTTGGCCCTCACTAGCATGAAAACTAGATACAGGCACAGACTGTGTGGAAAATTATTTAAGACTGAGATTCTCTCCAATACAACCCAACATTGTAGAGTTATGTGCATCCTTTCAAGCACACCCTTCTCATTAACCTGTGGTGAGTTATTCACAATTTTCGAATAACAAATAAGGTTTTATATGTAAGATGGTTAAATAAAGAGCAAATGATTGATTTTTATTATATTATTATTTGTGCCCTGGTCCTATAAGAGCTCTTTATCACTTCCCACAAGCCGGGTTGTGACAAAAACTCACACTCAATCTTATGTTTAATAAATGTATATTTAAACTACATTCACACAGTCATCTCAAAAAAATGAATCTCAAAAGTGGTTGCAGCGTTGAGCACGGTCACCTTTCCCTCCGCAAACAAGCCTGTCAATCACTCTCAGAGCCTTTCTTCACAGTCAGTAAACACAGTCTGGCAGAAAGGTAGTTAACTCCTGAGTTTATGTGTTCCATATGCGGGTAGGAAAGTCTGGATTACCAGTGAAATGCATAGGTCTTGTCTGCGCTTTAATGAGTGTTAGTATAGATTTCCTATGGCTGAACATAATGCTTAATTGACCTGAACAGCATCGAGTGACTTGGCAAAAACCCCCACCCCCCACAAACCTTTCCCATGAACAAAGAGGCTTTTGTCTGGGCGGCAGCAGCACTGTAAACTTTTGTTGACTGCTTCTGTCTGACAGAGTAAATAGCCCCTTTGTATATTGTTATTTTTTGCCAGTTTGAACAAAGTTTAGACAAATATGAACCGTTTAAGATTTACTGGTGTAGAAATGGTTGAATTGTTGTTGAGTGCCTCTCTTATTTCCTCTCTTTCAGGGATCACATATACACGCTGGATACAGACACCGTCAACTCCGAGGAGATCTTTTTCAACAAGGTGAGTATTTTTGGGGGGAAGATGTGTTGTTCTGCGCCGTCCTCCGGGGTGACCATACCGAACACTCGCCTAATTACCTGGCGGACCGTCCTGTCCAGTCCCTTTCCAGCGGCTTGCCTGGCGTGAGACACGGCAACGCCATGACCCCACTAAGCACGTTATCCTATCAGGCACCAACCCACATGCGTCATTGCTGGTCAGCAGGACGGGGCCAAGAGAGAAACCTGAGATGTATGGACATATGTAACAACCTCCAACCTCAGTGTCTCCTCAGTGTCTGTGTGATCCACCTAGTTGGGGCAAATAATAAGAGCAAGCCGGAATCTCTGTCTCAAAGAGACTGAGACAGAGAGATTGATCACTGAGAGCCTGTTTAGCAGTAGTCTTTAATCAGTGGCCAGGCTCCAAACACTAACACTGCACTGTAGCTGTAGTAGAGGCTACTCTGCTGTGGAATGGCAGTTCGCTGGCTTCAGAGCAGCCTTGAGAGGACCCACAGGGCACAAGCAGAGTGCAGTCAATCGTGCGAGGTGACTGCCTGGTGCTCCGGGCCGGGCTCTGGCTCTCTTGAGGAATGATGACCACGGTAACTAAGCAGAGATCTCAATTGATTCCCCATCAATTTACTCTCCACAGAAACTGACATGGAAGTCCAGACAGGCAGATGTGGACACCTGCCGAATGAAGGGGAAGCACAAGGTACAGACTACTGATCTACTTATTCTCCCTCTCCTCAATGTACTGAAGGACACAGAATACATAATAATAACTAGGGCCAGGAGCTTTTCTTGCCCATGGGACCCTACCAGGAAAATGCATGTGCATATTCATTTAAACCTACTTATGCCACCTCAGAATTCCTTGCTGTCTCAAATGCTTCTATATGAATACTCTATCGTGAAATGAATATTTACCTGTTGTTTTTTTATTATGGCATGGACAAATCCACCCATTTCCTTTATTGTGTAATTCATGTTATGTTTTCCATGCATTTGACATTCTCATCAAATAATACACTGTAGAGTTAATAGCATTCCATGAAGGTAAACTAGTCAGTCGCCATCATTCATTCCTTTGAACGTAGCTGTCAATGTCGTTTCACTCTTGTTTCTTTTCAGCACAAGAATGAGACAATTAACATTTTTTTCCCCCTTTCTCCCCAAGGATGAATGTCACAATTTCATCAAGGTCCTCCTGCAGCAAAACGATGACACCTTGTTTGTGTGTGGAACAAATGCTTTCAACCCCTCCTGTCGAACTTACAAGGTACAGCTCCCATTGCTCCCTACTACCCATGCTCTGACTTCACCTGTTAAGAATATGCCACCAACACAGTGCTGTATTTCACCAATATTTACGACGTAAAGCAGAAGATATGTGGAGAGATGGACATTGATGGATTACTTTCAAAAGCCCATGGTCAGATCTGTCCCTTTTTCTACGTGCAGTTTGTCATGTTTGATTTAAAAGCAGGTAAACATATGTTGACATGTAGGCATAGCAGTTATATTGAAATAAGATGCTCTAATCAAGACAGGCGGCCACCTCAGTTGTCAAGGCATTTTTGGAATAGTTTCAAGATTTGGCTTTGGCTTTGGCAGAATTATTAAGCCTGTCTTCTTTAGAGAGGAGCACCATCTGATTAAGGCAGCCCCCTGCAACTCTATGAATCAGAGGGGTTGGGTTAAATGCGGAAGACACATTCAGTTGAATGCATTCAGTTGACTAGGTATCCTCCTTTCCCCTTATATGTCATCCTTAGGAAAGATATCTCTAGAAGGCAGTTGTTGTTGGCATGTTGGGAAATAAATTGGTGCCACAGTAGACTTGATTTGAAGGTGTTGTTGAGAGACATCAGGGATTTGTTGTTTACTGCTGAACAAGACTCTTTGCTTCATTGGGTTTTTGGTTTCAACGAAGCACAGAAAAGGCTTGTGTTCTCACTTGAGCATTCTTTAGAGAATGCAGAATTTATGCCCAAATTTTATAGGCATGGTTAGTTTTACAGTTCCTCTGCTCCCATTTCAGACCCTTTTAATTGTTATTACTGGTATATTGTCTGCGAAAAGCTGACATCCTCACTGACATACCGTAACACTTAACGAGTGGCGCTGTAAAATGTGTAAACGTTATGAGGAAGAGGTGAAATGAACAGGCTGTGCCTGTCGGCTGTGGGCCGTTGGCAGGCTCTCCCAGCTGACCGATTCCAGGCTTTTGAGGTGCATCCACTCCTCAATGCTCAGCCTGGTTTTGATTTAGGGGGAGAGAGTATGTGTGCGCATGCATCCTCCTTGGCTACAGTTTGCCTCACCATCTCGATGACCTGACAGGCCTGAAAAGAGCTTCTGTTTCGGGGCCAACCTCATCCCACATTAATCAGAGCCACGGGGAGGGGGGAAGGCTATACAAATGTTGCTGTCGACGGCAGCTACATCCCATGCCCCCCCACCCCCACCCCCCACACACACTCCTGAGGGCCGCTCAGACAGACACCTTGGCAGCCATGGGCCGCTCCCCTGAGCTAAGGCCCAGCTCGCTTTGTGCAATAAAGCCTCCCTCCCTAGCTGCCTGATATTCTATGGGTGTCCATTACGTCACCTGCATTGCTTGCTGTTTGGGGTTTTAGGCTGGGTTTCTGTACAGCACTTTGAGATATCAGCTGATGTACGAAGGGCTATATAAATAAATTTGATTTGATTTGATGTTGCCGGGCGGAGCAGGGGAACAGTCCTGAGAGGGCCCAGGTGATATGGATCAGCCATGGTGTAAAGCCTCAGCCCTAGTCCGACAGGCAGCAGAGAAATGGAGTGTGACTGTCTCAGTGGGAGAGTCATTGCACTGAAATTGTGCACACTATGATTTCCCATAGCAGTGATAAACCCTATAGGATAGCAACATAGACATTCAAGGCCCCTTTCCACTGTGGAAGCAACCACCTGAACGCCATGCTAGAGATGTCCTTATTTTCTATTTGTATTAATAATTTTCATAATTAATTAACATCCTCAAGGTTAGGTATAGCTTTCCATGTTTCTAATTGTTTATGGAAAAATAAAAGAATGTCTTCAGGAGCAAGAACATCATTGTGTATCCCTTTTCTCCTTGCTGTTTGATAGTGGATTGACCTCATATGTCTCCCAATTGCCTTGGAGTCTCTTCCTCCTATTCAAATGGCAGGAATATATCACTGACAGAGAGCCAAGCCCACAGTAGACAGAGGTCATTGCCACTGTGAAATTAAACAGGCAGAAGGGGGGCCTCCCTCCCTCCACCAATGCTGCAGCAGAACCCAGTCCAAGTAACAGATAGTCCAAGAGACTAAGGCATATTGCCTCAACACCCACAGTGACAGCATAGTGCATCAACACCCACAGTGATACAGTTGAAATGAGTGCCCTCAGACTAGCTACGCCATATCTTTAATAGAAAATAAATGTAATTGGAATTTCCTGTCTCAAAAAATGTGTCTCTGTTTATACAATTATTCATATTTTGATAGCAGAGAGAAAAATCCACTGCTGGTGTTAGTTGTCTTAATAAAAGGTCATGAGTAATTTTCACTGCCAAAACAGCTTCATCTATTTCTCTGGCAGGGTTTTCTGCACTTAGTGAGAGTGTGTGTGACCTTTTTAGTGGCCAGATGATAGCTGTTTCCACCGAGACAGGAATAGAAAATAAAATGACCTGTTTAGAGACCAAAAAGGGCAGTGTAAGCACTTCGCCTTTCTTGGCAAGCTGCAGTCTTTGTCAAGAGTATGCTAACTTTGTTAGCTTTGTTAGCATACAGCGATCTTGACCTCAGCCTATGCCCCGTATGAAAGACTCATGCCTACTGGGGATGACACGGGTACCCATGGGGGAGGTAACTGACCTTTCACCCAGATATGATACTCAGCCACTGCCACTACTGCTGCAATGTTGTGTGAAATATGGTGCCATATTTAACACAATAACATCATTTTCCAATGAGGATAGGGTTGGGTTGGGGTTTGGATGGGTTGGGTTGGGTTGGGTTGGGATGGGATGGGGTGAATGGTAGCTTTTGGGTGGATTTTCCTCTGACCTTCTTCCCTTCCCCCACTGTAGATGGACACCATGGAACATCTAGGGGAGGAGATCAGTGGGATGGCACGGTGCCCATACGATGCAAAACACTCTAACATCGCCCTGTTTGCGGGTGAGAGACCATAACTAATTTGTTACTGGAATGTGGATGTGGCCTGGGAAAATATAGGGTACACTTTAGCCTAATGACGTAGCCTTTTAAAGCTTGTATTACCACATCAATATGAGTGCAGTATATATATTATGTTGAGTGTGTAATGTACTGTGTTTATTTTGTATACAGCAGTACCATTGGTGATCAGTGCCGTTTAATATGAGGGAGAACAATTGTTTTTTCATGAGCATGGCCTTATTTCTATTACAGCATATCGGATGACTTTCATTCATATTCCATTCACCCAGTTCAATGTAACAGCGATAGGTTTAGGCTACTACATAATACTCACATTTTCTCTCTACCCATTATGAGGTTTCTACAACCTAGCCTATGAATGAAAGTTTACAATGTAGATGCACACAGGTCAAGAGACAAATTTGAGTTCACAGACAGTGACACATGGACAGACATTGACTTTCAATACCACCTTGCACACTCTTGCCTGCATCTAGCTGATATAGAGTGTAATCATTAGTCCAAGAGTTGCACACAAGAGTTTCTATTGGACAAATTCAGGTATGTTTATCCCCATTTTGTTCCATTTGCTTCCATTTAAGAAACGTTTTTCAACAGAATCGGTGGAAGGAATACACCTCTGATCACGCGTTAACACAGTTCACTTTGATAGCAGCCACTTTGTATTCCTTGCCTCATCTATGCGCTATACTCCGCTCACCTCTTCCCTTGCCATTCTTGTGTGACAAGGCGAAAAAACCTTTCCAAGCCAAATCGCTACACACAGCCTACATCTTTGTCACCATATTATCTAAAGTAACGTCATAGTCAGCATAGCTAATAGAACTAATGCGTTAATAAACCCAAGACAATCATGCAGTAACTTTACAATGTACAGTCAGTAAGCAGTTACACTGGCGGGCCCGGTGGCAATAAATGAGTAAAACCAAAAGCTTACCTTGACTTGGAAGAGTTCCAGTGTTGTGTTGGAAAGTCATAGCCAGCTTGCTAACATAGTATCACTCTGTTTGAGCAGGGTGTTTCAGTAGGCTAAACTAAGTAGCTGCATTTGCTAGCTAAGTCAGTGAAACTGAAAAAATCACAATCTCTCTTATTTCTCTCTTGCTTCACCTTCATTTTGGAAGATATGAATTTGTTAAAAACAGTTCAACTATTGTCTTTCTCTCTTTGAGTCAACTACTCACCACATTTTATACACTGCAGTGCTAGCTAGCTGTAGCTTATGCTTTCAGTACTAGATTAATTCTCTGAACCTTTGATTGGGTGGACAACATGTCAGTTCATACTGAAATAGCTCGGTTGGAGGATGTCCTCTGGAAGTTGTCATAATTACTGTGTAAATCTATGGAAGGGAGTGAGAACCATGAGCCTCTTAGGTTTTGTATTGAAGTCATTGACCCAGAAGAGGATGGAAGCTGTCCTCCAGCTACACAAGACTTTGCAAATAAATTATTTGGTGACGTGACAGGCCGAGAGAGGTTTAGTATAGGTTTAGCTAAATATGAGAACTTTTTAAATGTTTAGCCATTAAATTTTTTTTACAAATTCACTGAGGAGGATGGTCCTCCCCTTCCTCCTCTGAGGAGCCTCCACTGAGCACTACTGTGTGTCTAAGACAACTTTCCTCTCGGGGACATTAAAGTTCTATCCAATACTAAGAGAAATTACACCACTTGTATGTATGCTATGTCAAGAATGTGTATTTATTTACAATGTATCAATATGGCTCACAGTAATTACTTAAATGTATTATGCAAATGTTCCTTTCCTCTTAGTCGTTAAACATTAGCTAGATAGGAGAATCTTTCTCTATTTTAATGCAAGGTTGCATTAGGTATACTACCGTGCATTTAATACTTTGTGGCCCATTTTGATATCAATATACTAACAGTACAGTATGTCAGGAATAAGTGGCAGTCTGTTCAACATGCTGTTGAACAAATTGTTGAACTCTGGGAAGACTCTTTTTCTTGGCAGATGTAGATTGTGGGCAGCTTGTAAACACAATAAGTGGTTTTGCACCCCCAAAAAATGGAATCTTCTCCCGAATGTGGGGATTGAAAATGAATCAAAAAGACGAAACCCCAAATGAGTCAGATTTCCGTTGGTGGGTTTCAACTCCTCCAACCGAGGAGCTGTTAGTGATTCATTCCCATTGATATTCACTGTGAACCGATTTATGAGGTTTTTGTTCAATTCAACCTGGTCTCAGGGCATTTCATATTATTCTGTATGTAAATCCAAGACCCTCCATTTAGTATGATATGTTATGTTTTGTATGGTATGTATTAATTTGTGGATGTCCATCACACATTTTGATATGTTACGAATTGCAAGTCGTATGAAACATTGTATATAAACTCAGCAAAAAAAGAAACGTCCTCTCACTGTTAACTGCGTTTATTTTCAGCAAACTTAACATGTGTAAATATTTGTAGGAACATAACAAGATTCAACAGCTGAGACAAACTGAACAAGTTCCACAGACATGTGACTAACAGAAATGAAATCATGTGTCACTGAACAAAGGGGGGAGGGGGGTATCTGGTGTAGCCACCAGCTGCATTAAGTACTAAGTGCATTAAGTGCATAAGTACTGCAGTGCATCTCCTCCTCATGGACTACACCAGATTTGCCAGTTCTTGCTGTGAGTTGTTACCCCACTCTTGGCATTGTCCCTAGCCCTCACCCTCCGATCCAACAGGTCCCAGACGTGCTCAATGGGATTGAGATCCGGGCTCTTCACTGGCCATGTCAGAACACTGACATTCCTGTTTTGCAGGAAATCACTCACAGAACGAGCAGTATGGCTGGTGGCATTGTCATGCTGGAGGGTCAAGTCAGGATGGGCCTGCAGGAAGGGTACCACATGAGGGAGGAGGATGTCTTCCCTGTAACACACAGAGTCGAGATTGCCTGCAATGACATTCGACAATAAACGCGATTCCGACCATCGCCCCTGGTGAGACAAAAACGCGACCTGTCAGTGAAGAGCACTTTTTGCCAGTACTGTCTGGTCCAGCGACATTGGTTTGTGTCCATAAGTGATGTTGTTGCCGGTGATGTCTAGTGAGAACCTGCCTTACAATAGGCCTACAAGCCCTCAGTCCAGCCTCTCTAAGCCTATTGCGGACAGTCTGAGCAC
This sequence comes from Oncorhynchus tshawytscha, assembly GCF_018296145.1. Taxonomy (NCBI): domain Eukaryota; kingdom Metazoa; phylum Chordata; class Actinopteri; order Salmoniformes; family Salmonidae; genus Oncorhynchus; species Oncorhynchus tshawytscha. Next base: position 47,278,030 of record NC_056440.1, on the reverse strand, counting down.
TGATGGAAGGACTGTGAATTCCTGGTGTAACTCGGGCAGTTGTTGTTGCCATCCTCTACCTATCCCGTTTGGATGTACCAATCCTGTGCAGGTGTTGTTACACATGGTCTGCCACTGTGAGGATGATCAGCTGTCCATCCTGTCTCCCTGTAGCGCGTCTCACAGTACGGACATAGCAATTTTTTGCCCTGGCCACATCTGCAGTCCTCATGCCTCCTTGCATCATGCCTAAGGCACGTTCACGCAGATGAACAGGAACCCTGGGCATCTTTATTTTGTTGTTTTTCAGAGTCAGTAGAAAGGCCTCTTAGTGTCCTAAGTTTTTCATAACTGTGACCTTAATTGTCTACCGTCTGTAAGCTGTTAGTGTCTTAACGACCATTCCACAGGTGCATGTTCATTAATTGTTTATGATTCATTGAACAAGCATAGGAAACCATGTTTAAACACTATGCAATGAAGCTCTGTAAAGTTATTTATTTTTTTACAAATATTGTTTGAAAAACAGGGTCCTGAAAAAGGGACATGAGTTTACAAAAGTATGTGGAAACCCCTTGAAATTAGTGGATTTGGCTATTTCAGCCACACTCGTTGCTGACAGGTGTATAAAATTGAGCACTCAGCCATGCAATCTCCATAGACAAACATTGGCAGAAGAATGGCCTCACGGATGAGTGATGGCACCGTCATATGCTGCCACCTTTCCAACAAGTCAGTTCGTCAAATGTATGCCCTGCTAGAGCTGCCCCGGTCAACTGTAAGTGCTGCTATTGTGTGGTGGAAACGTCAAGGAGCCGCGAAGTGGTAAGCCACACAAAGTCACAGAATGTATCGCCTGTCCTCGCTTGCAACACTCATTACAGAGTTCCAAACTGCCTCTGGAAGCAACGTCAGCACAATAACTTTTCGTTGGGAGCTTCATGAAATGGGTTTCCACACACAAGCCTAAGATCACCATGCGCAATGACACGCGTCGTCTGGAGTGGTGTAAAGCTCGCCGCCATTGGACTCTGGAGCAGTGGAACGTGCTCTCTGGAGTGATGAATCTCGCTTCACCATCTATTAGTCCGACGGACGAATCTGGGTTTGGCGGATGCCAGGATAATGCTACCTTTCTTAATGCATATTGCCAACTGTAAAGTTTGGTTGAGGAGGAATAATGTTCTGGGGCTGTGTTTCATGGTTCGGGCTAGGCCACTTAGTTCCAGTGAAGGGAATCTTAACACTACAGCATACAATGACATTTTAGATGATTCTGTGCTTCCAAATTTGTTTCTAGACAATTGTGTGCTTCCTACTTTGGGGCAACAGTTTGGGGAAGGCCCTTTCCTGTTTCAACATGACAATGCCCCCGTGCACAAAGCGAGGTCCATACAGAAATGGTTTGTCGAGATCGGTGTGGAAGAACTTGACTGGCCTACACAGAGCCCTAACCTTACCCCCATTGAGCACCTTTGGGACGAATTGGAATGCCAACTGCGAACCAGGCCTAATCACCCAAGATCAGTGCCCGACCTCACTAATGCCCTAATGGCTGAATGGATCCCGGTGCCCGCAGCAATGTTCCAACATCTAGTGGAACCATTCCCAGAAGAGTGGAGGTTGTTATAGTAGCAACGGCGGATCAACTCCAAAATAATGCCCATTATTTTTCCTCTGACACTGACTGGTATAGAGGTCCTGGATGGCAGGAAGCTTGGCCCCAGTGATGTACTGGGCCGTTCGCACTACCCTCTGTAGTGCCTTGCGGTCGAAGGCCGAGCAGCTGCCATAACAGGCAGTGATGCAACCAGCATGTAATCCATGCTCTCGATGGTGCAGCTGTAGAACCTTTTGAGGAACTGAGGACCCATGCCAAATCTTTTCAGTCTCCTAAGGGGGAATAGGTTTTGTCGTGCCCTCTTCACGACTGTCTTGGTGTGCTTGGACCATGTTAGTTTGTTGGTGATGTGGACACCAAGGAACTTTGAAGCTCTCGTCCTGCTCCACTACAGCCCCATCGATGAGAATGGGGGCGTGCTCGGTCCTCTGTTTCCTGTAGTCCACAATCATCTCTTTTGTTTTGATCACTTTGAGGGAGAGGTTGTTGTCCTGGCACCACATGGCCAGGTCTCTGACCTTCTCCCTGTAGGCGGTTTCATCGTTGTCGGTGATCAGGCCTACCACTTTTGTGTCATTGGCAAACTTAATAATGGTGTTGGAGTTTTGCCTGGCCGTGCAGTGATGAGTGAACAGGGAGTACAGGAGGGGACAGAGCACGAACCCCTGAGGGGCCCCTACGTTGAGGATCAGCGTGCCGGATGTGTTGTTACCTACCCTTCCCACCTGAGGGCGGCCCGTCAGGAAGTCCAGGATCCAATTGCAGAGGGAGGTGTTTAGTCTCAGGGTCTGTAGCTTATTGATGAGCTTTGACGGCACTATGGTATTTAACGCTGAGATGTAGTCATTGAATAGAATTTTCACATAGGTGTTCCTTTTGTCCAGGTGGGAAAGGGCAGTGTGGAGTGCAATTGAGATTGTATCATCTGTGGATCTGTTGGGGGGGACATGCAAATTGGAGTGGGTCTAGGGTTTCAAATCAAATCAAATTGCATTTGTCACATACACCTGGTTAGCAGATATTAACCTGTTGCGTCGAGCCATCCCGGATCCGGGATCGTGAATACAGCCTCAAGCTCATTACCATAACGCAACGTTAACTATTCATGAAAATCGCAAATGAAATGAAATTAATATGCTAGCTCTCAAGCTTAGCCTTTTGTTAACAACACTGTCATCTCAGATTTTCAAAATATGCTTCTCAACCATTGCAAAATAAGCATTTGTGTAACAGCTAGCGCACCTAGCGTAGCATTTAGCGTTAGCATTAGCAGGCAACCTCTTCACAAAAACCAGAAAATCATTCAAATAAAATCATTACCTTTGAAGAACTTCAGATGTTTTCAATGAGGAGACTCTCAGTTAGATAGCAAATGCTCAGTTTTTCCTGAAAGATTATTTGTTTAGGAGAAATCGCTCCGTTTGGTGCGTCACGTTTAGCTACGAAAAAAACCTGTATTCAGGAGTGTAATTATCCCCGCAGCTCATTAGCATAACACAACGTTAACTATTCATGAAAATCGCAAATGAAATGAAATTAATATGCTAGCTCTCAAGCTTAGCCTTTTGTTAACAACACTGTCATCTCAGATTTTCAAAATATGCTTCTCAACCATTGCAAAATAAGCATTTGTGTAACAGCTAGCGCACCTAGCGTAGCATTTAGCGTTAGCATTAGCAGGCAACCTCTTCACAAAAACCAGAAAATCATTCAAATAAAATCATTACCTTTGAAGAACTTCAGATGTTTTCAATGAGGAGACTCTCAGCGAGATAGCAAATGCTCCGTTTTTCCTGAAAGATGATTTGTTTAGGAGAAATTGCTCCGTTTGGTGTGTCACGTTTGGCTACCAAAAAAACCCCGAAAACTCAGTCTTCAAAACGTCAAACTTTTTTCCAAATTAACTCCATAATATCGACTGAAACATGGCAAACGTTGTTTAGGACCAATCCTCAAGGTGTTTTTCACATATCTCTTCATGATATATCATTAGTTGAAAGCCTCTTCTCTCCTCTCAATCAGTGGATGACTGCGTGCAGCTTGTAGATTACGCACCAATTTACACAAAGGACACTGGGCGGACCCGTGGTAAATGTAGTCTCTTATGGCCAATCTTCCAATGATATGCCTACAAATACGTCACAATGCTGCAGACACCTTGGAGAAACGATAGGAAGGGCAGGCTCATTCCCGGCGCATTCACAGCCATATAAGGAGACAATAGAAAACAGAGCTTCGAAAATTCTGTCCATTTCCTGGTTAAAGTATCATCTTGGTTTTGCCTGTAGCATGAGTTCTGTGGCACTCACAGATAATATCTTTGCAGTTTTGGAAACCTTAGAGTGTTTTCTTTCCAAAGCTGCCAATTATATGCATAGTTGAGCATCTTTTCGTGACAAAATATTGCGCTTAAAACGGGTATGTTTTTTTATCCATAAATTAAAAGAGCGCCCCCTATATCCAAGAAGTTAATGCGAGTGTAGCGAAATGCTTGTGCTTCTAGTTCCGACAATGCAGTAATAACCAACATGTATCTAACAATTTCACAACAACTGCCTTATACACACAAGTGTAAAGGGATGAAGAATATGTACATAAAGATATCTGAATGAGTGATGGTACAGAACGGCATAGGCAAGATGCAGTAGATGGTACCGAGTACAGTATATACATATGAGATGAGTAATGTAGGGTATGTAAAACATAAAAGTGACATTGTTTAAAGTGACTAGTGATACATGTATTACATAAAGATGGCAAGATGCAGTAGATGGCATAGAGTACAGTATATACATATGAGATGAGTAATGTAGGGTATGTAAAACATAAAAGTGACATTGTTTAAAGTGACTAGTGATACATGTATTACATAAAGATGGCAAGATGCAGTAGATGGCATAGAGTACAGTATATACATATGAGATGAGTAATGTAGGGTATGTAAACATTATATTAAGTGGCATTGTTTAAAGTGGCTAGTGATATATGTTTCTGGTATAATGGTATTGATGTGAGCTATGACTAGCCTTTCAAGGAACTTCATGGCTACAGACGTGAGTGCTACGGGTTGGTAGTCATTTAGGCTGGTTACCTTAGTGTTCTTGGGCACAGGGACTATGGTGGTCTGCTTAAACATGTTTACAGACTCAGATAGGGAGAGGTTGAAAATGTCAGTGAAGACACTTTCCAGTTGGTCAGCGCATGCTCGCAGTACACGACTTGGTAATCAGTCTGCGGCCTTGTGAATGTTGACATGTTTAAAGGTCTTTCATACATTGGCTGCGCAGAGCGTGATCACACAGTCTTCAGGAACAGCTGGTGCTCTCATGCATTTTTCAGTGTTATTTGCCTCGACGCGAGCATAGAAGTAGTTTAGCTCATCTGGCAGCTCTCGGCTGTGCTTCCCTTTGTAGCCTGTAATGGTTTGCAAACCCTGCCCCATCCTACGAGCGTTAGACCCGTTGTAGCATGATTCGATCTTAGTCCTGTATTGACGCTTTGCCTGTTTGATGGTTCATAGGAGAGCATAGCGAGATTTCTTATAAGCGTCCGGGTTAGAGTCCCGCTCCTTGAAAGCGGCAGCGGTAGCCGTTAGCTCAGTGAGATGTTGCCTGTAATCCATGGCTTCTGGTTGGGGACAACATCATCGATACACTTATTGATGAAGCCAATGACAGATGTGGTGTACTCCTCAATGCCATTGGAGGAATCCCGGAACATATTCCAGTCTGTTCTTGCAAAACAGTCCTGTAGCTTAGCATCTGCTTCATCTGACCACTTTTTTAGTCGTTTAGCGGTAGTCGTTTAGCTCAGTTACCTTAGCTTTCTTGGGAACAGGAACAATGGTGGCCCTCTTGAAGCATGTGGGAACAGCAGACTGGTATAGGGATTGGTTGAATATGTCCGTAAACACACCGGCCAGCTGGTATGCGCATGCTCTGAGGGCGCGGCTGGGGATGCCGTCTGGGCCTGCAGCCTTGCGAGGGTTAACACGTTTAAATGTCTTACTCACTTCGGCTGCAGTGAAGGAGAGACCGCATGTTTTCGTTGCCGGCCGTGTCAGTGGCACTGTATTGTCCTCAAAGCGGGCAAAAAAGTTATTTAGTCTGCCTGGGAGCAAGACATCCTGGTCCGTGACTGGGCTGGGTTTCTTCCTGTAGTCCGTGATTGACTGTAGACCCTGCCACATGCCTCTTGTGTCTGAGCCGTTGAATTGAGATTCTACTTTGTCTCTGTACTGGCGCTTAGCTTGTTTGATAGCCTTGCGGAGGGAATAGCTGCACTGATTGTATTCAGTCATGTTACCAGACACCTTGCCCTGATTAAAAGCAGTGGTTCGCGCCTTCAGTTTCACACGAATGCTGCCATCAATCCACGGTTTCTGGTTAGGGAATGTTTTAATCGTTGCTATGGGAACGACATCTTCAACGCACGTTCTAATGAACTCGCACACCGAATCAGCGTATTCGTCAATGTTGTTGTCTGACGCAATACGAAACATCTCCCAGTCCACGTGATGGAAGCAGTCTTGGAGTGTGGAGTCAGCTTGGTCGGACCAGCGTTGGACAGACCTCAGCGTGGGAGCCTCTTGTTTTAGTTTCTGTCTGTAGGCAGGGATCAACAAAATGGAGTCGTGGTCAGCTTTACCGAAAGGGGGGCGGGGCAGGGCCTTATATGCGTCGCGGAAGTTAGAGTAACAATGATCCAGGGTTTTTCCACCCCTGGTTGCGCAATCGATATGCTGATAAAATTTAGGGAGTCTTGTTTTCAGATTAGCCTTGTTAAAATCCCCAGCTACAATGAATGCAGCCTCCGGATAAATCGTTTCCAGTTTGCAGAGAGTTAAATAAAGTTCGTTCAGAGCCATCGATGTGTCTGCTTGGGGGGATATATACGGCTGTGATTATAATCGAAGAGAATTCTCTTGGTAGATAATGCGGTCTACATTTGATTGTGAGGAATTCTAAATCAGGTGAACAGAAGGATTTGAGTTCCTGTATGTTTCTTTCATCACACCATGTCACGTTGGCCATGAGGCATACGCCCCCGCCCCTCTTCTTACCAGAAAGATGTTTGTTTCTGTCGGCGCGATGCGTGGAGAAACCAGCTGGCTGCACCGCTTCGGATAGCGTCTCTCCAGTTAGCCATGTTTCCGTGAAGCAAAGAACGTTACAGTCTCTGATGTCCCTCTGGAATGCTACCCTTGCTCGGATTTCATCAACCTTGTTGTCAAGAGACTGGACATTGGCAAGAAGAATGCTAGGGAGTGGTGCACGGTGTGCCCGTCTCCGGAGTCTGACCAGAAGACCGCTTCGTTTCCCTCTTTTTCTGAGTCGTTTTTTGGGTCGCTGCATGTAATCCACTCCGTTGTCCTGGTTGTAAGGCAGAACACAGGATCCGCATCGCGAAAAACATATTCTTGGTCGTACTGATGGTGAGTTGACGCTGATCTTATATTCAGTAGTTCTTCTCGGCTGTATGTAATGAAACCTAAGATGACCTGGGGTACTAGTGTAAGAAATAACACGTAAAAAAACAAAAAACTGCATAGTTTCCTAGGAACGCGAAGCGAGGCGGCCATCTCTGTCGGCGCCGGAAGTATACTATACTAGTATACTAGGAGCACCACCTCTGGGTGAGCGTGTTCTTGTTTGCTTGTGGCGGAATACAACTCATTCAATGCGGTCTTAGTGCCAGCCTTAGTCTGTGGTGGTATGTAAACAGCTATGAAAAATTCCTCAGGCGAGCAATAGCTCAAGACTTCCTTAGATATCATGCACCAGCTGTTATTTACAAAAATACATAGTTCGTCGCCCCTTATCTTAACCAGACGCCCCTGTTCTATCCTGCTGGTACAGCGTATAACCAGTATGTTGATAGTGTTTACAGTTTTGAATGTCCCGTTGGTAGTTTCATCTTCCGCGTAGGTCATCTATTTTATTTTCCAAAGATTGCACGTTTACTAGCAGAATGGAATGAAGTGGGGGTTTATTCGATCGTCTACAAATTCTCAGAAGGCATCACGCAAATCACGGGGATCTGGGTCTGTTCCCGGGAGAGCAGTATATCATTCTCATCGGGCTCGTCAGACTCGTCAAAGGAAAAAAAGGTTTCTGCCAGTTTGTGGTGAGTAATCACAGTCCTGAAGTCCAGAAGTTATTTTCGGTCATAAGAGACGGTAGCGGCAACATTATGTACAAAATTAGTAAAAAAAGAAGTATTAACAATGCAAAGAAACAAACAAAAAACAATTGGTTGGGGACACGTAAAATGTCACCCTTCTTCTCCGGCACCATCTTAATATGCCTTCTAAACACAAATGCATCTTTTGTAAATCATGTCTGAGTGTTGGAGTGTGCCCCTGACTATCCATACATTTTTAAAACAAGAAAATGATGCCCCCTGCTTTGCATAATAGAAGGAATTTGAAATGATTTATACCTTTATGTTTGATACTTAAGTATATTTTAGCAATTACATTTACTTTTGATACTTAAGTATAACCCAATACTTTGACTTTTACTCAAGTAATATTTTACTGGGTGACTTTTACTTTTACTTGAGTAACTTTCTATTAAGGTATCTATACTTTTACTTAGTATGGCAATTTGGTACTTTTTCCACCACTGCTCTGAGACCATGTTGTTCAATTATGTAGTTAAAGTTTCCAATGCAGCCATCCATTTGAACCTGAGGAGCTGAGTTCATCCTCGCTGCGGATACTGTTCACATCGAGGAGCATGTGTGTGTGTGTTTGTTTGTTTTCTGTCAATGAGCCTGAGGTTTCTGTGTGTATCCATTTCTCTCGTCTTGGTTTCTCTACATGTTTGTGCATCCAGCGATCAACATCAGCATCTTTGAGTGTTCGTTTGTGTGTTTGGCCCATGACTGGTATGGCGGTTGACTTCTTATCCCTCTCCCTCTCTCTTCTCCCTCCAGATGGAAAGCTCTACTCCGCAACAGTAACAGATTTCCTAGCGATTGATGCTGTCATTTATCGTAGCCTTGGAGATAGCCCAACTTTGCGCACTGTCAAACATGACTCCAAGTGTCTCAAAGGTGAGGAGAGCCATCGGATATATAGACCTGAGGGTTGAAAGAGGTGATAACATGGACAATGAATGACGGGTTGGAAAACAAATCAGAGCTAGAGTGAAAGGGGGGTGATTTGAGGGATGATTTGCTATTGCAACACACTTTATTTGATGCTGTCACTCTCACAACCAGTCCCATAGCAGTTATGTACTCAGGAAATTGGCTGCCCCTTGGGAACGAAAAGAACATGACCAGGTTGTCAAAACTGAATGGGGAGAACCCTCATTCCCCCCAACATGTAAATAGCCCCCTAATAGAGATGATGGATTGAGCTACTCCCTGTGCTGTACCTGGGCTGTGCCTCACTGCACACTGTGATTGATACTTTAGGTATTGTGTGTAAAATGGGGTGTCTGATCTGTTTTGTGATGATATGCCTTCTTTTTTTTCCAGAGCCGTATTTTGTACAGGCAGTTAACTATGGTGACTTCATCTACTTCTTCTATCGAGAAATTGCCATGGAGTACAACACAATGGGAAAGGTAAGCTGATTGGGGTTGTCTGTCCCTTTTCTTCTGCTCGAATCAGGGCTACTTCCTGCTGGACAGGAGAGAAAGGAAGCGCTTTGGGAAGTAAACAGGAAGTGGGTGTATCAAGTATCTGGAAGGGCGTTCAGCAAGACCAAAATGGTCAACCTTTTTCGATACAGAAAAACATTTGCAGGATGTAGGCCTAAAAATAGTTGAAAAACAAAACCGTCTGGAAAGTCATTTTGAAGTCTAAATATATTCTCTGACTTGCATGTCCGTGCTACTGTTTGACCTGTTGCTCACTCGTGCTGTTTCCTCAAAGCGTTTCAAAGTTTTTCATCGAAATGAGACAGACAGGAAAAGAGAGGAAAGGAAAATTACTTTATTCTTCATTCAAGGTTTTAAACCAGAAGGATATGAAAGATGTTTGGATTATTTCTTTCATTTCAGTTTGCATGGAGAAGGTTTAATTGGGTACCTACAAGGAAATTATATAATTATATAAACATGATATATTTTTGATTAAATGGGGGCGGGGGGGGTGTATTCACCCAATTTCGACTGACATATTGTACTGCACATGAATACCAAGTGAAATTCTCTGGTTATTTTGAAAGGGATATCAATATAACGAAGCATGTGGAGTAGAGCGCAAAGTGGTTTGGTTGATAATTTGTGGTAGAGGAATGGTACTTTTTGATTGATGAACTGGAGTTTCTTTTGACAATCTGAAATGTAAGAAGTTCCACAGTCATTAATAATGTGTGCTATTGTATATTTATGCATGATTCATATTTACAAGACCATGGCTCTGGTCTAAGAGATTTGCCTAGTTATGGAGACCAAATAGTAATAAGCTGTACCTTCTGTGAGTGAGCTGGTTGGGGAATAAGGAGAACAGCCAGACAACAGGTGTGTGGTGTAAATGTCAGCAAAACATAGGAGTTGATTATTGACTTCAGGAACCAAAGGAAGGAACATGTCCCAATCCACATCAACAGGACTGCAGTGGAGTGAGTCAGCAGTTTTAAGGTCCTCGGTGTGGACACCGAGGACATGTCATGGACCACTCTGGTCAAGAGGGCGCAACAGCGTCTCTACTTCCTAAGGCGGCTGAAGAAATTGAGCATGTCACCCCGGGTCCTCTCTAAACACTACTGCTGCACCATCAACAGCGTCCTGACCAGTTGCATCACGGCCTGGTACGTGACCACAAGGCCCTTACTGGAACCGTGCTCCCACCTATCCAAACGGTGCCTGAGGAAGGCCCGCAGGATCATCAAGGACCCCACACACCCCAGCCACAAGCTGTTCACTCCCTTGCCATCCCTTACCATGAGGTCTGATACCAACAGGCTCAGAGACAGTTTCTATCTATCTACAAGCCATCAGACTTCTGAACACTTGAACTGGACTGACCACCTGCTCTGATTCTCCATTCCATAGCACACGTGCACTCAGTGCACAATTTAAAACTTGCCCCCAATCCCCCCTTCCCCAAAACACGTGTAAATGTTGGACTATAAATGGTCCCTTCCTGTATTATGCTTATGCTAAAATGTTTATTCTATTCTACTGAGCCATTTACTTTATGTTAATTTTCTTACCTTTTATTATTTCTTGATGATGTCTCATTGTTGACAGGAAACTGCAAGTAAGCATTTTGTTGGACGGTGTATGCCATGTGTATCCCGTGCCTAAGACTACTAAAACTTAAAACTTGAAACTGGGTGTGTCTGAAATATCCACTGAGTGTGTGTGCGTTGTGCAGGTGGTGTTCCCCCGTGTGGCCAGGGTGTGTAAGAACGATCGGGGCGGCTCCCAGAGAGTTCTGGAGAAACAGTGGACGTCCTTCCTCAAGACCCGTCTCAACTGCTCCATCCCAGGAGACTCCCACTTCTACTTCAACATTCTGCAGGCCGTCACCGACGTCATCCACATCAACGGACGTGACGTTGTCATGGCAACCTTCTCCACACCTTACAACAGGTACAAGGGCCGGCAAACACACAGACGGAAATCAATTTCCCAGGCCACCCCAGCGCGTAATTCACTGTCACAATAGTTGTGTGCCCTTTGGTCAGGTGCGTAATGTCATTCCTGCGTTATTCATATTGAGAACGTAGAATCATTTAAGTGTGGGTTTTTATCTAAATTGAAATTACAAATGAGCAGTAGAGCTGCTACATATTGTAATTCCCATTTTATGGTGGTTTTTAGGCAATAAGACAATTGCTTGTGACAATGCAATTGAGCATGGTTTAATGGGCATTAAAAGTCAATGAAGCGGCTTGGAATTTCTATAAGCGAATTTGATCTGGGCATGAATCGCAGTTAGCGAGCGAAATGAGAGGGAACAGATTTTGACTAAAGGTAGCATTCAGGATTTATTAGCCATTCATTTAACCAAGTTCCTTGGCAGCATGGCTTGCCTCTCGCTCTGTACATAGCCAACGCTGGCTGATTACTAAGATGTACAGCCTTGGCCACGAGGTTAACAGAATAACAGCTCTGTAACAGTCACAATCCTGTCCTTGTACATGCTGTCTCTTAATGCCAAGGCAGCTGAAATGCCCATAAGAAATGACTGGGAAATAGTGATTCAGAGCTATGCTATGCACAGTTTGCACAGAGTGGTCCTAACAATCGGACTGAGGATTTTTTTTGTTTGTTGGGGGGGTGGGATGTTTATACAGCATTCCTGGGTCGGCCGTCTGCGCCTATGACATGGCTGAGGTGGCCAATGCGTTCATGGGACGTTTCAAAGAGCAGAAGTCCCCTGATTCCACCTGGACACCTGTTCCTGAGGATAAAGTTCCAAAACCAAGGTATGCCCCCCCATCTCCCACACACAAACAAAGCCACACCCGCAGCATGAAAGACGCTCGATATCAGCAAACAAAGCATGAGATCATATTCCAGATGGCTGCCTACTTCTACAAATGCACCAGCTTGATAAATCTCCATCTCTGCGTTCCTAATTACCCAGCAAAGAGCAGCTCTTTTCCTCTAAAAACCGAGATCTGTGGAGGGGGATCGTAAGTGGTGTATATCCCCCATATGGCTGATGATGTGGAGAGCAACAGGATACCACCCCTGGTGATTAGCATAAAATTACGTGTTTGTGTAAAACAAGGTCAGGTGTTAATGAGATCGGAAATCCACGTCTCGTTTATTCAATTTCATTTCTGTCAACGTTATCAGCAGACAAACAGAAGGGAGTTTTCACAATGTTGCCCAGTTTTTTTTCAACTGTCTCCTCTGCAGCAGCAGACATGCCATGTGTCATCGTCTCCCTGACTGATCTGCCTCTGGTGCTCTCTTTATGTACTGTAGACCTTATTGCATTCTGCAGTGTCTACCATGGAAAAGAGATTGAATTCAGTGTGGATAACCTGGTGGAATCTTTGGCCTGGGTGTCGCGTAGTACAGTAAAACCCTTTTTTTTATGGCTGTCGAGAGGTGAGATGTCTTTGAGCGGATCTCCTATCAAAGGCAGCTTCACATTTACAGGGCCCCTCTCCTCTGCTCCTCTGCCCTTATAAAGAGAACAAATGGCCGCTCTCGGACTCTCACCTGTTTGATTCCCTGCTGCTTTCATCCACTTCAGGCCCGGGTGCTGTGCTGGCACGCCGTCCTTAGAGAAGTACAAGGTGTCCAACGAGTTCCCTGACGACACCCTGAACTTCATCAAGCAGCACCCTCTCATGGATGAAGCTGTGCCCTCTATCGCTAACAGGCCCTGGTTTCTCAAGACCATGGTGCGGTGAGTATAGCATCACTAGCTAGGATGGTACGCTAGCTAGCTTGCTAGGTAGGTCTGGGTTGTAGGTGGAGTTCATCAACGTCATGCGTGCATTATGCATTACTATTTGTAATAACCGGTGGAATCTTTACATAAATACATCGCCGTAACATTTATGATTTAAACGGCAGGGCACATAGCAAAGTGTTATGTTACATGCAATGTCAGCAGTTAAAAGCATTATACAAGTCTAAAGCAGTCACTTTTATGAGGGCATATGGTGGAGAGGCGGTTTTAGTATCTATGTCACAGCCTCTGTGTGTAGTATGACTCTGACACAGGAAGTCAACTGCACACTGACTCTGTAATAGGACTTTATCTCATCTATTCCCCAAAGGGACATCTATGAATTCAAGCTTTTGTTACAAATCGGAGTGGACTATCAAATCCTATCAACTATGAAAACCTATTCCGTTCCCTGATGTACAGTAGGTTCCAGCCCCTAGCCAGTCACAATCTGTAGATTGTCCCTCTTATGATTTCCCATTATGTGACAAAATCATGGGCATAGTTCTTGAGGTTGTTGTTATTCTTAATAGGACAGAACCATATAATACTTGATGTTATTGTTTATGGTACAAAAGCATGGGCATAGTGAACACAGACATTCAATGTCATTTCAAACCAAACAGTCTGAGTGGGAGAGAAGGCCTCTTCTCATTAATTTGATTGTGATGTGCGCATTTACTCCGGTAAATGTAAAATCATCTTGTGCTCTCATTCCAGCGTTCAGGCATTGTTTTCTATCTTCCAGTGTTCAGGCATCTGTTTTATATCTTGTGACCCTTTGTAAAGAAGCGATGTCTTTAAACAGCCAGATGGAGAGGATGTGGAGTCCTTAAATTACTGAATAATGTCTTTAATCATTTCCATCTCACTGAATGAATAGCTATGAAAATGTATTTGCATATGGATCTGCAAATTATACATCCTTGTGATAACCCTAGGAGCTCCATGGTCGAAATGTAATTGGATATTTTTCTAGATAACACTCAGTGGAGTTCAACCCCAAAAATTTAATCAGGAAATCCATAAATGTGTTATTCACAGTACTTCATATCCCTTCCAGATACCGGCTCACCCGGATCTCCGTGGACAACGCTGCGGGACCCTATCGGAATCACACTGTCGTTTTCCTGGGCTCGGAGAAGGGGATCATTCTGAAATTCCTGGCCAAGATGAACAGCGGTTTGCTGAATGACAGTCTCTTTCTGGAGGAGCTCAACGTGTATAACCCGGAGAAGTGTGTATTCCATTAGCCAGCCATGCTAACTAAACCAGCAGCACTACCCCAGCCCACCACATGGCTACTCTATCATTTAAAGCGTTTCATCAGGTTACACTGCACTGACCACAGCTCTTAAATTAAAGAGCCGGCCCTGGAGCTTCAGTAACGGGGGCTCAGACCGCAAGGCTTTACTCTTACAAATGCAGGATGATTAAAGAAAACAGAGAGGGACTGTGTTAGTCTTTAAAGCCAGACTGAGATCTCTCCTTAATATATTATGAAGGGGCTTTTGAAATATTTGGAATGGAAGTAAATGAGGGAAAAATATGCCTGGGCCTTGCCAATGCAAATATTTACTTGACAGGCCTGATGATGGGGTAGAGTTAGTGAGCGGGGATGAGAGGCAGGGCTTTCAAGGTGACGGCGTTTGTTATCCAACATCATAGCGTCACGTGACATGGGTGGGTCTGGAATAAAGTATGAGCCCCCTCTTTCCCTCTCCCCCTGTCTTCGTAGCATGGGCAGAGCAGTCTCTGGCCCGCAACCATCTGGTCTGAGTGGATAGCGCTGACTTGCTGGGTTGGATCAGGATCTGGGTTTGCCCACCGCTCATTACATAGTGTAGATGGACTATAAGCTCTAATTGAGGGCTCTAATGCAGGGCTGGAGGTAAATCCCTCCTCTGGGGTAGATGGATGCTCTGCACAGGGGGATTAGCGTGGAGCTCTCTTATACCCCGCAGACAAAGATGCTTGGGTGGGGCTTTGAGCTCCTATCAACAAAGACTGGAGCTGTTTTAAGTGCTCTGTTAGTGTTGACAACTCATGCCATTCATCTGTCTGTCTGTCTCTTTCTCTGCCTTGTCGCTAACTCTAACTCCTCATCCAGGTGCAGCATCGATGGTGTGGACGACAAACGTATCGTCAGCATGCAGATCGACAACCAGGGCCACTCTCTGTTTGTGGCCTTCACCTCCTGTGTGGTCAAGGTGCCGCTCTCTCGCTGTGAGAGGCATGGCAAATGCAAGAAGTAGGTTCAGAAATAAAACCCTGCATCCATAACATCCTCTTAGATTCAGGGCTTTTGTAATGCATTTGTAATGTCATAACTAATCAGTCATCAGGAAAGTAAAAGAAAGGCTGTTAAGATACACACTGTGATGACAGCTGTGTGTGTCTGTGGTGTGTTTCCTCCAGATCATGTATTGCCTCCAGGGATCCCTACTGCGGCTGGGTGTCCGAAGGAGCATGCAGACAGGTGGTGCTCGACCCAAAGTATGTTCCTGCTCATTCCACTATCATATACAGTAGTCATAATACGATCTGTGCCATGTGTTGACTGGTGACCTCAATGACTTCACTCTATCTATACAGTTGCAGTTTCTATGATTAGTCACATTTTTTGTGGTGCTCTATATTTTCTTCTAGCTGAAATGGCCATTGGAAAGGCTGATGGAAGGAAAGGGATATTTGCTCTGGCGCTGAGGCTGGGACTGGGACTGGATCATGGGTTTGCGAGGAGGGGGTTGATGGTCACCATAATTTGTAGCTATGTTTATGACACAGAACGAGATGCATTTTGAACAAACAGTATGTGAGGTTTCTGTGGGTGGAAACCAATTTTACAGATGAAGTCATAATAAAGGAACAGCTTTTGATGTTAAATGAATTTAATCCCAGCCAAATGATTGGTCTCGCATGCTACATTACGATATCCTTTTATAATTTCTAAAGCCCGGGCCTCTCGACTGTTCTGATTGAGTTTCCACTTTGGAAATTGAGTAGACAGAGGCATTAGGAGGTTAGATGACCTCACTTTTTACTGTACAATATTTCGAAGTGAGTGAGTGGGGATTCGAGAGCTATTATCTGTTGGTTTTGTGGCAAGCTATTGATAGCATTTGGACGGACACGTCCCAGTGTTTAACAAAAGGCCTTAATACAAACAGGCCCTGGAGAGACTCAGTTTCTTCTCTCTCTCTCTCTCTCTCTCTCTCTCTCTCTCTCTCTCTCTCTTACCCCCTCTCTTACCACCCTCTCTCTTACCCCCCCTCTCTCTTACCACCCTCTCTCTTACCCCCTCTCTCTTACCCCCTCTCACACCCCCGTCACGCGCTTACTCTCTCTCTCTTTCCCCCTCTCTATCTTTTTCCCTCTCCACAACCATCTGGACTTGGGGGATGATTTTCCAGCTCTTTCATGTCAAGATGCCTCTTTTAATGTCTGAAAACAGATTGGTCCCTCGTCACCTGCATATTCCCCCTGACCAGCTTGCATATGATGTGGTTCTGCTGTTGACTATTTCTCCCCATGCTAACACCTGTACTATAGTATAACAACAGGTTCCCACTTGCACCTCCCTCTTGCGTATTCCCTGAGAAAGCCAATGCTAGATAAATCGAGATCAGATTAAAAACTATGCAGAATTTGTGTGGAAAGGTTTTAAGGTTTTGTTCATGCAACTGTGCGTCTGGTTCGTGACTATGTGTCTATGATAGGCAAATCAGATTAGCAGATTAGGAGATACCAAGAGATGGATTTTGTTGTGCATTTCAAAATTATTTGATTAAGATCCTTCTTCAGGTTTGAAGCCCTGTAGACTGGCCTGTGTAGAGCATGATCCACGTTCTGATTGTGAGCAGTGATTTACGGAGTGTGGGCTGTCATCCGTGACTGTAATCTCTCTGACAGTTGGCTGCTGTTTCACTGCATGGTTGGTGGTCCTTCAGGAAAGTCGGCTCTGAGCTGAGCATGGCTGGGAGAAAATGGCATCTCTTTCACTAGAGCTTCCGCTGCCCTAGTGTCCACCTTCCTTCCTCCTCATTGGCCTGGCCGCTGGTCCCGATGTGTGTGATTAGATGATTGGACCGTAGACCTATATCGATAGTGATGGTATACAGTAGGGTTGTCCTCCTGGCTGATTGTGTCTGTGCTCATCCTGTGTGAGTCCAGATCTGTCCAGGCCTGTGCTCAGTATTTCACCATGATGTCTCTGTTAATTATGCAGATCGGCCTTCGAGCAGGACGTGGAGCATGGCAACACAGATGGACTGGGAGACTGCCAAAGTAAGCAGGCCTCTTCCCTCTGTTGATCTGGGCTCAATGTGCCTCTGTCCTACAGGATAGGGACAGGTCTTTCACACCACCACAAACAGCATAAAATACACACATCACACACACATGCACACACACACACACACACACACACACACACACACACACACACACACACACACACACACACACACACACACACACACACACACACACACACACACACACACACACACACACACACACACACACACACAGCTCCATGCCTAGTTGAAAAAAGGTTAAATAAAATAAAAATACATCACTAAAGAGGCTTACACAACAATTGTTTGTATAGACTAGAGTAGAGTACATAGCTCTGTGTTAGTTTCTGGTTAATAGCAATTAATTACAAGAAAACAAGCACTTCACAATCCTTTAACCAGAGAAGCACTATAGATCACAATGAATAATAATGCCTATCTTCAGTTACGATCTTCAATTACTTTAAAGAGACGAATGAAAAGCTATTGAATGATCATGCCAATGTATCATTCATCTTGCAGGTTTAGCTTTTGCTCTTTGAAAACATTGACACATCTTTCCTTTGACTTTTTAGATACGTTTGTGGCCCTCAATGGTAAGTAACCACACTAAAATAACAAGATGATACCTACCCTCAACCTTATTTATTTTCAGCTCTTCACTTCTATCAATTCTTTGCTCTCACCCCGAAATTAAGCCCTGCCCACTATTTCACAGGTGACTAAACGAACTGAGCTTTAATTGAATTCATTCCTTTTCTTTCTGTAGATGTTCAGTCCAGTCCTCATGGTCATGAAAGGGCTCGCCATGGTCAGTTTACTTTTGTTTTCCCCCAGTCTGTTTTAACGTGTAGTACTGTAGCTTCTAGCGCCCTCCCTAAATCCACTCCCTAGTGTTCAGAGTCCAGACCTTCTCTCCCCTCCACCCTCCTCCTGCCCTGGCCTGCTCTACTGTGAAAGATCCCTAGACTGCAATGCAATAGTATTGATTTGTCCTGACCTTTTTTTCCCTAATTGGATGGATCTTGTTGTTAATAGAAAAGGCCTCCGAGGTTCACTGTGGTTGACTAGACTTATCAGGGCACATGGAAAAGATGGAGGGTTGTTGACAAAGGCTAACATAAGAAGTGGTAACATTTTTCATACAAACCCACAGCCGTGCTGCACAATACCACTAGTTTAGGCTACAGCATGAATACACACGCAGACAGACTGCACAATTAAATTCCACACTTACACGATCGAGTGTGTTTATGCTTGATTCTTGCTGCTGGTTGATTGAAACCATTTACCCCCCAGGCTTATGAAGAAAAATGATAAACAGTCTTGGTTAGCCTGCAGTGATGTCACAGTCTTCCATTGCACCTCACACATCACACTTGAGCTGTACAAGATTCACACTCCCATAAGGAATGACAAGAATAGCAAATTTTTTGAAGTCATTCCAGAAATACCCCTCCACACTCCTTCTTTTCAACCCCATGTGTTTCTCCCCCATTTCCCCCATTTCTTCCTGTCAGATTTCGGGTCAAATACAAATTGTTTGCTATTTCAATGCAGCTCAACAGTAGTGTGTTTATTCACCCCAAAGTCTGGCTGTGTTTTTGAGGCAGACAAACCCAAGCATTTCAGGTTCCGACACAGACTGTTGATATAATATTTAAATGTAACTGCAAATGCCCCCCCAGACAAGCCACTGCCTCTAATTAATTTATAAAAAAGGTATCTGCACAAGTCGGCAGTTTAGGATTTTCTTTTCCAAGGAGCTGATCCTCCGACTCCGTATGTGTGTCATCTGCCTGAATTGCACTTCCCCTGGCCGTGGAAAATGAATTATAAAATAGTCCTGTCACGCTAATCTCTTAGCCCACGGTGCATTGTTAAATAAATCATTTTAATGATTGCCACGCGGAGGCTGCGGGGCTGTTGTGCATGGAAGACCAACAGCAACAATCCCGGCCCCCTACCACTGCTCCCCCTCCCCCACCAGCCTCTCTATCCTCAACCACCACTCGTGAGAAAGCGTGTTAAAATGGTTTACTGTGAGCTGGCCTGATTAACATACGAGCTGTTGATTACAGTATGGCCGCTCACCGCCTGGGAGTAGCCTCAAATTATTGCTCTAAACAGGAGCGACGTGGGGATGGTAATGTGATAATGTGATTTATACGGTTTTATTGTCAGAGGCGCCACCAAAATATACAGACTGGAACTTAAGGCGGAGGTGGAACGAATATTGATGTTGATACAACATAGAAAAATAACGGAGTATGGTAGGGTCTAATTTTAGTCCTTTTTAAACTGTGGCCAGCGATAGGCCAGCAGTGCAGGGTTTCATTAAGGAGTGTAAATCCGAAGGGTAATTTAGGTTGGAGGACATTAATATCTTACCCCTCGTGATTAATTTGGTCTTGAAGTTGGGCTTTTTACAAAGCGCTCTACTAAATATAGCTGATAGATTGACATTGAAACGTAACGGGTAGAGGAGAGCCTGGGACGTGAAGAGAAGGGAGGATTGTTAGGGAGGGATAGGGCTTTTTCTTGCTCTTCATATCAAAGCTTCCCTGAGGTGATCGTGTGAGAGGTGGTTCAGTTCTTGCCAGCGACAGCATGACATGTGAGTGAGGAAAGGAAAGGTTGTCCTCTCCTCAGAGACTCTCTATCTCTCCCTTCCTGCAAGGCCACAGCTCCCTGGAGATACAGAGTCCAGTAATCAGTTGTCCAGGGTCGCCTCACTAGGCAGGCACACTGTCTTGTAGCTTCGCACAGCCCATCTGCTCCTCGAGTGTGTGTGGGTGTGTGTGCGTATGCACATCTGTGTGAGAGAGAGTGTGAGGAGAGTTTAACATGTGTTGTGCCCGGCAGACCATCCCACCCTCCCATTCCCCACCACGGCCCATCCCCCTGCAGGAGGACCACTGGGTCGGGGCGGCATGGTGGAGCAGGCGGACACCCCCATGCCCTCAGATAACAGGGACCCCTATATGGCAGTACCCTCTCAGACCCAGCAGGATGCCAATGGTAAGCCTTGGAATAGAAAAGTCCATTTCTTCTGTGGCAGGGATGAGATTTACTGTGTCTGCTTCCAGCTGACTAGCCCAGAACTGAAACAGTGTCAGGAGAGAACAAATGGCCTCACCCCGGAGAGAGAGATTTATTAAACAAAGACTCTAATGTCCCTGAGGAGATGTAATATACAGACCATTACGCTTCAGGAAAAAAAGGAAGATTTCACTGTATTTATTTCCACAAGAAGATGGCCCCAGTTTTATCTTGTGCAGGGACATGACATTGAATGCCCTTTTTTTGCTGTCTTAACATCCCAGCTGGCTCAAGGTCACTTTAAACCCAGACACATAAAGATGCCTGGAGAAAACACAGCCATGATTACACTGGCATGATCAATGTCATGTACCGTAATAGAGCAGGAAAACCATTAGAAGTTCCATTACCTGACTCATCTTATTAGATGAGTGGTTACCATGAGTAGATATTGATAATCAATAAGGATGATTAGAGGTGACCGGTGGCCTCATAAATATCCACAAAACACACACACACCAATGAGGAGTACAGCTAGAGAACTGTGTGTGTTAGGGCGAGGTCATCAGGGAGGAGGAGTCTATCTCTCTCTCTCTTTGGTACATGGCAGTGTGTGAGGTCTCTGGGTTTGTACTGTAGGGATGGGTCACAATTCTCCACTCTTCTCCTGAAGTGAGCAATTCCCATCACAAATGTGAAAGCATTGGTGAAAATATTGACTGGAGGGAGTTTCCCCCATTATCATTGTCACCATCCATGATGGAAATTGTGAGAAAAGACTGGAAGGGTGGAGAATGGTGATGCAGTCTAGATGAAGCTCAGTGAGCTAGCTGTCTCTCTCCTGTCGCTTTCCTCTCTGGAAGCTGGAGGCAGACACCTGTATAGGCAGACCAGACAGACACAATGGTGGCAGAGAATACGGCATGCTTAAACAGCATCACCGTGGTGTTGCTACCCTCGTTGCTGTTACCTGGGTCCTGGCTGGCCCCGTCCATCATGGCAACCGAGTTAACAGCAACAAGGGATCACATTCAAACTCAAGCTTCTCACAGTATTTTTCTCTATTTTCTTTTCAACGTCACTTTTGCAGCTTGTCTCTCTGTATTATAAGTTCAGTTTCAGCTCTAGCTGCTTTTTTTTGCTATGAAAGTGAGCTCTGATGATATTGTCTGTTTTGGTTCTGTGACTGTTTTCATGGCTTGGTTTTTAAACTCTGGCTTGACTATTTATGTTCTTGCTAGGATTACTTTGATGTATTAAGCTCCATTTTGCCTTCATGCAGCTTAAACCATCGCTGCATGGCAATTGAGCACCCCTTTCAACAGTACTCATCTCCTTATGTCCTTATCCCTCTTTCCCATGTGCAGGTGCACTTCTCTTCTCATTCCTAGCTCCAGGTGCCAAATGTACTGTGAAAACATAGTGCTGAGTGCCAATCTAACACATTAAGGTTATAGGGTATGACAGCCACTGTCTCAAAGCATAACCATAGAGTCATTAAACCTCCATCTTAGCCAAATGAACATGAATACTGTACATACAGTACAGGGAAATCTGAATTCTTCATCACCAGATGTTTTGAACAAATGTAGTTGCATTGACATTAATTAAACAAATTAAACTATAAATATTGCAGATGTATAACTCCCCAAATTCTGAGCCCCCAGATTAATCCTTGCTTGCAATTAAAATGATATAAAATTCCAACTTTCTATTTTGAAGCTCACTCATTTGTGGGATCTGTTAATGAATATTACAGTACCAATATGTATTCGGGCAACACATTGGAATGATTAGAATGGTAAAATAATGAGTATCCGCACTGTGGATATTTAATAGTTCACCCTCTGCCAGAAAAGAGCACCAATGTTGCTTGGTTTGCTGTCCCAGTACATTTGAGCACCGTTGTGTCTGGGCTCATCTATCCGTGTGATATCCCACCTCTCTCTCCTGTGACCCTCCCTCCCCCTCTACCTCCCCCCGCACCACCATCTGCTACCATTGTGAATAGTCTCCCTTCCACAGGACCTTTCATCTGTCGAGATGGAATGTTCCAAGGCTGTACCTTATGTAGTGCAAATGTATTACTAACCATATTTATAGAGCATCCTACCCTCTACCAACTGAAGTCATATCTATCTATCTATCTATCTATCTATCTATCTATCTATCTATCTATCTATCTATCTATCTATCTATCTATCTATCTATCTATCTATCTATCTATCTATCTATCTATCTATCTATCTATCTATCTATCTATCTATGCCCTGCCCTGCCCTGCCCTGCCCTGCCCTGCCCTGCCCTGCCCTGCCCTGCCCTGCCCTGCCCTGCCCTGCCCTGTCTGAGGCAATGAGTCCCGTCCTCCCCCTCTCTCCCTCCGACCTGTGGCCATTTCTGTGTGTCTCTCCAATTTATGGGTTCATTACAAAAGCTATCCAGACAGGGCAGGGGGGGGGAGGGAGGGAGGGAGGGAGGGAGGGAGGGAGGGAGGGAGGGAGGGAGGGAGGGAGGGAGGGAGGGGGAGGGAGGGAGGGAGGGAGGGAGGGGGAATTCTCTCCCGTCGCTCTGTCGCCTTGGTCGTCTGTTGCACAGTCACTGTTCTAATCCCTCCATGGATACATATTTTGTGTTGCATTTCTTAACCCCATGAAGTTACACAGGAACATCATTGGATATGTTTAGACAGGCAGCCCAATTCTGATGTTTTTTCACTACCTTCAGTGTTGGCAATTTACACTTGGAATAGACAGACAGTTAGCAAGTTGCATCTAGATCGGTTATTTTCAGCTTCAGTTGACTGGCACCTGTGTACCAAGGAGAGTGGCATGATAGGGGCACAACCTTGGATTGGTGTCAATTACTGTGCCAAAATGTCATTTCAGTTTGAACACTCACCATTATCAGGCTGGAAAGTCTACTAGGTACTTCTGAATAAAGGGAATAATAGAAATTAGGTCCTCACTGCTCAGCGATCTAATTTACTGTATTGTAATGTCTAAATAACAGAATTACTCAGGAAGCCTCTGATTGTATATACTGCAATGTAATATTTAGGTGAACTGGGAGAAACAATGGTATGCCGTCTCCTATTGAGTCTATATACAGTACGAGTCAAAGTTTGGACACACCTACTTATTCAAGGGTTTTTCTATATTTTACTATTTTCTACATGTTAGAATAATAGTGAAGATATCAAAACTATGAAATAACACATACTGAATCATGTAGTAACCAAAAAAGCGTTAAATAAATCAAAATATATTTTATATTTGAGATTTTTCAAAGTAGCCACCCTTTGCCTTGATGACAGCTTTGCAAATTCTTGGCATTCTCTCAACCAGCTTCATCAGGTAGTCACCTGGAATGCATTTCAATTAGCAGGTGTGCCCTGTTAAAAGTTCATTTGTGGGCCTCCCGGGTGGCGCAGTGGTCTAGGGCACTGCATCGCAGCACAGGCTCTGTCGCAGCCGGCCGCGACCGGGAGGTCCGTGGGGTGACGCACAATTGGCCTAGCGTCATCTTGGTTTAGGGAGGGTTGGAGGAGGAGGTGTGATGGTGTGGGGGTGCTTTTCTGGTGATGCAGTCTGTGATTTATTTAGAATTCAAGGCACACTTAACCAGCATGGCTACCACAGCATTCAGAAGTGATACACCATCCCATCTGGTTTGCGCTTAGTGGGACTCTCATTTGTTTTTCATCGGGACAATGACCCAACACACCGCCAGGCTGTGTAAGGGCTATTTGATCAATAAGGAGAGTGATGGAGTGCTGCATCAGATGACCTGGCCTCCACAATCACATGACAACCCAATTGAGATGGTTTGGGATGAGTTTGACTGCAGAGTGAAGGAAAGCAGCCAACAAGTGCTCAGCATATGTGGGAACTCCTTCAAGACTGTTGGAAATGCATTCTAGGTGAAGCTGTTTGAGAGAAGAGTGTGCAAAGATTTCATCAAGGCAAAGGGTGTCTACTTTGAAGAATCTAAAATCTAAAATATATTTTGATTTGTTTAACACATTTTTGGTTACTACATGATTCCATATGTGTTATTTCATGGTTTTGATGTTTTCACTATTATTTTACAATGCAGAAAATAATAAAAATCAAGAAAATCCCTTGAATGTGTCATGATAGTCGTAATGATGAGACCAAGGTGCAGCGTGAATAGAGTTCCACATATTTTGAATGAACTGAAACTCACCAAAACAAAACAAACGACCGACCGACCGAAACGTGACGCTACTGGTGTGCACACAGGCACCTAACTGGAGACAAGATCCCACACCAGAAAGTGGGAAAAAGGGCTGCCTAAATATGATCCCCAATCAGAGACAATGATTGGGAACTATATCAGGCCAACATAGACATACAAAAACTCTAGACATACAAAAACCCAGATTACCCACCCTAGTCACACCCTGACCTAACCAAAATATATATAAAAAAGAGATATCTAAGGTCAGGGCGTGACAGAATGAGTTGGTGTGTCCAAACTTTTGACTGGTACTATATGTTTCATTTCTTTAGACTTCTCAGAAATATTGGTTGCAGAAGTCTGAAAAAATAATCTGACCTGTTACTTTTACATTTGCGCACTTTCGCCTTTTATGTCAAGCTTCAAGCCACGGGTTTCCTTTCTCCCAATTAGCTTGCATTATGTTGCCCCACTTGGTTGTCCTTTTCCTTTGCGTCAGAGACCACACACAGTAGAGTGCAGCCTCTTTGTCTTTTTCTAAGGTGGTCTTACATTTAAACCCAAGTCTCTCTCTTTAAATTATTCACTGTAAATTGCACTGTAATTAAATTAATGAATAATTTCCGCAGCATAAGTTTGATCTGAATAGATCTTCACATGCTTAGCTTGAGCACAATGTTCTTGATCATAAATCGGTGGTCTTTCAGTTGTAATTGTTTGACAAATTTAGTCGTTATAGGTGCATATGTGCATGTAGCCAAGGCTGATGTGAAAAGATCTGATGTGATTGGTCAAGAGACCAATTAGTTGGAAAAAATAAATGCAGCCAACAGAGAAGGATATATGCCCATTCAACTAGAGCACATGTGTCAAACTCAAGGCCCATTCAATGCGGCCCGCGAGGGGTTAAAAAAATTATAATTGGGAAAAAAACAAATGGAAACTGAAGAAATTTGATTGGACTTACATCTCTTCGCTCTTTCCAGGTTGCTAAGAATCCCGAAACAAAAGCTGGATAGTCAGGGAGCATCGATTATCTTTTTTTTTTATAGATTACTATTGTTTTGCTAATTTTGACATCAAAGAAATGTAAAGAATTTTCAGTGCGGCCCTCCGGACCTCTGTGAAGACCGAATACTGCTCACGGGCAAAATGAGTTTGACACCCCTGAACTAGAGAGATAGCCTTTCCGAGCCTCCGACTAAAGAGTTACATATACATATATTGTGTAGCTTAGCAGAGAGAATATATAAATACAGTCATATTTGACTGTATATAGGTGTACAGTAATTGTGTATAAATTCAGTGAAGTATCCAATATGCCCATAACAACTCCTATCATGAATCGGTTTATGGTCAAGTGTTCCCTCTTACATTGGCTCTTGGTGGACAAAGCATGTCTTCAGGGTATGCTTGGATGTCGAAAGGGTTGGTATACCAGAAGGCCAGCATCCTGGAGTCGCCTCTTCACTGTTGACATTGAGACTGGTGTTTTGCTGGGACTATTTAATGAAGCTGCCAGTTGAGGACTTGTGAGGTGTCTGTTTCTCAAACTAGTACTTGTCCTCTTGCTCAGTTGTGCACCGGGGCCTTCCACTCCTCTTTCTATTCTGGTTAGGGCCAGTTTGTGCTGTTCTATGAAGGGAGTAGTACACAGCGTTGTACAAGATCTTCAGTTTCTTAGCAATTTCTCACATGGAATAGCCTTCATTTCTCTGAACAAGAATAGACTTATACGAGTTTCAGAAGAAAGTTCTTTGTTTCTGGCCATTTTGAGCGTGTAATCGAACCCACAAATGCTG
Source organism: Oncorhynchus tshawytscha (assembly GCF_018296145.1). Classification (NCBI taxonomy): domain Eukaryota; kingdom Metazoa; phylum Chordata; class Actinopteri; order Salmoniformes; family Salmonidae; genus Oncorhynchus; species Oncorhynchus tshawytscha. Next base: position 47,251,712 of record NC_056440.1, on the reverse strand, counting down.
ATGCTCCAGATACTCAACTAGTTTAAAGAAGGCCAGTTTTATTGCTTCTTTAATCAGAACAACAGTATTCAGCTGTTCTAACATAATTGCAAAAGGGGTTTTTAATGATCAATTTAGCCTTTTAAAATGATAAACTAGGATTAGCTAACACAACGTGCCATTGGAACACAGCAGTGATGGTTGTTGATAATGGGCCTTTGTACGCCTATGTAGATATTCCATTAAAAATGGAAGTTTCCAGCTACAATAGTCATTTACAACATTAACAATGACCACACTGCGTTTCTGAGCAATTTGATGTTATTTTAATGGACAAAAAATGTGCTTTTCTTTCAAAAACAAGGACATTTCTAAGTGACCCCAACTTTTGAATGGTAGTGCATCTGCATAGAGGAAAAAGTCACATGTACAGGCAGATTTCATGTTGTCAAATCAAATCAAATCAAATCAAATTGATTTATATAGCCCTTCGTACATCAGCTGATATCTCAAAGTGCTGTACAGAAACCCAGCCTAAAACCCCAAACAGCAAGCAATGCAGGTGTAGAAGCACGGTGGCTAGGAAAAACTCCCTAGAAAGGCCAAAACCTAGGAAGAAACCTAGAGAGGAACCAGGCTATGTGGGGTGGCCAGTCCTCTTCTGGCTGTGCCGGGTGGAGATTATAACAGAACATGGCCAAGATGTTCAAATGTTCATAAATGACCAGCATGGTCGAATAATAATAAGGCAGAACAGTCAGGTGGAAGTTGAAACTGGAGCAGCAGCATGGCCAGGTGGACTGGGGACAGCAAGGAGTCATCATGTCAGGTAGTCCTGGGGCATGGTCCTAGGGCTCAGGTGAAACTGGAACAGCAGCATGGCCAGGTGGACTGGGGACAGCAAGGAGTCATCATGTCAGGTAGTCCTGGAGCTCAGGTCCTAGGGCTCAGGTCCTCCGAGAGAGAGAAAGAAAGAGAGAAGGAGAGAATTAGAGAACGCACACTTAGATTCACACAGGACACCGAATAGGACAGGAGAAGTACTCCAGATATAACAAACTGACCCCAGCCCCCGACACATAAACTACTGCAGCATAAATACTGGAGGCTGAGACAGGAGGGGTCAGGAGACACTGTGGCCCCATCCGAGGTCACCCCGGACAGGGCCAAACAGGAAGGATATAACCCCACCCACTTTGCCAAAGCACAGCCCCCACACCACTAGAGGGATATCTTCAACCACCAACTTACCATCCTGAGACAAGGCTGAGTATAGCCCACAAAGATCTCCGCCACGGCACAACCAAAGGGGGGGGCGCCAACCCAGACAGGATGACCACAACAGTGAATCAACCCACTCAGGTGACGCACCCCCTCCAGGGACGGCATGAGAGAGCCCCAGTAAGCCAGTGACCCAGCCCCTGTAATAGGGTTAGAGGCAGAGAATCCCAGTGGAAAGAGGGGAACCGGCCAGCTTGTCAAGGCCAGCTTCTTTAGCACAGTTGACTCAGACACTTTTTCGATTAAAACTCGAAACTGCTAGAATTGGCTCTCCCCATCCAGGCTGTACCACATCCTGCCGTGATTAGGAGTCCCATAGGGCGGCGCACAGTTGGCCCAGCGGCGCCCGTGTTTGTTCGGGGTAGGCCATCATTGTAAATAAGAATTTGTTCTTAGTTAAATATAAAGGTTAAATATATATATATATATATTTTAAATAACAACCTGATTGACAAGGTAACTTAGCTATAGTTGTTAGGTAGCTTTTCAGACTGTCTGCAACCATGGTCTTGTCTGATGTAACCTTTGCTCCAATGTCCAGGCTAAGATTTCGAGCTTTGTTCTTTAATCTGTTAGTGTAACCTAACAGCTTCAGACACATCCAGATTGTCAACTCAGATTGTTCCTGTTCTCACCTATTTTGTCATTAAAACAATCTCTCTTGGCCTTCTCTATCATCCTGTTAGCCTCATTTCATAATTTCTTACAGTCTATAAAAACGTACTCTGGCTTGGATTTCCTGAACTCCAGAAAGAGTTCATTTCTTAGCTTAATTGCTTTTAAAATATGATTGTTTAGCCATGGTTCTGTTCTTTGCTTAATTCAAAAAATGTTTATCTGGAGCCAGCTTGTCAACAGCATCTAAAAACAATTATTTAAAATTTCCCCAGGCATTTTCCACCTCATTGCATTTTCAATACAGTAAACCAGTCCAATTTGCTCAAACAATTAACAAAAGAATCTGCACTATAGTTCTTCATAGACCACATTTTTATTGAGTTATGACAATTAAAAAACTGTTTTCTGAACCGTCCTACTGCAAAAAAGGATGGAATGATCACTGAGCCCATATTTTACATCCCCACTGTTTGACATCCTTGATCTATCCGACACCAACACAAGTTCAATGATGGTTTGGGTAGAAGGGCAGACCCTGGTGGGCTCATTAATCAGCTGGTGTAAGGCAAACAGATTCAAACCATTCTTAAAAGCTTTAAAAGTAACATTGTCCTTTTTAAGCATGTCTGTATTAAAATCACCAGTAACAATAACATCTGATTTACCAAAATCTGTACAGTTGGAGCAAGTCTCCTCCAACAATTCATAAACTGGTCTTGTAGTCTGTAACAGGTTCTGACTATAATGGGTTTGCATTTTGGTAATAGAATGTCCAGCAACACAGCTTCAGTCTCATCATGGCTTAAATCTAAATCTGTAGTTGAACCCAATCTCTGATCTTACATAAGTACAAACTCCCCTGCCTTTGCGATTGCGGTCTATTCTAATTACTATATCATTTTTATCTTCAATCTCAGCGTTTTTTATCGAACCATCTAGCCATGTTTCAGTAAAGCAAAGCACTCCCACCTTACAGTTACTGGAGAGTAGGCGGATTTCCTTGATCTTGGGAGGTTAATACATTGGTAGTGCCTGAGTTGGGTGGTGAGATAATAGCATTAACTCGTTTTTGCTGATTCATCCATATAATACTAGCAGATGCGGAATACATCCAAATGGTGTGAACATAGTTAGTTGGATGTGATGGTCTGCCTCTTCCTCCAAGTTGAAAAGACAACCATGACCACAAGAGTAATCTTTGAACACAGAAATGGGTTCTCTCCAAGGCATGGTAGATGTACTGTAACCTCAAAGCATTTCCTTTCATCCTCCCTTCTAGTCAACGGGGTATGTACTGTGTTTTGTGTTCGTACCGTTTAGTCTTTCAGCGAGTGGCAGTTACACATCAATGAACACATTTCAGTGAGATTGAGATTTTATCATTTTCAGACAATGCCTGTGTATGTAGAGGTTACAGCTCTGGACAACCATGCTATGAAGTACAAGTGGCTTTGAAGTCTGCCCAGACAAAGCAGGCAGTATAAGCAACAACTGGGTTCCACTAGCTACACAGATTAAAAGACTGTCTATGAGAATGTTCACACATCTCTGTCAGACTAGATGACAATGTTTCTCATTTTACATGGAAGTGCTGGGTTGTTTTGACACGTAGGAATGCGTATTAAATATCTGTGTCAAGGCTTTTGGAGGTATGAAATTCAAATTAGATTGTTGGACAGGAAATGTATTCTCCTGGTGGCTATTCACACTGCAATCTGACAATGAGAGTCAAAACTAGATGATATTAGTCACCTTGGATAAGAACACATTTTTAGGCAATGAATAATTAAGATTGCTTTACAGAGCCTTCAGAAAGTTTTCACACCCCTTAACTTTTTCCACATTCTGTTGTGTCACAGCCTGAATTTAAAGTGTATTAAATTGATATTTTATGTCACTGGCCTACACACAATACCCCATAATGTCAAAGTGGATTATATATTTTTTAATATTTACAAATGAATGAAAACTGAAAAGCTAAATAAGTTTTAAACCCCTGTGTTATGGCAAGCCTAAATACGTTCAGGAGTAAAAATGGGCTTAACAAGTTACATAATAAGTTGCATGGATATAAAGGAAACCACTCAGGGATTTCACCATGAGGCCAACGGTGACTTTAAAATGGTTACAGAATTTAATGGCTATGATAGAAGAAAATTGAGGATGGATTAACAATGTTGTAGTTACTCCGTTTCTAACCTAAATGACAGTGTGGGAAGAAGGAAGCCTGTACAGAATACAAATATTTCAAAACATACATCCTGTTAGAAAAGATTTACTGAAGTAAAACTGCAAAGAATGTGGCAAAGAAATTAACTTTATGTCCTGAATACGAAGTGTTATGTTTGGGGCAAACACAACACATCACCAAGGTACCACTCATCATATTTCCAAGCATGGTGATGGCTGCATCATGATATGGGTATGCTTGTCATCTGAAAGGACTAGGGAGTTTTTTAGGATAAAAAGAAACAGAATAGAGCTAAGCACGGGCAAAATTCTAGAGGAAACCCTGGTTCACAATGCTTTCCAACAGACACTGGGAGACAAATTCACTTTTCAGCAGGACAATAACCTAAAACACAAGGCCAAATGTACACTGGAGTTGTACATTTTAATGTTCCTGAGTGTTGCTGGTTAAAGTTTTGACTTAAATTTGCTTGAAAATCTATGGCTAGACTTGAAAATGACTAGCAATGATCAACAACCAACTTGACAGAACTTGAAGAATTTTTAAAACAACAATGTGAAAATGTTGTACAATCCAGGTGTGCTGTAATCACTGCCAAAGGTGACTCAGCTGTTTTTATGTTAGATTTTTTTCTCCCACTTTGACATTAAATAGTATTTTGTGTAGATCATTGTCAAAAAAAAGACAATTAAATCCCTTTTAATCCCACTTTGTAACACACCAAAATGTGGAAAAAGTCATGGGTTTTGAAGTTACTGTAAATGTCGAGCCTCAACACTGTCCTTGATACTCTGGGGCTCAAGGTCATCCAAGAACATTCTAGTAGCAAAAAGTTGATTGTCAGTTTCCTTGATGAATGAGCCCTTCAAATGAATAAAGCCACCTTGATTTAAAAGACTGCCATCTTCTGATTTGTCTGAGGCCTTAGTGTCCTTTATGGTTGCGCCCTCTTTGTAGTTAAGATGAGAAACAATTGACTTCATACATGAAAGATATAAATCTTCAAAGGTCTCGGGAGGCCTTGGGGTTGTTTTTAAATCCCCCCTAGTTGCTCTAGGCAGGGGAGCTATGTTTGAAGGAGACCAAGTCACTGCTGGTTGAGAAATGCCTTAACCCTCCTCCACACTGTGAGAAGACAAACTGCCAGCTCCATAGCACTCCTCTCTCAACAATGGATGCTTAGGTCTGACATTCTCAGCCCTCTGACTGTGTTGTTCTCAAGTCAAATCCAACTCTTTGAACTGCACAATTGTGGACGATTAATATGCTTCAATTCAATGTAACTAAAGTTTTCTAACAAAGTTTTCCATGTCCCTCCTAAAGTAAGCAAGTGAGGCAGAGACATATGTATTTATGTTTTAGAAGAATTATAATGGAATGAGCCAGTACTGCCAGAAAACGGCACACACATTTTTTTGGACAAAATATTTATCTATAAGTCAAACATTTCAGTCCAACACTTCTCAAATATAACAACATCTCCAGATGTAATTTCAGTCACAAGACAATAACTTAGAGACCACAGGCCTAAATTGGAGTGGAATGATGTTTTTAGAATTTTTTACAAATTAATCAAAAATGAAAAACTGAAATGTCTTGAGTCAATATGTATTCAGCCCCTTTGTTATGGCAAGCCTAAATAAGTTCAGGAGTAAAAATGTGCTTAACAAGTCTCATAAGTTGCATGGACTCACTCAATGTGCAATAATAGTGTTTGAAATGATTTTTGAATGACTATCTCATCTCCGTACTCCACACATACAATTATCTGTAAGGTCCCTCAGTCGAGCGGTGAATTTCAAATACATTTTCAACCACAAAGATCAGGGAGGTTATCCAATGCCTCGCAAAGAAGGGCTCCCATTGGTAGAAAGGTACAAGTAAAAATTGAATATCTCTTTGAGCATGGTTATTAATTACACTTTGGATGGTGTATCAATACACCCAGTCACTACAAAGATACAGGTGTCTTTCTTAACTCAGTTGCCGGAGAGGAAGGAAACCGCTCAGTGATTTCACCATGATGCCAATGGTGACTTTAAACAGTTACAGAGTTGAATGGCTGTGATAGGAGAAAACTGAGAATGGCTCAACAACAACATTGTAGTTACTCCACAATACTAACCTAATTGACAGAGTGAAAAGAAGGAAGCCTGTACAGAATTAAAACATGTGGCAAAGCAATTCACTTTTTGTCTTGAATACAAATTGTTATGTTTGAGGCAAATCCAATACAACACATTACTGAGTACTACTCTCCATATTTTAAAACATTGTGGTTACTGTATCATGTTATGGGTATGCTTGTAATCGTTAAGGACTGAGGAGTTTTTTATTTTATTTTATTTATTATTATTATAATTTTTTTAGGTAAGCACAGGCAAAATCCTAGAGGAAAACCTGGTTCAGTCTTCTTTCCACCAGACACTGGGAGATGAATTCACCTTTCAGCAGGACAATAACCTAAAACATAAGGCCAAATCTACACTGGAGCTAAGCACAGGCAAAATCCTAGAAGAAACACAAGAACAAATCTACAGTGGAGTTGCTTACCAAGAAGACAGTGAAAGTTCTTGAGTTGCTGAGTTACAGTTTTGGCATAAATCTACTTTAAAATATTTGGCAAGTCCTGAAAATGGTTGTCTAGCAATGATCAACAAACAATTTGACAGAGCTTGAAGCATTTTTTTATGAATAATGGGAAAATGTTGCACAATCCAGGTGTGGAAAGCTTACCCAGAAAGACTCTCAGCTGTAATCATGCCAAAAGTGCTTGTACAAAGTATTGACTCGGGGGTGTGAATACCTATGTAAATGAGATATTTTTGTATTTCATTTTCAATAAATCTGTTTTCACTTTGTCATAATGGGGTATTGTGTGTAGATGGGTGAAAAAAATCAATCCAAAAATGTATTTTGAATTCAGGCTGTAACACAACAAAATGTGGAATAAGTCAAGTCAAAACAATTTTTATTGGTCACATACACATGGTTAGCAGATGTTAATGCAAATGTAGGGAAACGCTTGTGCTTCTAGTTCCAACAGTGCAGTCATATCTAACAAGTAGTCTAACAATTTCCCAACAACTACCTTATACACACAGATCTAAAGGGGTGAATGAGAATATGTGCATATAAATATATGGATGATTGATGGCCGAGCGGCATAGGCAAGGTGTAATAGGTATAAAATACAGTATATACATATGATGTGAGTAATTCTGGTAGTGGTAGTTCTGAAGGCTCTGTAACTCCAGGAGCATGGATGGGCATTGGGTAACACTTTCATCAAGGAGTTGGAGGTTATCATTTCGCTCTCCGTGTTTATAGTGAAGAGGACTTCTAATGGAGCTGGCCCATTTTTATTAAAAACAACCCACTGCCGTTTCACTTGATGCAGTATCTTCTCCCTCCCTTTCTTTGCCAAGATGCTTGTCATCTCTTCTGCTGCACTTTTATTGAATCATCACTTTAGTAGCCCATAACCGCCTGTCTTTTTTTCTCTCCTCTTTTTTTAAAAATTGATTGTCCTGGAAAGTGACCTCTAAGAAATTTATGACACAGCTCCTTTGATTTGGAGGTCTAATCATAAATGCAATATATTCTCTGATATATGAGATTGTATCAAAGCCATATAAAACGAGTTCCATTTGCATCAAAGAAAATAAGCTTTCCCTTTGAACGTTCATTTATCTAATATATTTTTTTTCATTTCAGCTGCCGATGTTTAATCTTTTAATTCTTTGTAGAAGCCATAACATGATTTTTGCCAAGTGTAAGACTGGATTTAAGCGGATAACATTTTCTCAAAAACAAGAGTCTACAGTCCTGCTGCAAATAGGACAAATTAGATAGGACAAATGCTTCGTTATTATTTGTGCTTTATTCGTCAATTAATTTAACCATTTGATTTTCACCTATATCATTGATCACTAATTAATTTGCTGATATATTTGAAATAATTTCATCCTTGACTTTGCAGGAGTTATCCGTGAGAGTTACCAGAAGGGGCGTGACCAGCTGGTCCCTGTCACACTGCTGGCCATCGCTGTCATCATGGCCTTCGCCATGGGTGCGATCTTCTCTGGTATCCTCGTCTACTGTGTGTGTGACCACCGGCGACGAGACATTGAGCTGTCTGGGCGTAAGGACAAAGACCACGACAGGAGGGGCTCCATGAACAGCGTGACCAAGTTGACAGGCCTGTTTGAGACTGGGGCCAAGGACAGTCGCCCTGAGGCCATCCTCACCCCGCTCATGCACAACGGCCGCCTCACGAATGGTAAGATTCTGATCAAAGCCGACCAGCACCACCTGGACCTGGCTGGCATGCCCACCCCAGAGTCCACCCCCATGCAGCCCCGACGCAAGCCCAGCCGGGGAAGCCGCGAGTGGGAGAGGAACCAGAATCTGATCAATGCCTGCACCAAGGACCTGCAAACCATGGGCTCCCCAGTCATCCCCACTGACCTACCCCTGAGGGCCTCTCCAGGCCACATCCCCAGTGTGGTAGTGCTTCCCCTGCCACAGCACCAGCATCAGCAGCCCTACCAGCATGAGTATGTAGAGCAGCCCCACCGCAGCGACCTCAGCCAGATGAGCCTGGGTGACCAGGGTGCCACACTGGAGTACAAGTCCCTAAAGAGCCCCTGCCACAGCCTCAACCTGGTGGAGAGCGACGGACTGCCGCCCCGAGTGCCCCAAAGGGAGGCCTCCCTCACCATCCCCCCTGCCGTGCCCCAGATGGGCAAGCGGCTCGAGGTGCACTCCTCCATCTATGGCCATGAGTACAAGCGGAGCTACCCGATGAGTGCCCAGAAAGGCTCTGCCCTCAAAAAGCACAACACCAACTCGTCCAACTCCTCTCACCTGTCCAGACACCAAAGTTTTAACCATGTGGAGTCGCCGCCCCCCGCCCCACAGAGGGTGGACTCCATGCACATGAATTCCCAGGGGATGTCCCACTCCAGACAGCCCAGCATGAGCTCTTATGGTTCATTGCCCCGGACCGGGGTCAAACACCTCAAGCCTGACGTACCGCCCAAACCCTCTTTAGTGTCCCTCTCAACGAAAGTCAATTCCAATGACTCCTGCACATAATCAGCACGCTCAGAATACAGAACAGGAAACACAATTGCATCTCCTTTTGTCCTTGTACAGCAAGGACAAAAGTGTACAGCAAACACAACACGGCAAACACAACACACTTTAAAAAAAAAATTGTTTATTTTATATATGTGTAAATATTCCACAAATGGTTTTGATGTTGAGCTCAGGCTGTTGACTCCCAGTTCCTCAGAAACACGGAACACTTGCTACTGAGAAGAAAATTACTTTCATGAATATTTAATTGACAAGCAACATGTCACCCCTGTAGCATTCAAGACGGTGGCTGTGTTGGACTTTTGAACACTATGACTTGACTGATGTTTTGTTTTCTTAACTGACTGCTAAACGCACATAGACAGTGAGAGTAAAGGGGAGCAATTATATAGTGAGGACTGGGGTGTTCTCCCAGCAAGCATTTGGGCACAGCGAGCTCTGACTGGAATGACAGCTTCAGTTTACGTGAAAAACTGTGAAATGCCTCTCAGTGTTACAGCTACTGGACACAGCAATCAAGTTCTGCGTTGGTTGAAAAAAGCCTTGGTCTGAGAATCTTCTACTGCATTGGTTACTGAATAACACATGACTGTTAATAGTAATAGCTTGTTTTATTTATTTTTAATAAGTGCTTTTGATGAAAATACTGACATTTTAGGCTCATAGAGAAGAGTTATTTAAATATGAATTAATCAAGAATGAAATTATTTAAAGTCAATCAACTGGAGCCAGTACAACTTTCTTGACACAAAAGGTCCACCAGGTCTTCTAGCGCCTTGGGTTTTTGAAGCTTGGGATATATGTGACCTCTGTATGGAGGATATATTTATTTAACTGTGCCAGATGGGACCGACATGATGGAGCAGAACCTCCCATGTTAAAGAAGTCAGAAAAATACAAAAAACAGAACTCCTGAAACTCACTCCCTCGATCACTCCTCCATGGGCATCTACATACGTTTGGCACTGTGGTTTTGCAGTCAGTCTCTCTCTCCCGGTTGGCTTCTGGCTCATTGTGTATTGACAAGGTTCACTCTTGCATATAAAAGTGCAAAGGGAATAAAACGTGGAATTCCACACATGAAAAAGAGAAGCGTGAGGATGTTGGGCGCTCTGCCAGGTGTGGAGAGCGGCCATTTTGGCAGGTACTGAAATGTCTTGTTTTCTCTTGGCGCGTCACGCAGTCCTCTGATTGAATTACATCTGTTGATAGCCTGTTTCTCTTCCACATGTAAAGTTGTGCCTTACACCCTGAGTAGTGACATTTTCTTTAGCTGGTAACTATGTCTCCTCTTTGTATTTTCTTATGTCGTCTTTCACTGGTTTGATAAAGGCAAATAAAGAATGTGATCTTGTTGTAATTCTGTTCCCTAGAAATATACAGACATATTCTTCTTTGTGGTTCATTTCAGATAGTGCCAATGATGCGCTTAAAGCAACCCTTTTTGTTGTGCTGGCAGTGTCGATGATGTTGTTGTGTGTTGAATTTTTTACTTTGCTGTTTGATTGGAGGGATTAATGTTTGTTCTTGAAATGGCCTCTTAGGGTCTTGCTGGTGCACAGCAATAATCAAACACTAACATATGAAAAACACACCAGTATACTGTACAGACATGGCACCAGGTTGATAACAATTCAGTTTCTAGGCAGTGAAAAGCAGGCTGGTTCCTGTGATAGAAAAGAGTAAAAAAAAATATTAGGAGATGTTTTTTAAAAACACATGTTCCAGGACTATTAGAGTAATTTAATTTGTACTAACTCTCTTTATCAAGGTCTTATGAATGACAGTTTCATTGACCAATCTGATCACATTTTTATTGATCACATCTCCCCAAATCAACAGAGCACTCCTTTAGTATTGTGTGTAGATAGGTGAGTTTCTTGATCTCAAGCAGATTTCCATTTACAATGGAGGAAAGCCAATTATTTCTCATCCACAGCCAATGCAAGAAGAACGAGTAGAATATTTCCACTTTTGAGGCATATACAGTATGTGTTAATTGAACTAACGTGTACATAGATGCTTATAGGGTTCGATTGCAGCGACTGCGACATGCATCATGATCAGATTAGGTTCAGTAAAGGGAAGGTCATTTGAACTTTCCACCCCAATAGTGCAGATTGCATCTCTAGCCACGGTCTACATGGCTACTGTGGACAGTGTGTCTCTTTGGTGTGTGTGCCTTTGTCTTTCACCCTTGCTATACACTGCTAGATGCAACTGAGACAGACTCAACTCGTTTTGAACTTTGTAAGCTTGTAAGATATTGTGATGTCACAAGGTTTTTTGCCCTACTCCATTTAACATCTGATTCACAGCTTAATGTATGTTGTAAAAAACATTCTCTTTAATAAATGAAAAATGTAATAAAAAAATATATATTGTCATGAAGATGGTTGTATTTCCATGATTTGAGAGCAAAACATGCTATAAAAAAGATGCTTGCTCTGATAGTACAACAGAACAGATAAAAGATAAATGCTTTTAACTTATGGGAAAATACAGCTAACTTCCGTGATATGGTTCTTATTTATGCTTAGAGTACAAGAGGTAGCACTTTAAAACCTACGTTATGTTGATCCAAGATATTTTGGAGAATTGTTGGCAGTATTTCAGTGTGAATAAACAGGCTGATAAGAATCAGTCTGGAGCCATTAACTGGTTTACAGGTTGGAGTCATTCATCCAACAACACCTTTATGAAATGAAGGTGAGTCACTAATGCGTAGAGATTAGGTTACAAGGATGTAACGCTAACAATAAGGGTCCTTGTTCTCTCACAATCTTGTATTGTTCATTCACCTTTTTATTACCTTTGAGTCACATTTTCACCGCTAAATGTAGCAATACAGTCAGTGGTAGAGAGCACAATAAGTACACAAACAGCTCTTTTCCGTAGTAAGTTTTTTAAAAAGGACACTGGAACAGCTCCATATCATCACAAATTCAAAGCAAACATTATGTTATGCATCTACCATATGTCTTTGTGTTTGTTAAACCAGTTAAACAGATAGGTTCAGGAACAACAAAGCTTTCGGAAAAAATACATAGAGAGAGATCAGGGGCCTGCTAATAAACAGACAAAGTGCTCACAGGCCATTGCTGGAAATAAAATGACAATGTATCCAAACGTAATGTAAGATCATGTATATGTACACTACATGACCAAAATTATGTGGACACCTGCTCGTTGAACATCTCATTCCAAAATCATGGGCATTAATATGGACTTGGTCCCCACTTTGCTGCTATAACAGCCTCCACTCTTCTGGGACGGCTTTCCACTAGATGTTGGAACATTGCTGCAGGGACTTGCTTCCATTCAGCCACAAGAACATTAGTGAGATCAGGCACTGATGTTGGGCAATTAGACCTGGCTCGCAGTCGACATTCCAATTCATCCCAAAGGTGTTCGATGGGGTTGAGGTCAGGTATCTGTGCAGGCCAGTCAAGTTCTTCCACACCAATCTAGACAAACCATTTCTGTATGGACTTCCCTTTGTGCACGGGGGCATTGTCATGCTGAAACAGGAAAGGGGCTTCCCCAAACTGTTCTCGCAAAGTTGGAAACACAGTATCGTCTAGAATGTCATTGTATGCTGTAGCATTAAGATTTCCCTTCACTAGAACTAAGGGGCCTAGCCCGAACCATGAAAAACAGCCCCAGAACATTATTCCTCCTCCACCAAACATTTGGCACTATGTATTCGGGCAGGTAGCGAAACCCAGATCCATTCATCGGACTGCCAGATGGTGAAGCGAGATTCATCACTCCAGCAAACAGGTTTCCACTGCTCCACAGTCCAATGACGACGAGCTTTACGTCACTCCAGCCGACGCTTGGCATTGTGCATGGTGATCTTAGGCTAGTGTGCGGCTGTTTGGCTATGGAAACCCATTTCATGAAGCTCCTGACGAACAGTTATTGTGCTGACGTTGCTTCCAGAGGCAGTATGGAACTCGGTAGTGAGTGTTGCAACCGAGGACAGACGATTTTTACTCCCTACGAGATCCAGCACTCGACGGTCCCATTCTGTGAGCTAGTGTGGCCTACCATTTCGCGGCTCAGCCGTTGTTGCTCCTAGGCATTTCCACTTCACAATAACAGCACTTACAGTTGACCGGGGCAGCTCTAGCAGGTCAGAAATTTGACAAACTGACTTGTTGGAAAGGTTGCATCCTATGACGGTGTCAAGTTGAAAGTCACTGAGCTCTTCAGTAAGGCCATTCTTCTGCCAATGTTTGTCTATGGAGATTGCATGGGTGTGTGGTCAATTGTATGTTATGCCTGTCAGCAAAGTGGATAAATTTGAAGGGGTGTCCACATTCTTTTGTATATATAGTGCATCAGATAATGGACAAAGAAAAATAGGCATGTAATAACATTTGCTGCATGTTATAAATACTCTCCTGGAAGAAAAAAAATCTATGGGAATTCTGTTTGGATTGTGATCTACTGTGACACAACGGTTGGACTACTCGATAGCTTAAGTGTTTGCCAGTAAACGCACAAGCACAGACATAACACCCCACCTTCCACCACCATGTCTCCAATTCCTGCTGGCAAGGCTCTGTGCTCATCTTGAGTACTGCTGCCCCACAATCTGTGGTCACAACAAGCTTAGTGGAGTAATCCTTGACCTCTCATCCAGCTATCAGTTCCCCCTTCTGATACATCTCTTAATGCCCTACATCCTCTTAGTATGTGTGACATTCCCTGCCACTGGTCCACTGTTTCAGCCAAAAGAGTAACCATAACAGAGACTATACAGTACAACAATGTCCCTCTTAATGTCCCTTTGAATTAATACAGTTCAACAAGTCATTAACCACCAATGGCCCCTTTAATGATAATTATCACTGGTTTGTTGTGGTTTTTTCTCATAATGGTATTGTGTGTCTATTTTACAGTGTATGATTGTGAAGCACAGTCTCTAAGTCCTCTACCCTATTCTACCTCCTGCTAGCCCAAACCACAGGAGGAAAACCTAACACAAAGCAAACCTGAGAATGGAATGTAAAACAAGAATCTATGATGTTGGTGGCTGGCACATAATGATTGTTTATATGAATTCCCATATCATGTGTACTCAAGACGCAACGTCCCTGAGAAATCTCTATCAGAATCACACAAAAGAAGAAGAGCATGCCCCTTGACAATTAGGTACTACTACTGTGGCATTGAGATTTTAGAACACAAATAAAAAGAGGGAAGGTTGATGTGACATGTGCAGGACAGAGCTGTTCCATGGTTTAATTTGAGGGCTTCATGGTGGTGGTGGGAAGAGTGGAATGAACTATGGGAATGAGGAGAGAAGAGGCATTCAGTGCAAATCTTGAGCACACATGTGGCTTAGCATAATGGTTGGCAGGGGGATCAAAACAATGCCCACGGGTGACGTGAGGGAGTAGAACAGAGCAGAGCAGGGGGACTTGGACATGGTCCTCCCCCTCACTCAGAAGCCACTGCCTAGGACTGGGAGTGACTGACTGGCTCTATCTAACAGGAGCAGGGGGTAATCCTCGGAATAGGTTTATACGCTGAAACCTGACTAGGAGCAGCACAATGTCCTCATAACACTGTCATGATTAAATGAAGACCCTATTCTATTGAATATAAAAGGGGCCCAGAGTTCTTCCTGGTAAGGTTGCATGGTCAGGAAGAACTCAGACCTCAAATCATGACAGTGTTTTCTGGGTATTCTGATGGCCACTCCAAGGGTCTTTCACATGACAGTCCATTTTGTAGCATGATCAGGAACAAGCACCTGGTTTGAGAAGTCTGAAATAATAGATCTTAATGATTGTTTCATGCCTCATGATTATGGGTAATAGTCAGATATCTGGTTTGACTGGGATTATTGTCAGTCATCCCAATGGCAGTTTGCATTATGATGACCACTCTGATAAATTGTGACTGAATGTTATTAAGAGTATGTATAGCTGGAAAGCGCAGACTGACCACTTTTCCCCTTGCTGTTGTAATTAAAAGTGGTAGAGTGGGAGGTCAAAGGAGCGATGTGGAGAAACTTTCACCTCACTCAACTGACACAAAACTAAAAGAAACATAGAAATGTGAAAGTTATCACGTAACTGAAAATTGGTTGTGAAAATTACATTTCCTACACTGGTTTTATCACATTGTTTCATTTTCTCTGATTTCAAGATGTATGTTGTTCTATGGCTTTGTCGTTCCATGATTTATTTATTATATATAAAGGATCATTTCATATTTATTTGGTATAATTTTTTGCCCTACACTTTTCAGAGAACTGCGTCAGCTAGAGCAGTAAAGTACACTGACAAACAGTCACGGAAATTATTAATGAGCCTGTCACCAGCACGGTGGCTGTGCGTGCCTTCAAGGATATGGTGAAATGTATGGCAATGACAAAGGACTATGAACACATTATCTGGCATTGCATATTAAAGTCAAGAAGAACTGGCACCAGAATCATTCATCCACCTGTCTTGTCCGAAAGTCTACCAAACATGGCCATTCATCGAAGGATGCCAAATACCATTTGAGATACAGACACATAGTTGGAGCTGGTATGATTGATAGGACACAAACACATGCAGGGAAACATCTCACCTAACTTCAGATAGGGCCACAAAAAAATACTCACGACTGCCTAGTGCAAAACTTTTGTCTGCAAACAAAATTGACACAAAGAACTCCACAATGGTCAGACACATGTGGTTTGCACTTCCATGCCATTATCTCAAACTGACAAAACAAACAACATTATACATTTGAACAACCAATTACAGAGTCCTGAATGAACAGAGCTAATCCACCAACAGGAATCACTTACTGCACACATGTTTTTTTTTAACCTTTATTTAACTAGGAAAGTCAGTTAAGATCAAATTCTTATTTTCATTGATAGCCTTGGAACAGTGGGTTAACTGCCTTGTTCAGGGGTAGAACACCAGATTTTTACCTTGTCAGCTGAGGGATTTGATCTTGCAACCTTTCGGTTACTAGTCCAACGCTCTAACCACTAGGCTACCTGCCGCCAGAGTGACATCCCCTCTGCTATCAGGCCTTGTCTGATGTCTCTGTACCCAGACTTGCTGTGCTGTGTGTGTGTGTGTGTGTGTGTGTGTGTGTGTGTGTGTGTGTGTGTGTGTGTGTGTGTGTGTGTGTGTGTGTGTGTGTGTGTGTGTGTGTGTGTGTGTGTGTGTGTGTGTGTGTGTGTGTGTGTGTGTGTGTGTGTGTGTGTGTGTGTGTGTGTGTGTGTGTGTGTGTGTGTGTGTGTGTGTGTGTGTGTGTGTGTGTGTGTGTGTGTGTGTGTGTGTGTGTGTTTATCTCCCAGGTGTATAGTGGAAAGATATCATTGACCTTGGATTCAATCACCTTGTGTTGATTTCTCTTCAATTCTCAGACTAAGAGAGTGAGATGAAACGTGTGGTGTGAAGAGGTCTAACAACACCAAATTGCAAAAACCCTAGCTACTTGTCAAGATGTATTGTTCTTCAATGTTGTGAAATGATTTTCAACTTGGCATCTGTTCCAAAGCTGAGATTACCCTTGCTAGCTACACCATGTACCTGACTTACCTTGCCCCGTGCCGCTGCCTGCCGTGCTGCTATGATGCTCTGCTATATTTACTACACATTACAACTCATTGTTAATAATCATTCCAAGGATTACCTGGAAGTTGTCACATGATGTGTGACGAGCAAAAACTAAACTATCTGGCCAGGCCTGCACCCTGTCGGAATACAGCCCCACTGGACACGCAGACAGACATGGTGAATAATGGCTCCTCGTGCATCACCCCTCCCCCTTCCTTCTCTGCCTGCCACCACCCCTGTCACCTGATCCTGGCGGAATGGGGAACGGCTGTCATGTCTGTCCCCTCCCGGCACACACCCATCCAAACAGATACAGACAGACTCTCTCTCTCTCTATGTCTCTGCTATAATCAGGGGGGTACAGCTGTGGCCAGGGTCACCCAGGGCTGAGGAGATCACTCGTGGAGGATGGCTGAGGAGCTGGAGGTCACCAGTGTCGTAATTATACGCCAGAGGTGGCCCGGCATGGAGCACTCCCATTGATTTTTATGTCACACAGGGTGGAAATTCATGGATGAGATTTATTTCCGGAACCGATGAAAGATTTCGAAGTTGCCTGGTACAAGGTTAGGTATCATCGTTATGATTTTGGCACGACTATGTTTTTATGTGTGGAAATTAATTAATTCAGAGATTTTGATAGACTGCCAAGTGTGTTTGGGAGGATTTCGATTCCCAAATATGGAGACATGACTGAAGTTCAAGTCATCACAGCCGAAAAATTCAAGAGCTTTACAATCAAAATCACTGAATATTAAATAATTTACTGTAGCACATGCATGACTAAAGGATTTAATGAATAAATCAACTCTTTAGTCTCATTTGTGATTATCTGACCGCAAACCAATTGTCTTATAATAAAGAGCTTATACCACACTAAGTCCTTATTGTAATTTCTGTGTCAAACCTATTTCATGTCATTACAAGGGAGTTCAAAGGGCCAGACAGATTCTAGGTAGATCATCAGTCACTTTTGACATTTAATATTGAGCCCTGTGTGCAGGGGTCAAAAATAGTGCTTTACATAGGGAATAGTGTGCTATTTGGGACACAACCCTGGTCTGAGGCTCATTAGGGAGCGCAGAGTGAGTGCCTGAGACAACTCATCCTGATGACAATATGATCGGAACCAAACCCATTGGAGACGTTTATCCCATCACTTATTGCTATTTTTTCTTGTAATTATTATGGAGATTACTGGTAAGGGTTGTTCATTGTTTGCTCACAACCATTAAAGTGACAGATCATTGATAGATACAGGGGAGAATGATTTATTACCGCAATTCCATTGATTTAATACACAATGTATTGTTGAATTTTTTTTGTATGAAATCATGCTATATAGTTCCTATCTAACTCTGAATTATCAATGTGAACAAAAATTGATGTTGCATATCTACATTAATTCTGCACAATTTTTTCCAGAATTGATTTACTATTTTTTCCAAATATGTCACACATCTCCCTCTCCATGCACTAATGCAGGTCCATGTGAATCATTATGTGTGAGTTCTCAGATGTGTTGCTGTGCTGATGATGTGTGAGATAGTAGGGCTGAATACCATGACCAGGGCATGCGTTGGTTGGTTCCCAGCTGTGAGCTAGCTAGGGTTCTGTCTCGTCCTCCGTCCCCATCTCTTCTTCATCCATAATAGATGAGTGGGTTAAACCTCCCAGGGGTATGTCCTCTCCCTCCCCATCTCCCCAGCTGTTCTCAGCCAGGGCCCCATTTGCATGCATGCTTGTCCACTTGCATTCATTATGCTGACAATGCAGCTGATCCACTACGGCAAAGCACACATCACAGCCGCTCTCACCAGGCTTCTATGGTACATATAGGCTAGTAGCACAAGGCCTGAACTAACTCCCTTCAGGAAGTGAAGTAGTGTACCTTTAGACAGCTTTGCACAGTACCGAGAAGATCACCTTCTAATGGGCCATCTCTTAACGCCTCTGGAGATCAACTGCTATCCGCACACATCTACAGATACATGATAAGGCCGGGCAGGCTGGCTGTACATCTCCTACTACACCCAGATAATGTTATGTATTTCCTCCGCCCTGACTAGATGGAACAGTCAGAGGGGTGCTTTTTTTTTATTTTACATTTTTTAGACCCTTTTTCTTCCCAATTTCGTAGTATCCAATTATTAGTAGTTACTATCTTGTCTCATCGCTACAACTCCCGTACGGGCTCGGGAGAGACGAAGGTCGATAGTCATGCGTCCTCTGAAACGCAACCCAACCAAGCCGCACAGCGCGCATCCAACCCGGAAGCCAGCCGCACCAATGTGTTGTATGAAACACTGTGCACCTGGCGACCTTGGTTAGCGCGCACTGCGCCCAGCACGCCAACAGGGGTCACTGGTGCGCGATGAGACAAGGATATCCCTACCGGCCAAACCCTCCCTAACCCGGACGACGCCCCACAGACCTCCTAGTCGCGGCAGCTGTGACAGAGCCTGGGTGCAAACCCAGAGTCTCTGGTGGCGCAATGGCCTAGGGCTCTGCATCACAGCGCTAGCTGTGCCACCAGAGACTCTGGGTTTGCACCCAGGCTCTGTCGAGGGAGGCCCAGAGGGGTGCTTTTTAATGGGGCTGGCTAGTGAGGTTTACAGCCGTGCATAATGAAGTAACAAATATAGCTAGGATTATAGTGCATCCAGGGATACCGTTGTCTCGGCTGGTGGACTGGAGATAGAGACCCTTGTGTCTTCATCTAGACTGATCTAGAGTGGCCATGGATGATGTCTGTTGGGGGGCCTCAGAGGCAGCCCTTCAGCCCAGACTGAGTCAATGTTCCCTGGGGTCAATCTGCCCTCCTCCCCCCTGCGGTGGAGTCCTGGAGCTTTTCCCTGAAAACAACTAAATAAATGAAAACTTCACTAAATAGTCTGAATTAATAAAAGATGTGACTCTTGGTTGACTCCATGTTAATGTGCATCAGAAAACATGTCTCCATTCATAAAGTTAACCTCTCTAAGCAGTCTGAGAATATCTATGGTATTTCTGTAGTGCCTCCTCTTTTTTTATATATATATGATGCTTGTCTATTAATATATTTTTTCTCAGTACAGTGAATTACTGGTGTCATAAACTTCTTATCATAATCAATACATGTTTTGCCCTCAGCCTCAATTCGTAAGGGCATGGACTCTACAAGGTGTCGAAAGCGTTTCACAGGAACGCTGGCCCATGTTGACTCCAATGCTTCCTACAGTTGTGTCAAGTTGGCTGGATGTCCTTTGGGTGGGGAACCATTCTTGACACACATGGGAAACTGTTGAGCATGAAAAACCCAGCAGCGTTGCAGTTCTTGACAAACTCAAACCAGTGCGCCTGGCACCTACTACCTACCATACACAATACATGTCTCAATTGTCTCAAGGCTTAAAAAACATTCTGTAACTGGTCTCCTCGTCTTCATCTTTTTATTTAACATTTATTTAACTGGGCAAGTCAGTTAAGAACAAATTCTTTGTACGCTCAGTGTATATTGCAATCTAGTTCTCTGTATCTCTATTTCAATACTTCAAACTGCTTCTCTGGATCTCTATTTCAATTATACATTTCAGAATACAAATCTGTACTAAGCAGATGAAATCCTCCCAGTGTTTTTTTTCACACGATTGGAAAAAACATCTATTCTTTAACATGAGGGGCACGCTGAAGAATGTACCCTTGCTAGGGATGGGGGAAAAGTACGACACCAATCAGGCCCCCGAGGACTGGAATTGCCCAGGCCAGTTCTAGACGATTCTGTGCTTCCAACTTTGCGGCAACCATTTTGGGGAAGGCCCCTTTACCTGTTTCAGCATAGCAATGCCTCCGGGCACAAAGTCGAGGTTCATACACTTTGACATGTTGAGTTGATATTTTTGTTCGGTGCAGATTCACAGTTGCCATCGAAGTCATTGCAAAGGGTAGGTTTACCAGAGCAAATTAAAGTTAACCATATAAGCCATATATCCTAATGATACTATTTAGCCCTACATAGCATTTGCAAATGTTAATATGATATCCGAATGAGAGTGAATAACAAAATCAATGAGGGCCCCCAGGAAGTCTGGGCCCCTGGGCACGTGCCCCGCATGCCCGGTCGGTAATTCGGCCATGATTACTACAAGTTTATATAGCTGGCTAGACTAACTACACTAATTTGCCAATCTTAAAACTGCCGTGGGCTCATTAAGTGACTGTCAGTGAGTGACATATAAGAGGTAAACTGCTGATGCACAACCAAGTTTTAAAATGGCACCTTACGTATTCTAATATTCTAACTCTCAAAAGTAAGTTTAGACCCCGACTGAGTCCCTACATTTTATTTTTATTATTTGGTGTCCTCATGTATGTAGCTAGGGCCCTGCTTGCACTACGTACCTTTGATGTAATCTCAACTGCATTCCAGGTAATTTGGTTGTTACTAGATGAAGCACAGTGAGAACACTAAGTTATTGTGCAGATACAACATATCTGACATTGTACTCCCATTTGAACTTTGTTGCACAGTGATAACACATTTAGATAACAACTAAACCAAAAATCAGACATAGTTTTTTCCACTGGAATTTTTGATGATTTTAGATGGTTGAAAGTATAGTGATAACACATTGGGGAATTCAACAAACTTCTGGCCGTCGCAACCAAATATTACCCACATTTCCATGTCGAAATTAAGTGGTGTTCCCAGTAGAATGGTAATTCACATTGGCTGAATGGGTAGTAATCATGCTCACTGGAAAGCGTTCTCCATCATGCACGTTAATACTTCACACCTCACGCAGCTGCCGACCCTGCAGTGCCTCAGCCAAGCACATTATGGCATTATGTAGAGTAGACTGTAAGCACTGCAGAGTCTATGTGTTGTCAGACTTACTCGTTTAGCAGAGAACTGTGGCTCTTGTCTCGCACACATGCTTCAAACCTGTTAATATTGTGACATGTCCATGAGGCGATCATAGCACAGTATCATCACAGAAATAGGAATTAACTCTTCTGCAGTAAATGGATGATCCTTTTACTGGTGCACAGTAACATTTAACCATAATCGCCACTGCAGCATTGAGAGCACGCTAAGCTATAACTTGCTTTAGCTTGACAGCAACAAAGCTCTTTTATCCACTGCGTCAACATGTTACCGGAAAATGTTCATCAGACAATATAGCCTACTTTAGTAGCTATTCATTTACCATAATTCAGTCTTTTATTAGTAGTGTAGGCAAAACGTGCAATATGCATGATCTTATTGTGACGTCCCTCCCACTCTGTCTGCCAGCTTCTTTCTCGCTGCTCTTGTTTTCCTTATTAGGATGTCAGTGGGCGGAGCTGGAAGGGTTGTCAGCGAAATGGGTGTGTCCCGGGGATAAATATACCTTTCCCCCATACATCGAGGAGACTCTCCACACAGACACACATTTTTGTTGTGGCATTTTAGGGCTTCTTTGTGTTCATTTGTTTTGGCACCTCGTAACACCCCTCATTATCATCATCTATGCACTCATCCACTCACTTACACTACTGACTACACACACCATTGTCACTTGTATATAGCTTATATATATTGCTTAGTTAAATATCTTTTTGTTATTTCTTCATCTCCGCTTTGTCTCACTCATTATTACGGGCTACGAGCTGGTTCGTAACATCATGCAACTTATTAACTCAAAGTCGATGAGTTGTGTCGCATCTATAACATCAGTGAAATACTGTAAGACCATGACCGTAACAGTTAAAGATCATGACCATTAGAGACCATGCCAAAAACAGTCATCAAATTCTAGGACTACTAATTTGAAGACTAATATTTTCTTTGCATGGTCTAACATTCAAGTCTACAGAAGTGTAATGAGATGAATAGTGTTCTAATTGCCTGTTTCTGAGAAAGTCCCAGTAAAATAAGGTTATAAGGGGGATGGGAGTAGGGGTTAGTGAGGGGGAGGGCTTGGCTGAGCTGCGCTGAGGGAGGTAGTGTGTCATGTGTGTGAGCACAGCAAGCGGCATGGCTCCTAACCAGCATTGTCAATCTCATTAGCACACTCATGCACATGCACACTTCCCTGCCTAGAAGCAATGACACACCTCCTTAATCTGCTCTTCATCCCACAATATCCTCCCACATACGCACAAACAGACACGCAAACACAAACAAGGAAGCATGCAATCGCATGAGAGCTACAGTACAGGCAAACAAATACGCAAGCACAAACAGGGACACAGGCAGAAAAAAATTACTGCCGCACACAGGCACAATTACAGGCACACACGCACACACGTACGAACACTACTTAATAAATTGCGTTTGGCACAGCAGTCCTGTAACAGCTGTCCTTCCACTTTGGGTGAAGACGGCATCATCTGGCTATTGAAAGATTAGTTAATTTCCAAATTAGGAGACACACTCATATTACACAGGACAGAATAGAGACCCATAAATACTTAATTCCTGCATAAATAAATGAACAGAATAATAAATAAACAAGCAAGTTAGTTACAGCAAACAGCCAAACACACAGACTCAAGCAAAGACTATGTATGTGGGTGTGCAAGGCAGGCACTGAACAGCAGGCCAAAATAACAAGTAGTAAAGTTGGACAACATTTTCATTTAACCTTCATTTAACTAGGCAAGTCAGTTAAGAACAAATTCTTATTTACAATGACAGCCTACCGCGGCCAAACCCAGACGACGGGACTCCCAATCACAGCCGGTTGTGATACAGTCTGGGATTAAACCAGGGTCTGTAGTGATGCCTCTAGCACTGAGATGCAGTACCTTAGACCGCAGCGCCACT
Organism: Oncorhynchus tshawytscha; assembly: GCF_018296145.1. Taxonomy (NCBI): domain Eukaryota; kingdom Metazoa; phylum Chordata; class Actinopteri; order Salmoniformes; family Salmonidae; genus Oncorhynchus; species Oncorhynchus tshawytscha. The sequence continues at coordinate 47,228,167 of NC_056440.1, read as the reverse complement.
CGGGAGACCATGGTATGGGGTAGATTTCAGTATTAGGAAGCTGCAGAAAGACAAAGATTCTGGAGTGAAGGATTCTTTTATGGTAAACAGGTGGAAAAATGTGAGGATTTGGCAATAGGATTTTCTCTCTGGAACCATAGGTACTTGGATTTGTGAAACAGGATTAGCTGGTGTGTAATAATATGGATGCTGTGGGGGTAGACTAAACTCTGGTGTGTGTGAGTGAGAGTGAGAGTGAGTGAGAGTGAGAGAGAGAGAGAGAGAGAGAGAGAGAGAGAGAGAGAGAGAGAGAGAGAGAGAGAGTTGAGGATGTTGTTTCAACGTAACGTGGCAACAATGTGATTTGGAATCTTGGTAGAAAATACATTGGATTTGGAGACAGAATTATCTACATAAACTGTTGTTTTGAGGGTGAAATTTCTACCACAGGATTATGTCATCATGGTAACTAGTACGTCGAACTGGCCTCACAACCACGTGTATGGCGTTGTGTGGGCAAGCGGTTGGCCGATGTTAACATTGTGAACAGAGTGCCCTATGGTGACGGTGGGGTTATGGTATGGACAGGCGTAAGCTGCGGGCAACAAACTATTTGAATATACAGAGATACCGTGACAAGGAGATATAAGAAAGCTCTGGAAATATTGTAGTTTTTTGGACACATATTTAACCCCTTTTTTTGTTTGAACAAAACTACCTCCATACTTCCATTATTTTTTTTTTTTACCTGTACTGGGTTACCTTTAGACGAGTCCTGTGACACTATTGTGTTCATGAGAGTCTAACCTTTCCATATAGTCTTCACATTAGTTAGCATAGGCTTTTCGGATGCCACAGCCGTTTTCATGAGAAGACCCATTTTTGGGATGTCTCCTGGTCTGACAAACAGCAGTGTAGCTCTACCACTTCCACCACTGATGCGAAATACTGATATAGGCAATTGTGGTGGATTGAGATGCAGCCCATGCAAAAAAAAAAAAATATCTCTATAGCTTAAATTGATGGATTTTGATGTGCATTTTTTTATTACCTCAATTCAATTGACGCAGGGGTGGGTAAATAACCTCTTACAGGAAAAATCCACCCAAAACCATAATTCCTTTAATTTACAGTGTTAAATAACAATAACATGTGTGAACAATATTTTTTGTGAACACATTTTTTTTTTGTTCTTATAATAAAGTTGGATAGCAACATGGAAAATCATTGTGGACATTTTTGCAGCTCAAGTTGACTACAACATCCACAGTGCAATGCTCTCTCTAATGGCTGGCTGGTTTGCTAGGTAGCAAATGTAGCTACACACAATAATACAAAAGACAACATCAGAATGTAACGTAGCTAGTTAGCTGTAAAAACAAAATGCACTATCAATTTAGGAGTCTACAATCTCACCATGTTCAACCTGCAGATCGATGTGGCTCACATAGTGAAGTCTAACATTCGTATTGGCAGATCTACTTTTGAGGAGATGGGAAACATTGCCCTTGCTCCTCTTTCAAGGAGTGAATGGGAGTCTATTGGGCACTAGCTCAAAAACACAACATTACAACAAATTTTGTCAACAAGAAGTACAACATTACGCATATTTTCAAAGATATGAGATAATTAACTTATCTGTAGTATCATATAGCATTGGAATCGTGACATTACATACTTTGACTTTGAGAAGGGTTTGCTGTGACGATAAGCTTAGCAACCGCGTGTCACAGCATGACAACATGAACGCCATTGGTCACCAGTCTGCTGGGTGGGGCGTTACACATTCCTTCATTAATTGTATTCCTATTTCCTTTCTATAATATCTGTGGCAACTGCACCGTGCAATGCACCCTGGAGTAAAGGAAAAATGTGCTAGACCCTCCATTAAATTACACATTTCTCGAGGCAGGAAAATCTCCAAAATATTATCAATGGCTCATTCGAAGGAATACATCCTGACATCGGCAAGTATTGAAATCTTACATGTATGATAGACATTTTCACTATCTAAAAATCGTATTCTTATTAACCTCCAGTGTAGTGAGAGCGACTTCATCACAGCGCTACGTAATACCGTCGGGATTTCTGCCTGCTTGAACGCCAATAACTCAGATACACATGAAAACATGGAATGACCCAGGGAACCGATAGAACATCACTCAGAAATGCATAAAATCAATATAGCATTCAAAATGGGTGAACTGTCTTTAAAGTGTTTTGCATGTTCGTCCAGTGTGGCTCAGTTGGTAGAGCATGGCACTTTCAATGCCAGGGTTGTGGATTCAATTCCAACAGGTGACCAATACTAAAATGTTTTTTAAAAAGTAATATATTTTTTCTTTATTATTCCCCGCAAACCCTACCACCGCTCCCCTAATTGGAGTAAACTATTAAACAACAACACTTAGTCTTCTACTTTCAGCTTATGCATACTATATACAGTTGAAGTCGGAAGTTAACATACACCTTACCAAATACATTTATACTCAGTTTTTCAACATTCCTGACATTTAATCATAGTAAAAATACCCTGTCTTAGGTCAGTTAGGATCACCACTTTATTTTAAGAATGTGAAATGTCAGAATAATAGCAGAGAGAATTATTTCTTTCAGCTTTAATTTTGTTCATCACATTCCCAGTGGGTCAGAAGCTTACATACACTCAATTAGTATTTAGTAGCATTGCCTTTAAATTGTTTAACCTGGGTCAAACGTTTCGGGTAGCCTTCCACAAGCTTCCCACAATAAGTTGGGTGAATTTTGGTCCATTCCTCCTGACAGAGCTGGTTTAACTGAGTCAGGTTTGTAGGCCTCCTTGCTCGCACACGCTTTTCCAGTTCTGCCCACAAATGTCTATAGGATTGAGGTCAGGGGTTTGTGATGGCCACTCCAATACCTTGACTGTGTTGTCCTTAAGCCATTTTACTACAACTTTGGAAGTATGCTTGGGGTCATTGTCCATTTGGAAGACCCATTTGCGACCTAGCTTTAACTTCCTGACTGATGTCTTGAGATGTTGCTTCAATATATCCACATAATTTTCCTGCCTCATGAAGCCATCTATTTTGCGAAGTGCACCAGTCCCTCCTGCAGCAAAGCACCCCCACAACATGATGCTGCCACCCCCATGCTTCACTGTTGAGATGGTGCTCTTCGGCTTGCAAGCATCCCCCTTTTTCCTCCAAACATAACGATGGTCATTATGACCAAACAGTTCTATTTCTGTTTCATTAGACCAGAGGACATTTCTCCAAAAAGTACGATCTTTGTCCCCATGTGCAGTTGCAAACCGTAGTCTGGCTTTTTTATGGCGGTTTTGGAGCAGTGGCTTCTTCTTTGCTGAGCGGCCTTTCAGGTTATGTCGATATAGGACTCGTTTTACTGTGGATATAGACACTTTTTTACCTGTTTCCTCCAGCGTCTTCTCAAGGTCCTTTGCTGTTGTTCTGGGATTGATTTGCACTTTTCACACCAAAGTACGTTGATCTCTAAGAGACAGAACTCGTCTCCTTCCAGAGCGGTATGACGGCTGCGTGGTCCCATGGTGTTTATACTTGCGTACTATTGTTTGTACAGATGAACGTGGTACCTTCAGGCTTTTGGAAATTGCTCCCAAGGATGAACCAGACTTGTGGCTGTCTACAACTTTTTTCTGAAGTCTGAAGGCTGATTTCTTTGATTTTCCTATGATGTCAAGCAAAGACGCACTGCGTTTGAAGGTAGGCCTTGAAATACAGTACATCCACAGGTACACCTCCAATTGACTGAAGCTGTTTAAATGCACAGTCAACTTAGTGCATGTAAACCTCTGACCCACTGGAATTGTGATACAGTGAATTATAAGTGAAATAATCTGTCTGTAAACAATTGTTGGAAAAATTACTTGTGTCATGCACAAAGTAGATGTCCTAACCGACTTGGCAAAATTATAGTTTGTTAACAAGAAATTTGTGTAGTGGTTTAAAAACGAGTTTTAATGACTCCAACCTAAGTGTATGTAAACATTCGACTTCAACTGTACATTTTACGGACACAATATACATTCAATAGTTATATTTTGTTTGTTTTTAGTCCTGGCCTTCTTCTATGTTTGATTTCTATTTGCCATGTTTTTGTAACTGTGCTATTTCACAAAATTTCTGAACCAAAATACATTTTACAGACCCCGTATGTTATACATTTGTTATCTTGTGGATTTTGTTCCTACCCTTCAGGTCCATTCAACCCCTTCCATCTATCTCTTAACACCATCCATATTGGATCTCTATTTGCCATATATTTTTCAACTGTGCTGTGATGCTTCACAAAAGATCTGAACCTTTCTATTGTCGTAGTTTCTGCAGATTGTAAATGAAAGATAATTGAAATGAAAGATAATTAAAAAATAATTATTACATTATTGATCTTTTGCCTATGACTTTTCAAATCATCCAGTATTGCTATCTGCAGCGTTAGTTCAAGGTAAATGTTGCAGTTCTTCAGCCATCGCTGGACCTGTGACCAAAAATTAGCTACATATGGACAGTACCAAAATAAATGATCTAATGATTCTGCCTCCTCAGAGCAAAATCTGCAGAGCTGGGAAGGTTGTATCCCCCATAACATTACATTGGTTGCAAAGAATTTTGTATAATAATTTAAATTGAAAAATTTGAAGTTTTGAATCCGGCGTCGTTTTGCATGTCAATTCATAAACCATGTGCCATGGAATCGGTACATTGAACATCTTTTATATATTTTTTATTCATCACAATTTTCTTTAACCAATTTTGGTCTTTAATACAGGGCCGGCAGATAAGTTTCTTACCTTTTCCCCCTTCCACTTGCCTCTTCCATTTTTGCGGTAATGCCGCAATTAGTTGGTTGTAATTTTGGGTAGAGCAGACATTTCCATATATCTGTGTTAGCTGCGTGTGTGACATAACTCCACCAATCCTATTTATGATTTAATTACAAAGTTTATACCTTTTTATAATAAAATAAAACATTTTTTATCAATTAGTATATTTGAGTTTAACCACAATATTTGTTGTATTATTTGTTCGGTCTTTTCAGGTGGATTAAACCGAAATTGCAACCAACTTTCTATGGCTTGTTTAAAAAATAACAATATTTTAGAGATTATTTTGTTTTCAAATAACCGAAAGAAGAGAGAAAAAGGCCTAAGTAGCCTATTAACTTGTCGACAAGTTAACAAATGATGTGTTGGATTAACGCCTCCCATCTCAACCAAAAATTTAATTTAAAAAATGCAGGATTAAGCCAGTGGTTTAGATGGAATTATCCAAGCAGTGGATACATCTCCTTTACATTTTTATAGTTATTTATGTATATTTATTTGTATTTAACTAGGCAAGTCAGTTAAGAACAAATTCTTATTTACAATGACCACCTACCAAAAGGCAAAAGGCCTCCTGCGGGGACAGGGACTGGGATTAAAAATTCTAAATTAAATAAAATATAGAGCAACACACACATCACGACAAGACAGACACCACAACACTACATAAAGAGAGACCTAAGACAACAACATAGCATGGCAGCAACACATGAAAACACAGCATGGTAGCAACACAACATGACAGCAGCACAACATGGTAGCAGCACATAACATAGTACAAATATTATTGGACACAGACAACATCACTATGGGCAAGAAGGTAGAGGCAACAATACATCACACGTAGAAGCCACAACTGTCAGTAAGTGTCCATGATTGAGTCTTTGAACGAAAAGGGGGAGATAAAACTGTCCAGTTTGAGTGTTTTTTGCAGTGTTGTTCCAGTCGCTAGCTGCAGCAAACTGAAAAAAGGAATGACCCAGGGATGTATGTGCTTTGGGGACCTTTAACAGAATGTGACAGGAAGAAAGGGTGTGGAAGATGAGGGCTGCAGTAGGTATCTTAGATTGGGAGGGAGGCCTAAGAGGGTTTTATAAATAAGCATAAAACAGTGGGTCTTGCGATGGGTATACAGAGACGACCAGTTTACAGAGGAGTATAGAGTGCAGTTATGTGTCTATAAAGATCATTGGTGGCAAATCCGATGACCGAATGGTGAAGAACATCTAGCCGCTCGAGAGCACCCTTACATGCCGATCTATAAATTATGTCTCCGTAATCTAGCATGGGTAGGATGGTCATCTGAATCAGGGTTAGTTTGGCAGCTGGGGTGAAAGAAGAGTGATTATGATAGAGGAAACCACATCTAGATTTCACCTTAGCCTGCAGCTTTGATATGTGCTGAGAGAACGCTGCGTTGTCAACCAAACACAATTCAATACTACTTTTGCAAGACAGTAAATAAATAGCCTTGTTAAGGCTATCTTACAAACTAATATAGCAGTATTTATTCAACCTTAAAATGACGAACACATCCATGGCCCCATTTTTTGTTTGTCTTCTTGTGTAATCATAAAAAGCGTCCATGCTCAGGGTCGCAGGGCTGCTGAAATCTTCACAATTCCTATAATAATCTGCACTGTATCTCAAACGGCATTGATCACTTGCACCATGTACTCTACTTGAATGTAATCTCAACTAACTGCAATCCAGGTAATTTGTTTGTGCTATTAGATCAAGCACAGTAATAACAAATTAAGTTGTATAAATAAACAAAATATCTGCCAAAATATCTGTTATCCCATTTGAACTTTGGTGTGCTTTTAAGTGGTTGAAATCGCAGTGATAACACATTTAGGTGACAACATTACCAAAAATCAGACAGTGATTTTCCATTGGAATTTGGTTGTGCTTTTATGGTTGAAAGCATACTGGTAACACATAGAGAACTCAACAAACTCATGGCTGTCTTTTTGAGTTGGTGAAAATAGGTTGGAAACTCGTTGATCAACGTATCTACCAAGTATTACCCAATTCTCCATGCTGAAATAGCATGGTGTGCCCAGTGGCTGGTAAAGATGAGAAGATCTCAAGGATTAAATGGGTTTTAAGAATTTATTTGACTCTCCTAATTTTAGGACTTTGGCTGTGGTAAAATATGAATGAGCAGGTTATTTTTGTAGGGCCCTCTCACACAGCATTGACACTGTACTGAAAAGCAAAAAAAACTATGTCCCCAGACAACGACAGCTACAAATTACACAGGAAGATCATGGCAGGAGGTCATCCCTCTCTCATGTCACTCCTCTATTACTGAGGAAATGGCAGCTTTGCTCGTAACTCCACAAGTGCTATCTAGACAAACATTATTTTGCAGTGATATCAACAGTCTTGGTTTTCGGCACTCGGACACAGCCTGGTCCCATTTACAAGCTATCTTTTAAATGTGTTAGCTTTCAATACATGGCTCACAGCATGATCACAAACACAAATTAATTAAGAAAATGAAAATAAAGCGAGGACTGGTTGTTTGATGGAGTGCCTGCGGGCTGAGCAGTATGTTTGCGCTGACGGCCACCACTCATTGTGTTAGCAGAGGGCGGAGAGGGCTCTTCTCTCCCTGAACCTGCCATGTGTACCACCACCGCCTCCCATCTGTGCCTCAAACTATTTACCCAATGTACTGCAACAAAACGGAGCGCCACCACACTTTATGCAACACAAAAACAAGGACATCTGCAGCAAATCAAGAGAGAGAGAGAGAGAGAAAGCAAACGACTTAAAGCAATGATCTAACAGAGTGGAAGAGAAAAGACAACGGTTGAAGAAACAGGTGAGGAGAAAGAAGAAGCTACTATGTAGTGACACTACTGTCATGGAGCGGCGCTGCCAAGAAGACTGGAGACGTCCTCAGCAGACACTGGCCTCCACTCAGACAGCAGCAGTGCAGCTGCAACAATGGCGCTTGTTTTCCAGACCCGTGGGATGATTCGGCCCCTTCTGCTGATTTCAGGCATGAGCGTGTGTGATAAGGGAGCACTGGGTCTGATATGAGGAGGCATTGTTGGCGAGGCTCAGGGCTCGGGCTGAGGCTGAGAAGACCCTGCAGGCCCTACAGTACAGTAAGTGGGCTGATGAGTCTGGCTTCATTGGAGGGGTGGATGGTGCGGTTATGGGGCTGTGTGCATCCTCAGGGCTGGTGATGCCCCCGGTCCCAGCTGGCTGTGGATCCACAGCAGCCCACCCCATCCTGGCCCGCCGTACCATTACATCACATCATCCATCACAGTGGAGACATCATATAGATAGAACACTTGTTGTATTGTCTATGGGAAACAACTGTCTCTCAGCACGCACTAGCTCACTGTTAGCCATGCAACTCACACAGACTAGGCCTAATATGGATTGCATAACTCCACACAGAGATCTGTATCAAAAATGTATAAAAAAGAGCAAATTGTGTCCTATTATCTGTCACTAAAAGCAAGATTTGACTTTAATATAGTTGCAATGATTGTTCTGTGAAGCATTAGCCTGGCGCCCCAAAGACTTTTCCATCAAATCTGTAGTTCCTTCGACACACTACAGATGTTTCCCTATTCTGTTCTCCATGTTATTGTCCATCTTTATGGTTGATGTGGTGATCGTGTACAGACCATTGAGTTTTTTTGTCATTGTCAGTTTGTGATTGGGTTCAATTGTCTGTCTGCGTCTTCTTGGTCCATTCGTACCAGAGCTGCCATTATCTCTGCCTGTTATTTCAGGGCCAGCATTCTTTGCACAGTAGTCGACCAGTCTTATCCAGGATTAGTGCATTATCCACTTATTTGAGTTAGTTGGTTCAGGCCACCCCTGACACTTGCCCATAAAAACCTGAAGGCTTCGTGTTTACAATAAGGTTAAATAAAAATAAAAATAAAATAAATACTGTTCAACAGGCCTCCGCGGTGTCACAACACGCACATGCACAGACACTCGAGAAGGACTCTCTGTTCTGTGTTTTGCTTTCTCTCAGTTGGAGACTTTTAGCACCAATACTTTTTTCCATGGCAGGCTGCGATATGCCATCTGTTCCTCGTGCTGTGGAACACACAGCTCCCTCAGGCAGTGACTTTGGTGTTTTTTTCACATGGTGGCAAAACTGTAAATTGGGTAAAATAACAGCCATTACAGAACACTAGAGAGGTTTTCTAAAGAGAGGTGACTGCCCAGGTAGCAACAAATGTTACCAAAACTTTAGAGAACATTCCCTTAAGTGTCTCATTAGGTCATTAACATTTTCATAGGAATGTTCCCATGATGTGCAAGGAATGTTTCCAAGAGATTCCCTTAATGCAAGGATGGGCAACTCTAGTCCTCGAGAAACCATGTTCTATGTATGTTTGATGTGACGTTGATGAAATATTCTCCCAGCCCTCAGAAAACTGGACACATGAATGTCCTTGCAATGTTCCATAAAATGTGTCTAGAACATGAATGTTGTATATTCTGAAACATTGTAACCACGTTCTCGATGAGTTCTGCTTGACATTAATTAAGGTAATGTTCTCCTTAGTTTAACACCAAAACATGCTAAACATCTACTCAGAAGGTTTTTGCTAACATAGTTCCGGTAAGTAAGAGAAAACTAGACACTCAAACATTAGGGGAACATTTCGGGTAACATTACAAAAATGTTCTCTCTCCCAAGAATTGTTAATTAGGTGGAGCCTTTTTTGCATTTCAACATTGGGTTCAGAGTGTTTACCGCCTGGCATCTTCACTTCAGAGTTCATTCAAAGAGGACCAATGTACGCAAGAGTTTAAAAAAAATCTCCAACATGTCCTGCCTGTGGCAGAAGAAGCATGGATCAGCTGTCAGAACCTACTCTTCAGTGAGTGAATAACTCATCCATTTTACAACCGCTATAGATCCCATTCTACATGCCTGCTAAGTTTGATACAAAAACAACAATCAACAACCAATGGCTACATATTTCTTAAGTAGGAAAGAGCTAATTGAAATGGTAACTTCTCTCAATAAAAATCTACTTCATAAATGTGAAACGAGGCCATAAAGTGTTTTATTGGCTCTCTAAAGACGGTGGGGAATACAGTTTCACTCGTCTTTTGTTCGGAGTGTGTCAACTTGACAGGAGAGTAATTTGAGACTTAGGGAGGAGAACCTGTAGCTATCTGTTATGGTGAAACCTTGACCATTGGACAATTCAGATCATTGAATGGCACATTTGATACTGCTCCATTTTGTAACGCTTATTGAAAAGAATATACTGTATCTGGGAACCTCTCTTCTGCAAACCGTGGAGATGAGGGATTTGTATAGTGCCTCTGTATCCCTATCTGGTGAAAAAAGGTGGGGTAGGATGAGAAATAATGAGGAAACGTCTTTTTAGATTACAAAATGGTTGTATTCATCTACTGCTAAAGATTACATATACCTAATTTCTTGACACGTTTGTACATTAGTAACATTTCATACAGAAATATTCCTAAGTACACATTACCTGCATTCCACAATTAAAAAACATTCTTGTTGGGAATCAAAAGACACAGGTAGAAAAAGACAACTCAATTGAACGATAAAGTGAAGTTGGATGACAGTCTTATATGCACATCCTTCCCACTCTAAAAACAGGGGAAAAAAGAGATATCTCCCATTATACCAGCACATTATCAGGACAGGGGTCTTGTCAGTGGGAATGTTAACGACGACATGTCTTCTTGCAAAGCCGTCATCACACAAACATGTAAAAATAGAATGGGACCCGCATCAAAAGTGAGGGAGTCCAACTGTTGCCATCTCTAGCTGAAGGGAGACAGAGAATGTTTGTTTGACAATTAGGAGAAAGGCAACATGGCTGAGGGTGTTAGGCAGTCAGTCATGTGGAACTTGCAGCACTGACCTCGTTGTAGAACTCAAGCAGCTCCTGGTGGCTAAATTCCAAAAACACGATCTCCACACTCTGGAAGACAAGAGGAGAAAGGCTCACCATGAGTCAAGGGACGTCACGGCCGACAACACTCCCTCAGCTTTCTATAAAAAACATCACTCTCATCAATTATTTGTGCACTTCTGTCCAGTGAAAGTAAGTACACAGTCATAGAGATGGTACATGTACTGTCTAGTACATGTGTCCCCATCATTCTCTCTGAAATGATTTTCACCCAAAACCTAATAGCCATGCTCCAACTATCATGATTCACCAAAACGTAAACCCACAATTTCAGTATCAGAGGGTTGGTTGGTATTCACATTTTCAATGAAATGAAGACACTTCTTTAGCTCATAAAAGGGCACTTACAGTATAAGACAAGACATATCTTGTGATCGGAAATAAACATACATTAGAATGAATAATAATATACCGTTAAGGATTAAGAGAAAAGCAAGACATTGCTGTGAGAGTTATCCCAGTGTTGGTCTGTGCACCACCCAACACTTCTAGCCGGTGCTGTGGGGCTGAAGGCACAATGAAGGAGGGAATGTGTCAGAGCACATTAATGACAGGGATATTAATTAGAGCCAACATTATCATCCATAATTAAGAGGAAAATGGGAAATGTTATCTCTTGCCAAAGCCCACTTGGCATGTGCTAACATGAAATCTAGGGCACACACACCCATCCACCCACACTTGAATTGAGATTTGACAAGGTAACAGCTTTGTGCAACCATATTTGCACATTACAAATATAATAAGACACAGATCAAATAATATGATAAAGTGGCAAATTAATAATTGGAATGAATCAGAAAGATAAACATCCACATGAATTGTAAAAGATGACAAAATGCCAGAGCGTATTGACTTTATAATTGTCCATTCAATCTTAATCTGTTAAAGGGATAATTTGCGATTTTGTCAACGAAGCCCTTTACCTACACTGAACAAAAGTATAAACGCAATTTTAAAAAATCCTTTGCCAAGTTAATCCAGCCACCTGACAGGTGGGGCATATCAAGATTAAACAGCGGGATCATTACACAGGTGCACCTTGTGCTGGGGACAATAAAAGGTCACTCTAAAATGTGTCACACAACACAATAACACAGATGTCTCAAGTTTTCATTGAGAGTGCAATTGGCATGCTAACTGCAGGAATGTCCACCAGAGCTGTTGCCAGAGAATGTAATGGTGATTTATCTACCATAAGCTACCTCCAACGTGATTTGAGAGAATTTGGCAGTACGTCCAACCGGCCTCACAACCTGCAGACTACATGCATGGCGTCATGTTGGGGAGCGGTTTGCTGATATCAACATTGTGAACAGAGTGCCCAATGGTGGCGGTGAGGTTATGGTATGGGCAGGGCAGTACACAATTTCATTTTATCCATAGCAATTTGAATGCACAGAGATACCATGACGAAATCCTGAGGCCCATTGTCGTGCTATTCATCTGGCACCATCATCTCATGTTTCAGCATGATAATGCACAGCCCCATGTCGCAAGGATTTGTACACAGTTCCTAGAAGCTGTATGTCCAAGTTCTTCCATGGCCTGCATACTCACCAGACATGTCACCCATTGGCATGTTTAGGATGCTCTGGATTGGAGTGAACGACAGCACGTCCAGTTCCCGCCAATATCCAACAACTTCGCACAGCCATTGAAGAGGAGTGGGACAACATTCCACAGGCCACAATCAACAGTATGATCAACTCTATGCGAAGGAGATGTGTTGCCCTGCATGAGGCAAATGGTGGTCATTCCAGATACAAACTGGTTTTATGATCCACACCCCTACCATTTTAAGCTATCTGTGACCAACAATTTAATTCAATTGACTGATTTCCTTATATAAACTGTAACTCTTTGAAATTGTTGCATGCTGCATTTGTGTTTTTGTTCAGTATACTTCCCCAGAGTCAGATGAACTGATGGCTACCATGTTTTGCAAATTATCCCATGTTTAATGAGAGTTCACTGTCAAAGTGGCAAAGTGCCTATCCAAGATTGCACTCATGTCACCTGACAGCTCACCTGACGAGTCAGGTGATCACCAAATGACTGATACACATTCACCACACCAAACAATTCATTGTCTGGCAGTCATCATTCCATGATACTCCAGTATAGTGAGTTCTCTACTTGACTATCTGATGTATTTTGTTACTATGTACTGTGGTGGAAATTCAAAACCAGGGACACCTGAAGTCAATATTAACCTAGGGGGTAGCATTCGGAATTTTGGATGAAAAGTGTGCCCAATTTCAACTTCCTGCTACTCATCCCCAGCATATAAATCTGCATATTATTAGTATATTTGGATAGAAAACACTGTGAAGTTTCTAAAACTGTTTGAATCATGTGAGTATAACAGAACTTAAGTAGCAGGCAAAACCCAGAGGACTAACCATTCAGATTTTTTTTTGAGGTCACTGTCTATTCAATGAGTTTTCATTGGGCAACTAGATTTCTATGGGACTTGTTTGCAGTTCCAACCGCTTCCACTGGATGTCACCAGTCTTTAGAAATTGGTTGAGGTTATTCCTTTGTGTAATGAAGAAGTACGGCCATCTTAAATCTGTGTCACGTTATGTGTACTGTTTGAGAGTTGCGCAAGACCAGAAAAGTAGCGTTAGTTTGTTGTCATCCTGTATTGAAAACAGATAGACCCGTCTTCAATTTGATCGATTATTAACATTTAAAAATACCTAAAGTTGTATTACAAAAGTAGTTTGAAATGTTTTGGCAAAGTTTACAGTTAAATTTTGAGATATTTTGTTGTGACGTTGGGCAAATTGGAAGCTGTTTTTTTCTGGATCAAACACGCCAAATAAATGGACATTTTGGATATATATCGACGTAATTAATCGAACAAAAGGACCATTTCTGATGTTTATGGGACATATTGGAGTGCCAACAAAAGAAGCTTGTCAAAGGAAAGGCATGATTTATATTTTATTTCTGCGTTTTGTGTTGCGCCTGCAGGGTTGAAATATGCTACTCTCTCTGTGTTTACTGTTGTGCTATCATCAGATAATAGCATCTTATGCTTTCGCCGAAAAGCCTTTTTGAAATCTGTCAAGTTGGCTGGATTCACAACGAGTGTAGCTTTAATTTGGTATCTTACATGTGTGATTTAATGAAAGTTTGATTTTTATATAATTTTATTTGAATTTGGCGCTCTGCATATTCCCTGGCTATTAGCCAAGTGGGACGCGACTGTCCCGCCTATCCCAGAGAGGCATGGAGATGGAATATACAAGAACACAACGCTCGCTGAATTCAAGGTGAAGAGAGCCAGATTCGATGAAAAGGCTACTCTGCCTGTTCTCGGCTTTGTACCCATCAACAAACCGATCCTCACAGCATCGTACGAAGTTGCTTACTTGATCGCAAAGCAGGGCAAACCACACACCATTGGTGAAACACTCATAAAACCAGCTGTGTCTGGCGATGGCGAATATCATGCTGGGAAAAGAGGCTGAAGTTAAGTTATCCCAAATTCCTCTTTCAAATGACACCGTCAGCGACAGAATAGAGGACATGAGCAAAGACATCTTGGCTCAAGTAGTTGCAGATCTGATTTCAAGCCCGGCAAAATTCAGCCTTCAACTCGACGAGACCACAGACGTTTCCAATCTAAGCCAGCTTGCTGTATTCGTTCGCTATGTGAAAGACGACGTGATAAAGGAAGATTTTTTATTTTGTAAGCCTCTTATAACAACAACTAAGGCAGCCGATGTGATGAAACTTGTGGATGACTTCTTCAAAGACAACAATCTTTCGTGGGATATGGTTTCTGCAGTTTGTTCGGACGGAGCTCCAGTCATGCTGGGAAGATAGTCTGGTTTTGGTGCGCTAGTGAAAGCTGATGCACCACACATCATTGTTACGCATTGTATTCTGCACAGGCATGCATTGGCAACAAAAACCTTGCCTCCAAAACTGGCAGAAGTATTAAAAATTGGAGTGGAATGCGTGAACTATGTGCGAACTAGTGCTCTGCGGCATCGCATCTTCAGTGAGCTGTGTAAAAAAATGGGCTCTGAATTCGAGGTACTTCTGTTCCATTCTAACGTTCGGTGGTTATTCCGGGGACAGGTGCTGAATCGTGTTTTTGCCGTGTGTGTGGAATTAGCCCTGTTTTTGCAAGAGCACCAACATTGTCATGCAGATTGCTTCAAAAATTCTGAGTTCATTCTCATTTTAGCGTACATGGCCGATATCTTCGCAGCTCTCAATCAAAAGATGCAGGGCGGTGGAGTCAACATAATCGAAGCGGAGGAAAACCTGAAGGCTTTTCAAAAAAAGCTACCGTTATGGAAACGACGAACAGAGAACAATAACTTTGCAAACTTTCCCCTGCTGGACGACTGTGTAAGTAAGATCGAAGATGTATCTGGAATCGGAGACATTTCTGTAGCCGCGGAACTGAAGCAAGCAATTGCCACGCACTTAGATGAGCTTGCAAAGTCTCTCGACGGATACTTCCCTACAAGAGAGTCATATCCAGCATGGGTGAGACAGCCGTTCACGTTTAGTGTTGAGACAACAGATGTCAATGATGAATACCTTGATGAAATCATTGAAATTCAGCAGAGCCAGATTCAACAGCAACTCTTCAGAACAACAACACTTTCAACGTTTTGGTGTCAACAAATGGTAACGTACCCTGTTATTGCTAAGAAAGCTCTGGAGATTTTCATACCGTTTGTTACAACATATCTTTGCGAGCAATCCTTTTTGCGGATGCTGGACATAAAAATGAAGAAAAGGAACAGACTTTGTTGCAAAAAATGACATGAGAGTGGCACTTGCCAAGGTGAACTGGTCTCTGAAAGGCAACAGCAGAAGTCACACTGATTTGCAGTAAAATATGAATTATTATGTTTTTGTTTTTGTGTGAAAATCATGTTTTGATGATTTTGTTCTTTGAACACAGTGATGTTGATGCACGGTTCATTTTGTGCACCAGTCAAATATATACCTATGTTTTGAATTTGAATAAATAATTGTATTTTTCCAATTAAGAAGGGTTCGGTGAATGCGCATATGAAACTGGTGGGGTTCAGTACCTCCAACAAGGTTAAGAAACACTTGGAAAATTCCAGAAAATTATGTCATGGATTTAGAAGCTTCTGATAGGCTAATGGATGTATTTCAAGGCCTACCTTCAAACTCAGTGCCTCTTTGATTGACATTAAAGGCAATGCTACCAAATACTAATTGAGCGTATGTAAACTTCTGACCCACTGGGAATGTGATGGAAGAAATAAAAGCTGAAATAAATCATTCTATCTACTATTATTCCGACATTTCACATTCTTAAAATAAAGTAGTGATCCTAACTGACCTAAGACAGGAAATTGTTACTAGGATTAAATGTCAGGAATTGTGAAAAACTGAGTTTAAATGTATTTGGCTAAGGTGTATGTAAACGTCTGACTTCAACTGTACCTGCGTTTTCTGTTGTCAGTTTGTCTCGTCATGTCCTACCAGCATGTTCCTGTGTTTCCTGTGCTCTAGTTTTTGTTTTTCTTAGTCTTCCCATTTCTGATCTTTCTGCCTGTTCTGACCCTCATCCTGCCCGCTGTCCTGTACCGGCCTGACTCTGATTTGGATTACAACCCTTTGCCTGTCTTGACCTACCATTTGCCTGCCATCCTGTACATGCCTGACTCTGATTTGGATTACGACCCTTTGCCTGCCTTAACTTTTGCCTTCCCCTTGAACTATATTAAACTCTGGGACTCGTACTATCTGCCTCCTGTGTCTGCGTCTGTTTCTTAGGCTGAGCCGGGGATATGTTTTAGAGGGAGAGAGACCAGAGTTCTCTCTCAATTCCAGGACCACCCGCCAGCAATATATATTTTTTGCCTGATGCAGGACTCTAGTGCCAGAGAAGAGAGACTCTCAGACTGAAACATTCACAACTTCATTAATTTATGAAAATATAGTCAATTTGTGCCACAGTTTAGACTACCAATAGCTCAGTGTTCTAACTCCCCATTGTGAAAGTGTGGTGCACTGCTCCATCATTTGGAATGGAATAAATCTTGAGATTCATTCCTCAAGAGCACCGGAACCACCTTCAGGAGAACCCAACCAACTTGGTTGAGATGAGTGAGGAACACTCTGCCATTAGAGACTTTGATTGGGGAAGCAGATGGTTCCTGCTGGGCCACCTGACGAAACACCTGTAAATGTGACAGAAAGGAAAACAGAAAGGAAAACAAAGTAGTAATCAGAGACCTGGAGGGGGTTGCAGTGAGATTAGTAGCTGAACAGCCTTTAGTAAAGATGAGGTCAAGTGTATTGCCTGCCTTGTGAGTTGGAGGGGATTGGTGAGCTCAAAAAAGGCAAGGAGGGGAAAGTGAGTTGGAAAGAAATTAATCGAAGGCAGATGTCGGCAGGTTGAAGTCGCCAAGTACGTAGAGTGGTGAGCCATTGTCAGGTAATGAGCTTATCAAGGTGTCAAGCTCATTGAGGAACTCTCCAAAGGCCCCTGGGGGGCGATAGTTGACAATGTTAAGCTTGAGTGGACAAGTGACCGTATGGAATTCAAATGAGAAGATGGACAGGTGAGAGAGGTAAAAAAGAGAAAATCTCCTGTAAGGAGAAATTAGTAAGAAATTGTTGAGTTTGAATGGACTGTATAGATGGTTTGAGTGAGAATGGTGATGGCCACCAAAGGGCTCCTGTGAGAGAGACTCAGGGATTCACTTTGATTGGTTTTATTTTTGGCAGTTCAATCATCAGAGGACAATAGTTGTATTTATGGTAATGAAAACAAAAGGAAGCAATTGGCAGTTGCCATATTCAATATAATCCACAAGAAACATTAAAAGCAGAATTCCATTACCCTGGCATTACACAGTTAAACAATACACTTTGCCAGACAATGCTACTCTCAAAGTAGCAATACTGAAAAGGCATGGACTTGAGTGTCCAATATGCTAATTGTTAAATGCTACAACAATATAACAATACTGTTCTGCCCTCACAATGTGTATGCTAAACTACAAAGCTTGGCAGACAGTTTACACTCTTCCAATAAAGAGTCAGGAGGCATTGGTACAACCTCTTGAAACTCTGGGGGCAGTATTTCATTTTTGGATGAAAAACGTTCCCGTTTTAAACGGGATATTTTGTCACGACAAGATGCTCGACTATGCATATAATTGACAGCTGGTTTCTCATAAGAAGCGATTGGAAAAATGGCTACTTCTGTACTTTACGCAAGATTTTCTGCGGGAGACACCATGTGACCACTGGCTCAATGTGGTCCCTTACGGCTATTCTTCAACATAAATGCGTAAAAGGACGTCACAATGCTGTAGACACCTTGGGGAATACGTAGAAAGCGTAATCTCATTCGTAGCCCATTCACAGCCATATAAGGAGTCATTGGCATGAAGCGCTTTTAAAAAATGCGGCACTTCCTGATTGGATTTTTATCTGGGTTTCGCCTGTAACATCAGTTCTGTTGCACTCACAGACAATATCTTTGCAGTTTTGGAAACGTCAGAGTGTTTTCTATCCAAAGTTGTCAATTATATGCATATTCGAGCATCTTTTCATGACAAAATATCTTGTTTTAAACGGGAACGTTTTTCATCCAAAAATTGAAATATCGCCCCCTAGTCGTAAAAGGTTAACAGATTGTATTTATGGGAGAAAGATGGAGGCGAGTGAAGTTGTGGTCTGGACTAATGAGGCTTAGGTGGCATCTGTAAAATTGAAACAAACATTAATCTCTACCCCTTGCTTGGTTTGCCAAACAATGCTAGCAGTTTTGACACAGTATCATTGGGTGTGATATAGACCTGTTTGTTATTATTCTAAAAGACTGGATATTGTAATCAGGGGAATGGTTTCCTGTTTGAGATCGGTAGCAGCTGTTTTGGCATGTTCTCCTCTTACCGCACATGTGCCCCATGCTGTGCATGCAATTATTACACAAGAAAGAACGCCTGCGAGATTGCTATCAGAGAATTCTGTTGACAATGTCCCATGTTACTCTGAAACAATGTACAATTCTTAACCCTTCAACTCTTCTCCCTACTGCAGATGTCGGTGAAGATCATGACTGTGACTTAGCTATTGAAGTTGACTGTAGCCTTAGGTTGGACTTGGGAGACACCCCATTAGACAATCCGGACCTTGAGTTTTTTGTAGATGGGTTTGCTCAGAGAAATGAAAAAGGGGAACCATTGGTTGGTTATGCTGTTGTGACTATTTTGGTAACTGTGGAGATTCGAAGGTTTTTGACCTTGTCTGGAAAACAAATTGCACACAGTAATATTGTTGTGTCTCTGTTACAGTCTGCCCAACTGCCCTCCTCTATCTCTGTAACCAAGTGTCAGGCACATACTTCCTCTAAAGATAACATTTCTCTGGGGAACGCAAAGGCTAACTGTGCAGCTAAATTGGCGGCTTCATCTTCTGATTCCCCCCTCCAACAGATGGCAGCAATTCCTGCTTCTACTAACCCTTTCTCTGTTAATGACATTGTTGCTCTGCAGGCAAATGCTAATGCATCATAGAAACGCACATGGTCTGGATGCTCTAATAAGGACACCTTGGGTGTATGGCTGGATGAGTGGAGCAGACCAGCCATGCCCAGTTGTACTTTCCAATTCCATGCCAAATTGTCACATGGTCAAGACCATGTGTCAAAAGGAGGGATGGTGGATCTTGTAAATAAAAATTGGTGTACAGTAGGTTTTACTGTGTTTGCAGAAACTTTCAACATTAGTTGATTTTAATACTTCTGACAGCCAAATTTCTAACTCCACCTATAACTTTTAGACTTTATAACGTTCCCAGAAAATATGGATTATTATAACCCAATGAAAAATGTATCTGGTAATCTAATTTGATTTACTGCAGGCCTAAAACCTATTGGTTTAACCTTCTGAAAGTATGATTTTATTGAAGATAGAAGCCGCCTCTTAATGAGTTCTGAGAGCCGATCAGTTACCCAACAAATTAATATCAATTTATTTAGCCTAATTGTTTTTATGACTAAAGACAGTAGGCTATTATTCCTCTTTTCCTCCCTGCATTAATTAAATTGTCTGCGTGTCTATTCAACATTTGGCTAAAAAGAAACCACCCCATGAATTAAAGACAGATATATATTTATTTCACAATGCAATGCGGCAAATTGACAACTCAAATCGCTTTAAAGGTCCTTCTAATATTAGACAACAAATAAATAACATCAAAAACAGTCCATTCATCACTGGATTTCTTCAAATTGATGTGCAGTAAGAGGATGTCATCCACCGTGCCTGGTCGCAGGCATGCAGTTGGATTCTCTCTAAATCCACACATCCATCTGAAGGTGATGCTTTATCCTTTAGAACCTCCAAATTACCAGGTGGACAGTAGACCTCTTGAAGTGATAGAGGAAAGTATTCTTTCACAATAGCTGGCAGCTGGTTTTAATGCAGGCTCTAGTGCGATAGGAGAGTGACTGACTGAAACGTTCCCACCATTAATTTACAAAAGGATAGTCTAATTGCTCAGCTACGTATGAAAAATCCCTCAATTTGTGTCACAGTTTAGTCACAGTTTAGACTACCGATAGATGCTGCCGTCAATCAGAATTGAGTCCTATTGAAAAGTGTAGCCTAATGGCCAAAAAATGGTAAACTTTCAATGTATTCGATACTTAAGTACTCTAAAGTTTTACATTTCCAACTCAATATCACAGACCAGATTTGCCCTACGAAAAATGCATCAACCCCTACAAACATTTTAATTTATTATAATTCAAATAATAATTCAAACAAAATTAGCTGGAGCGAGAGGAGAGACTGCATGCTAATGACAATCAGAAAGAATGTGTATTTAACCCTGCATATACAGTGTTGTGAAAAAGTATTTGCCCCCTGCCTGATTTCTTATTTTTTGGGGACATTTGTCACACTTAAATGTTTCAGATCAAACAAATTTAAATATTATGCAAAGATAACCCAAGTAAACACAAAATGCAGTTTTAAGTGATGATTTTATTTATTAAGAGAAAAAAGCTATCCGAACCTTCATGGCCTTATGTGAAAAAGTAAACCTAATAACTGGTTGTCCCACCCTCAGCAGCAACAACTGCAATCAAGCATTTGCGGTAACTGGCAATGGGTCTTTCACATCGGTGTGGAGGAATTTTGGCCCACTCTTCTTTGCAGAATTGTTTTAATTCAGCCACATTGGAGGTTTTGAGCATGAACCACCTTTTTAAGGTCACTCCACAGCATCTCAATTGTATTCAAGTCTGGACTTTGACTAGGCCACTGCAAAACCTTCATTTAGTTTTTTTAAGCCATTCAGAGGTGGACTTGCTTGTGTGTTTTGGATCATTGTTCTGCTGCAGAACCCAAGTGTGCTTCAGCTTGAGGTCACGAACAGATAGCCGGACATTCTCCTTCAGGATTTTTTGTTAGAGAGCAGAATTCATGGTTCCATCAATCACAGCAAGCCTTCCAGGTCCTGAATCAGCAAAGCAGCCCCAAATGATCACACTACCACCACCATATTTGACTGTTGGTATGATGTTCTTTTTCTGAAATGCTGTGTTACTTTTACGCCAGATGTAATGGGACGCACACCTTCCAAAAAGTTCAACTTTTGTCTCATCAGTCCACAGAATATTTTCCCAAAAGTCTAGGGGATCATCAAGATGTTTCTTGCCAAAAGTGAGACAAACCTTTGTTCTTTTTGGTCAGCAGTAGTTTTCGCCTAGGAACTCTGCCATGGATGCCATTTTTGCCCAGTCTCTTTCTTATGGTTCAGTCATGAACACTGACCTTAACTGAGGCAAGTGAGGCCTGCAGTTCTTTAGAGGTTGTTGTGGGTTCTTTTGTGACCTCTTGGTCGCTGCGCTCTTTGGGTAATTTTGGTAGGCCGGCCACTCCTGGGAAGGTTCACCACTGTTCCAAATTTTCTCCATTTGTGGATAATGGCTCTCACCGTGGTTCGATGGAGTCCCAAAGTTTTCGAAATGGCGTTGTAACCCTTTCCAAACTGATAGATATCAATTACATTGTTTCTCATCTGTTCCTGAATTTCTTTGGATCGCGGCATGATGCCTTGCTTTTTGAGATCTTTTGGCCTACTTCACTTTGTCAGACAGGTTCTATTTAAGTGATTTCTTGATTCAACAGGTCTGGCAGTAATCAGGCCTGGGTGTGGCTAGTGAAATTAAACTCTGCTTTCCTAAAAATGTGATTAACCACAGTAAATTCATGATTTAACAAAGGGGAGCAATTTCTTTTTCACATAGGACCATGAAGGTTCGGATAGCTTTTTTCCCTTAATAAATAAAATTATCACTGAAAAAATGCATTTTGTGTTTACTTGGTTTATCTTTGTGTAATATTACAATTTGTTTGGTGATCTGAAACATTTAAGTGTGACAAATGTGCAAAAAAATAAGAAATCAGGAATGGGGCAAATACTTTTTCACAGCACTGTAATATAACTTATTTTGAATGAAAGCCAGGAATGAGTGAGTCACTCAGGCCTATGCTTTTCCTGCTTCTGTCGCCTATTTGAGTGTTTGTTTAATATCCTACTGATTCGGTGATCACCAATCCTCCAACCGCAAAATGTCGGATAAAGCAATTTCACACAAAAAAACACACTTTTCTTCATCTACTTTTGAAGAAGATGCAGTAACGGGACCACACATACAGACACATATACAGTATTTGTTAATTAATATCTTAAATGCTTTTTTTTTAATGAAATAATGATGTCTTTCAAAATGCAGATGTTTATTTCAACTACATCTCAACTACAATATTTTATGTAACCTTTTGCTTTGTAAATAGCTAAATTTACCATCAAAAATCAAATATGGGCCTGGTCCATGGCGAGAAATTGCTCCCCACACATGGAGTTTGAGGGGATGTTTGAGACTCGGCATGCTTGATCTTTTTTTCTGTAGCAATTTTGAGTAAATTGCTCAAGGGCCACGGTTGATTAGTCTGTGAAGATGACATCATTGAATGTCTTGCCAGCTTCGATCCATGCCTGGGCCTGCAGCACGTGAAGTGCTTTGTTTGTCAGATGAACCATTGGGTCGAAACTTGAAAATGAGCCGGAGCTGAGAGGATCACCAAAACTAAAGGTATTTTTGTTTCAGTGTATTTTCACAATAACAAAAAATACATAGCCTATAAATGTGTAGGCATACTGTGTAATAAAATCGATAATTGTGTACTAAAAACGTGAATGTGTGTTTGAAGAGCATACAGCCATGTCGACAACCATCCATGGAGATCAGTGGACAAAGGACTAGACAATGGGTCTCACCGAGAAAACGCATGGTTCCCAAGAAAGCGGTGAGTTTTGCTAGATTCTTAAAATGTGTTTCATAATAATTCGTAATTCATCTACTGTTTCTATCATAGGCCACTGTAATCGATGGGGGCTCGGGATGGTATTATTCTGCTCATCTGATGAAGGTGCACACTTTGAAGACCGAGTTTGAGATATTGAAGGCAGACCAACAGAAAGAGAAACATTCTCTCAGGGCAGAGATACGGGCGACAGCTGATGAATTGGACCAGAGACAAAAAAGCATTAAAGACAGAGCCAATGAGTACTTGAGGTCACTGAGAAAGTCTGGACATGGCCTGCTCTCACTTAAGTAAGGAATTAGGCACTTGTATGACGTTTACTATGTAGGTTACAGTAAACCTATTTGTCCTGTTGGTTTTTGTCAGACTGCACAGTAGCCTAGTAAACATATGCATTTTAAAACAGTTGTATTTCTTTTAAAATCAAATTCAATAATATACTTGTACCACTGTAGATAATGTGTTTTTATTTTTAGAATACAGTTCCCGGTTTACAGTAGTGATGGACAGCTGGGGGCATTTTGAAAACATGTTTTCAAACACTTGTTTTTCACAAGTGTAACAGGTTGTGAACTCTGCACACAACGTTTCCATTCCGAGAATGAGAATGGTAAATGACTGTATTAATACATTCACTCAGTACATTGGAATACAAAAGAAGCCATCAACCCATGATGGGCTATTATCAGGACAATGGACTCTTGCCAAGGAGGAGATGAATAAGGAGGGTAGGAGGAGCATTGTATTTAAAGACACTGCACAGAAGCCTAACAAACAAGTGCATTTTGAAATAGTAAAAAAAATATGAATTCAATAATAAAATTATTCTACTGTAGATGTATGCTGTGTTTTTTGTTGATGGCAAAGCCATAAAGTCTCTACTATTAAGCACAGATAAAAATAAATGTTTCACATATTTTGAATTAATTCCTGAATTCAATTGCTTTAGCCAATTATTTTCTCTTCACTCGCAGTTGCTTACTAGGCTAGGCTACAAACAAATTATAATCAATCCCATATAGCCCTTGATGGGCTATCAGCAGGACAATAGACTCTTTCCGAGTTTAGGGACTTTCACTTCATCCATCTCTTTGCGTAGCCCACCAAATGCACTGTTTTCTAACCACATCTGGATGGATCCATAACGAATTACTATGTGAATAAATATCACTGAATAACAGATATATTGGAATAAAGTAGGCTAATGAAGGCAACAAATTGTTACTTACTGAAACACCAAAAGTCCTCCAATCGTTATAGTAGGATTTGAAGCAATAGCCTACCCTCGTGTGGTCAACTATTTCAGCGCTGTTTCACGCTGCTTTGAGACAAGCGTTGATAAATCCATAATTTGACATTTTGGTCATTTAACAGACACTCTTATCCAGAGCGACTTACAGGAGCTATTGGGGTTAAGTGCCTTGTTCAAGATTTTTCACCTAGTTGGCTCGGGGATTCAAACCAGCAACCTTTCGGTTACTGGCCAAATGCTCTTAACTGCTGGGCTAATACATTTTTTTCACTGAATCTCCATTTGGGAATATTGGTTAGCCTACCATTAGGGTGTGGAAATGTTTGGAATATTTTGCTCTTTTACTCGCAGTCGCTTAGTAGCCTTGGCCTACTCCCGACCGGTCACATTGTACACCGCTATATTTTCTTAATGGAAATCCTGAGACCTACATAGGCTACCTTTTCGATTTTCTTGGAATAGAAACACCATAATATTAATACATTTAATTAAGTTAAATATCTAACAGTATCAACAGCACAACAAACACTATAATAATTTTAAAACAAAGTATAATCAATCCCATATAGCGTAGCACCTCGTATTATCGGCATATTCAACAGCGTTTAAGAAATATATTACCGTCAACAGTGTTATCTTGTGATCAAGCCATCAATGTTTTGTGATTTTTGGTGTTGTACAAATGTTAGCTAAAGGGTTAGCAATTAGCAAGTTTAACATTTAAGTGGAAATACTACTACTATCAGCTTTTTGATAAGCGGATTAGCAAAAAAAATGTGCCCTGTATTATCGGCATACGGTCCTAAAAGATACCAACAACTATTTAGTCCAATCAAGGTAAGCTAAATATGAAGTGGCTGTCCATGGTTCTGATTTTGTGTGTGTGTTCGTGCAAGTAGAAAAAACATGTTGACTCACCATACCAATGCCTTCTTCCTCTCTTTCATGTTGATGAAACAGTCTATGACTGTGTCAAACAGTACACACTTTTATTGTTTTGTCCAAAGCTACCTGTCTAAAATGCTTGCTCGCTAGCCTAACTTCCATTCATGGGCAACATTTGCTAGTTAACATTAGCCTTCTACATCTATTTTTTCTTGATTTAACCATTATTTAACTAGGAAAGTCCGTTAAGAACAAATTCTTATTTACAATGACAGCCTACCCCAGCCAAACTTGGACGACGCTGGGCCAATTGTGAGCCACCCTATTGGACTCCCAATCATGTCTGGATATGATACAGCCTGGATTTGAACCAGGGAATGTAGTGACGATCTTAGACCACTGCGCCACTTGGGAGCCCATCTAGCTACATATTGAACTTCCATCCTCTCAGTCCAGGGGCACAATGTATGCATTTATTGTTGGATCAGAATCGCCATTATAATAATTTGACAGTACGGAGAATTAAGTAACACCACAAGTCCAAGTCCCTATCTCCATTCATGGTTAACTTAGGAAAGGTACAATTTTAGCTAGCTGGCTAGCTAGCCACCAGAGGACAACAACACAACAGTATACAACAATTCAAGTTGTTTCTCTTGATGCAATGTGATAGGAGTGAAGCAAAATCCAAACTGGCTCCCCATGACATGATTTTGGTGTGCCAGGACCATTCACAGTTGAGCTCATTCAGTTTAGCTTAATACTGATTGGCTACTATTTTATTTTATTTTTTATCAAGGGAGGCCAAATGCTCGCTGACTTCCCTTATATTCAATGCTACAGGTGACAAAAATGTCATACTATACTCTTGTGACCAGACAGCTAGATAGATGGCCGAAAGAGGGGTGCTGTTTTGGTCGCTCGGATGCTTTCTCCGGTGAGATACATGCAATCTCTTGCGACTTGAAGGAAAATTATGAAAACACAGAGAAACTAAATATCAAATAATTCGTTTTTTTTCTTGGTACATTCTTTTGGGGAAGCCTGGCTTCCCTTGGCATCCATGAGTACATGCCACTGCTATCCAGCGAAGTCCCAGCAGCGAGGTTATTCTCACCTGCAGTCCATCAGCAAAGTACACCCTATCGGGTCAGATAATACACACCTGATCACACCCACAAAGCCAGTATGCCTAAGCACCAAAAGGAAGACCAGCAGCAGTCCATTCAAGACTAGGCTGGACCCTACAAGGCTATGAGGATCTCCCTACCAGTCACATTCCAGTGCAACAGTGCCTTCTGACTTCCCCGGCCATGCCCTCTGACACCATGTGCCATCAAGTGGTGAAGCTAAGTTCACAGGTCCTTGATGATCCTGCAGAACTGAAAGCGCTCACCCTCTGCAGCTTCACCTTTACAGATGTAAAGAACCACATCCCAGATGCTGCCCATTATGATTCTTGAATGGAGCTTGTAGAGGCAACTTACCTAGACCTCCGATGGGCAGCGCTGAAGGATACCACTCTTCCCAAGCCTTCTCGCAGAGATGCAGAAATAACCCTCCTCAGACACTGTCAGGCTCAGTCCCTCAGAGCAGCCGACTCGGTAAGCCTTTGCTCCTGAGCTGGACCATCCAACCTCTAACTTTTTTCAACCATGACCCAGTGATCCCTAACCTGCTCTTTCTAACCTGCTCTTGATGGGATGGCTGGATGCACCCCTGCCTCAAGTTGCCTAAGCACCTGACTCCATGGGTGGCGGAGATGTCAAGGACTTTATTCATCTATGAGTACCAACCCACACTACAACCCTGACAAAAGTGGGGGAAAAAACCTACCATGGGATATGTGTATTGTTGAACTGTATAAAGCCAAGGTAATTGAAGTCTGCTTTTAATGTTTATTGTGGATTATGTTTAACTTCTTGGATATAGGGGGCGCTCTTTTAATTTATGGATTAAAAAACGTGCCCGTTTTAAGCGCAATATGTTGTCACGAAAAGATGCTCGACTATGCATATAATTGACAGCTTTGGAAAGAAAACACGCTGACGTTTCCAAAACTGCAAAGATATTATCTGTGAGTGCCACAGAACTCATGCTACAGGCGAAACCAAGATGAAACTTCAAACAGGAAATGAGCAGACTTTTTGAGGCTCTGTTTTCCATTGTCTCCTTATATTGCTGTGAGTGCGCCAGGAATGAGCCTGCCCTTTCTGTCGTTTCCCCAAGTTGTCTGCAGCATTGTGACGTATTTGTAGGCATATCATTGGAAGATTGGCCATAAGAGACTACATTTACCAGGGGTCCGCCCAGTGTCCTTCGTCTAAATTGGTGCGTAATCTTCAACTGGAGGCATTTTCCCATGAGATTCAGAGGAGAACGCACACTTCCACGAACAATATATCATCGAAGAGATATGTGAAAAACACCTTGAGGATTGATTCTAAACAACGTTTACCATGTTTCAGTCGATATTATGGAGTTAATTTGGAAAAAAGTTTGGCGTTTTGATGACTGAATTTTCGGGTTTTTTTGGTAGCCAAACGTGACGCACCAAACGGAGCGATTTCTCCTAAACAAATAATCTTTCAGGAAAAACTGAACATTTGCTATCTAACTGAGAGTCTCCTCATTGAAAACATCCGAAGTTCTTCAAAGGTAAATGATTTTATTTGAATGCTTTTCTGGTTTTTGTGAAAATGTTGCCTGCTGATGCTAACACTAAATGCTACGCTAGCTATCAATACTGTTACACAAATGCTTGTTTTGCTATGGTTGAGAAGCATATTTTGAAAATCTGAGATGACAGTGTTGTTAACAAAAGGCTAAGCTTGAGAGCTAGCATATTAATTTCATTTCATTTGCGATTTTCATGAATAGTTAACGTTGTGTTATGCTAATGAGCTGCGGGGAAAATTACACTCCTGGATACAGGTTTTTTTCGTAGCTAAACGTGATGAACAAAACAGAGCGATTTCTCCTAAACAAATAATCTTTTTGGAAAAACTGAACATTTGCTATCTAACTGAGAGTCTCCTCATTGAAAACATCTGAAGTTCTTCAAAGGTAAATTATTTTATTTGAATGCTTTTCTTGTTTTTGTGAAAATGTTGCATGCTGAATGCTACGCTAAATGCTACGCTAGCTATCAATAATCTTACACAAATGCTTGTTTTGCTATGGTTGAAAAGCATATTCTGAAAATCTGAGATGACAGTGTTGTTAACAAAAGGCTAAGCTTGAGAGCTAGCATATTTATTTCATTTCATTTGCGATTTTCATGAATAGTTAATGTTGCGTTATGGTAATGAGCTTGAGGCTGTATTCACGATCCCGGATCCGGGATGGCTAGAATCAAGAGGTTAATATGAAAAGAAAACTGATCAAAGAGAAGTCCTGAATCTGAGCCTCTCTGACAGGAGCCTGTAACGATATTCCTCCTCTTCTGAGGAGGAGTAGGAAGGATCGGACCAATATGCAGCGTGGTAAGTGTTTGTCATTTTAATCAATAGCACTGAACACTAAAAATACAAAGTAACAAAAAAAAAACAACCGAAACAGTTCCGTCTGGTAAACTACATACAAAGACAGAAAACAACTACCCACAAATCATAGTGGGAAAACAGGCTGCCTAAGTATGGTTCTCAATCAGAGACAACGATAAACAGGTGCCTCTGATTGGGAACCATACCAGGCCAAACACAGAAATACAAAAACACATAGAATGCCCACCCCGACTCACGCCCAACTAAAATAGAGACATAAAAAAGAAAGTAAGGTCAGAACGTGACAGAGCCCTTTGGCAGCCATCACTCTTCTTGCTAAAACCAGCCATACAGTCCATTCAAACCAAACCATTTCTTACACCATTTATATGTCTCTGCGTACAGTATGAAGGAAGTTAGAGGTGGTTTGGCGAGCCAATGTTTACTAGCATCTGACTCTGGGGAAGTAGATAAAGACCTTCATTGTCAAAATCCCAAACTCTCTCTTTAATACTTAGATTTTCTTTGCTTTGCAAAGACATCAGGATAATACCATAGAGCTGATTGAGATCTCTGACATCCAAAAACAACCCCCCTGTGGGGTGAACCAGAGGACCCCCCTGGAGGTGAACCAGAGGACAGACCTGCATTTATGTGGGGGATGTTTCTGATATCTGATCTTCTCCAGTGTGGACATCGACTGGGGATCCTAAACGTCAATGCATCTGTCTGACACAGTCACGGAGGAGGTTTATCTATGACCTGTAAAGGAATAATTACAATGTCAGGACCCGGTTACGAATCCAGGTCTACGGTGTGAGAAACAGTCACTTAGCAAACTGAGCCACGAATTGTCGGCAGAACCCAGAAGATGAGGCAGACACAGCAGTACTTGAGACGGTGTTTTAATAAAGTAAAGTTCTTCAGGCGAAAATATAAATCCACAACGTCAAAAGTAATTCCAAGAGAACAAAGGTAATCCTCCAAGTCAAAAAGGTAAATCCACAAGGTGGTAGGTACAGAAGAAAAAAGCCTCAAAAGATAATCAAAATAAATAAACAAGAACAAAAACAGAGTATCACAAGAGAGTCCAACAGGAGCAACAAATCTTCACAGGTGCTAACATTCAAACACAGAGCAAAGACCTGAGGAAAGCTAAGGGTTTAAATACAATCAAGGGAAACCAGGCACAGATGCAAATAATAACTGGGAACAAGGGAAAACAAAAGGGTCAAAAAGCACAATGGGAGCATCTAGTGACCAAAACCGGAACAACCCTGGCCAAATCCTGACAGTAAACTTACCCAATGATATTACAAGAGCAGGTACTGTTATTTTATGTTACACCGAGATCCCGCAAATGAGGAAAGGTTGACATGAAAAGGCACATGTCTTTGCTTGGTAAAGCCCTGCCTTATCTCAGCTCACTGGTCACCATAGCAGCACCCACCCGTAGCACACGCTCCAGCAGGTATATTTCACAGGTCACCACCAAAGCCAATTCCTCCTTTGGCCGCCTTTCCTTCCAGTTCTCTGCTGCTAATGACTGGAACGAATTGCAAAAATCACTGAAGCTGGAGACTCATATCTCCCTCTCTAACTTTAAGCACCAGCTGTCAGAGCAGCTCACAGATCACTGCACCTGTACATAGCCCATCTGTAAATAGCCCATCCAACTACCTCATCCCTGTACTGTTCTTTTTTTTCTCTTTTGCACCCCAGTATCTCTACTT
Organism: Oncorhynchus tshawytscha; assembly: GCF_018296145.1. Taxonomy (NCBI): domain Eukaryota; kingdom Metazoa; phylum Chordata; class Actinopteri; order Salmoniformes; family Salmonidae; genus Oncorhynchus; species Oncorhynchus tshawytscha. The sequence goes on along the minus strand of NC_056440.1, from coordinate 47,197,671 downwards.
GCACATTCATCTTCTGCACATCTATCACTCCAGTGTTTAATTGCTAAATTGTAATTATTTCACCACTTTCGCCTAATTATTGCCTTTACCTCCCTTATCTTGGTGTTGTCGGTGTTGCAATCTACTGCAAAGATAGCCTGCAGAGTTCTGTCCTACTATCCAGGTCTGTACCCAAACACTTTGAACTTCTACTTTTAAAAATCCACATCTCTAAAAACAAGTCTCTCACCGTTGCCACCTGCTATAGACCACCCTCTGTCCCCAGCTGTGCTCTGGATACCATATGTGAACTGATTGCCCCGCATCTATCTTCAGAGCTCGTACTGCTAGGCGACCTAAACTGGAACATGCTTAACACCCCAGCCATCCTACAATCTAAGCTTGATGCCCTCAATCTCACACAAATTATCAATGAACCTACCAGGTACCACCCCAAAGCAGTAAACACGGGCACCCTCATAGATATCATCCCTACCAACTTGCCCTCTAAATACACCTCTGCTGTTTTCAACCAAGATCTCAGCGATCACTGCCTCATTGCCTGCATCCGTAATGGGTCAGCGGTCAAACGACCTCCACTCATCACTGTTAAACGCTCCCTGAAACACTTCATTGAGCAGGCCTTTCTAATCGACCTGGCCGGGGTATCCTGGAAGGATATTGATATCATCCCGTCAGTAGAGGATGCCTGGTTATTTTTTTAAATGCCTTCCTCACTATCTTAAATAAGCATGCCCCATTCAATAAATTTAGAACCAGGAACAGATAATGCCTTGGTTCTCTCCAGACCTGACTGCCCTTAACCAACACAAAAACATCCTGTGGCGTTCTGCATTAGCATCGAAGAGCCCCCGTAATATGCAACTTTTCAGGGAAGCTAGAAACCAATATACGCAGGCAGTTAGAAAAGCCAAGGCTAGCTTTTTCAAGCAGAAATTTGTTCCCTGCAACACAAACTCAAAAACGTTCTGGGACACTGTAAAGTCCATGAAGAATAAGAACACCTCCTCCCAGCTGCCCACTGCACTGAGGATAGGAAACACTGTCACCACCGATAAATCCACTATAATTGAGAATTTCAATAAGCATTTTTCTATGGACGGCCATGCTTTCCACCTGGCTACCCCTACCCCGGTCAACAGCACTGCACCCCCCACAGCAACTCGCCCAAGCCTTCCCCAATTTCTCCTTCTCCCAAATCCAGTCAGCTGATGTTCCGAAAGAGCTGCAAAATCTGGACCCCTACAAATCAGCTGGGCTAGACAATCTGGACCCTTTCTTTCTAAAATTATCTGCCGAAATTGTTGCAACCCCTATTACTAGCCTGTTCAACCTATCTTTTGTGTCGTCTGAGATTCCCAAAGATTGGAAAGCAGCTGTGGTCATCCCCCTCTTCAAAGGGGGACACACTCTTGACCCAAACTGCTACTGACCTATATCTATCCTACCCGGCCTTTCTAAGGTCTTCAAAAGCCAAGTCAACAAACAGATTACCAACCATTTCAAATCCCACCATACATTCTCCGCTATGCAATCTGGTTTCAGAGCTGGCCATTGGTGCACCTCAGCCACGCTCAAGGTCCTAAACAATATCTTAACCGCCATCGATAAGAAACAATACTGTGCAGCCGTATTCATTGACCTGGCCAAGGCTTTCGACTCTGTCAATCACCCCATCCTCATCGGCAGACTTGATAGCCTTGGTTTCTCAAATTATTGCCTCGCTTGGTTCACCAACTACTTCTCTGATAGAGTTCAGTGTGTCAAATCTGTTGTCCGGGCCTCTGGCAGATCTGTTGTCCGGGCCTCTGGCAGTCTCTATGAGGGTAACACAGGGTTCAATTCTTGTACTGACTCTCTTCTCTATTCTGTATACTTCTGGCCCTTCTTTGGACACTGTGTTAACAACCCTCCCGACGAGCTTCAATGCCATACAACTCTCCTTCCGTGGCCTCCAATTGCTCTTAAATACAAGTAAAACTAAATGCATGCTCTTCAACCGATCGCTGCCCGCACCTGCCTGCCCGTCCAACATCACTACTCTGGACGGTTCTGACTTAGAATATGTGAACAACTACAAATACATAGGTGTCTGGTTAGACTGTAAACTCTCCTTCCAGACTCATATCAAACATCTCCAATCCAAAGTTAAATCTAGAATTGGCTTCCTATTTCGCAACAAAGCATCCTTCATTCATGCTGCCAAACATACCCTTGTAAAACTGACCATCCTACTGATCCTCGACTTTGGCGATGTCATTTACAAAATAGCCTCCAATACCCTACTCAAAAAATTGGATGCAGTCCATCACAGTGCCATCCGTTTTGTCACCAAAGCCCCATATACTACCAAACACTGCGACCTGTACGCTCTCGTTGGCCCTCGCTTCATACTCATCGCCAAACCCACTGGCTCCAGGTGATCTACAAGACCCTGCTAGGTAAAGTCCCCCCTTATCTCAGCTCGCTGGTCACCATAGCAGCACCCACCTGTAGCACTCGCTCCAGCAGGTATATCTCTCTGGTCACCCCCAAAACCAATTCTTCCTTTGGCCGCCTCTCCTTCCAGTTCTCTACTGCCAATGACTGAACGAACTACAAACATCTCTGAAACTGGAAACACTTATCTCCCTCACTAGCTTTAAGCACCAGCTGTCAGAGCAGCACCTGTACATAGCCCATCTATATTTTTTAGCCCAAAAACTACCTCTTCCCCTACTGTATTTATTTATTTTGTTCCTTTGCACCCCATTACTTCTCTCTCTACTTTGCACATTCTTCCACTGCAAATCTACCATTCTAGTGTTTTACTTGCTATATTGTATTTACTTCGCCACCATGGCCTTTTTTTTGCCTTTACCCCCTTATATCTCACCTCATTCGGCCAGGTCGCAATTGTAAATGAGAACTTGTTCTCAACTTGCCTACCTGGTTAAATAAAGGTGAAATAAATCAAATACAAATTTGCTAACATTGTATATAGACTTATTTTTCTACTGTATTATTGACTGTATGTTTGTTTATTCCATGTGCAACTCTGTGTTGCTGTTTGTGTCGCACTGCTTTGCTTTGTCTTGGCCAGGTCGCAATTGTAAATGAGAACTTGTTCTCAACTAGCCTACCTGGTTAAATAAAGACGGGAAAAAAGCATTAATTATGTGTTATTGTGCAATAACTTATTTCTGATTTGCAACACTTGTCAAAGCTGTATGGCTCAAGTGCTATTGAAGTGATAATTCATATTACTGATAAAAACAGAGATAACCCAAGAGTGCTCCCACTTGTGACAAATGAGCCAAACCATCAACACAGGACTAAAATAAATACCCAATGTCGGAGATATTTTGATTGAAATAATGGAACAGAAAAAAACGTACTATGAATAAAAACATTGTCAGAGAACCATTGGTGGATTCATAGAGAGAGTAGGGGAATGTCAGATCCAGTTACTTGATAGAGGAAAACATCTGCAGGGTGTGAAATACACATGCAATGTCCATATTAGATTTCTAACTGTATCCACAAATTGATCATGTTTAAATAATGGTCAATACAGTCCTATGTATGAACTTTATTGTATACTTGCCGTATACTTTCAGTGAAAAGGGACTAATGGGAAACATACAGATTTCCCTGGAAATCAACATGAACTCATGAAATACACTGAACAAAAATATAAAACGCATAATGTAAAGTGTTGGTCCCATGTTTTTTGAGCTGAAATAAAATATCCCAGAAAATTTCCAGATGCACGATAAGCAAATTTCTCTTAAATTGTGTGCACAAATATGCTAACATCCCTGTTAGTGAGCATATCTCCTTTGCCAAGATAATCCAACCACCTGACAGGTGTGGCATATCAAGAAGCTGATTAAACAGCATGGTTTTTTATACTGGTACAACTAGTGCTGGGGACAATAAAAGAGAAGACTAAAATGTGCAGTTTTGTGCCACAGATATCTCAAGTTTTGAGGGAGCTCGTCCAACCGGCCTCACAACCGCAAACCACGCGTCTGGCGTTTGCTAATGTCAACGTTGTGAGCAGAGTGCCCCATGGTGGTGGTGTAATTATGGTATGGGAAGGCATAAGCTATGGACACCGAACACAATTGCATTTTATTGATGGCAATTTAAATGCACAGAGATACCGTGACTAGATCCTGAAGCCCATTGTCGTGTCATTCATCCGCCACCATCACCTCATGTTTCAGTATTATAATGCACGGCCCCATGTCGCAAGGATCTGTACACAATTCCTGGGAGATGAAAATGTCCCCATTCTTCCATGGCCTGCATACTCACCAGACATGTCACCCATGTTTGGGACACTGTGGATCGATGTGTACGACAGCGTGTTCCAGTTCCCACCAATGTACAGCAACTTCACACTTCACGCCATTGAAGAGTGAGACAACATTCCACAGGCCACAATCAACAGCCTGATCAACTCTATACGAAGGAGATGTGTCGCGCTGCATGGGGCAAATCATGGTCACACCAGATACTGACTGGTTTTCTGAACTACGCCCCTACTTTTATTTTTAAGGTATCTGTGACTAACAGATGCATATCTGTTTGTGAAATGAATAATTTATTTATTTCAATAGACTGATTTCCTTATTTGAACTGTAGTGTTTGAAATTGTTGCATGTTGCGTTTATATGTTTGTTCACGTATACATTTCCAAGGCAGTTGTTTAGGGTTATGTGGCTTGATAGTAAGGAGGCCACTTTGAATGATCTTGCCTTTCCCTTGTGAATTGTTGATGTAAATCTTGACAGAAACCTGAGGCAGAACTGTTGGTTTTTGGCACCTCACCCTCCACTCCCCAAACATTCTTAATTATGAATAAAATCCTCCAACTCCTGGGTTAACCGTTGCCATGGACACTGAGCTCTTAAAAAGCCAGCTTGATGGTGTACCATGCTGTTTGTCTCAGCACAAAATGTCAGACTTCTCTTTGTGTAATTGCCGAGCTGCTCGGAGGGATATGCTCTTAAGTTCTATTTTTCTGTCAATCATGTCTCACAGGTTATAGTAAAATGAATATGTGCAAGTGAGATATCTGTAATATTTTGCTACATGAAAACTGCTCCATTGTCAATGCAGTTTGTATTTTAATTGAAGGTGAGAATAACACTTTCCTGCTCGCTGGAGTACTTATTGACAAGTCCTGGATGGTTTGGAGTGGGATTGGCAGAAGCAAAATGTGCATCTCTTATAATCAGAATATGTTGGACATTAAGGTAATCATGAAATCTATAAAAATTCTGCACTCACGTGTCAACAACTATTAGGTTGAATGACATAAATGTAATGAAAAATCCCTAAATCTGACATACCATTATCCTTTGTTATATTGCAGAATGAGAATGAGACCTCTGAGACAACAAACATAGCACCACATGAAGGCTCCAAACATCCAACTTGCACTCATATCCAAAGCAATAAACAAGTGCTGTCAAACACAGTTGTCCCTGTCACACCTCCAGGAGGGCCTGACACCATCCTGTCTGTCTGCATGTCTGCCTGCCTGTCTGCCTGTCTGTCTGTCTGTCTGTCTGTCTGTCTGTCTGTCTGTCTGTCTGTCTGTCTGTCTGTCTGTCTGTCTGTCTGTCTGTCTGTCTGTCTGTCTGTCTGTCTGTCTGTCTGTCTGTCTGTCTGTCTGTCCCCCAATATGCAGCCTGAGAGATGTGTAGATGAAACAAACTGAGCTGAGAGAAGCCCTAGGCGGGGGCCAATGTGCCATTCTGCCACTCAGAGCTCCTTTGATTACAGCCACCAGAGACCGTGCCAGGATCCTAATGCCTGGTGGTACTGGTTCAGGGAGAAGTGAGTGACTATTAGAACTATGGTTTACTGTATTATGACATTCAACTAGGAACCGTGGGCTTTCGCAACAACAACAACTGACTCAAGATTGTTTTGGTATGTCTCAACAGAACAGAAGCATGACTGGGTGAAGAGTTGCTCCTGCTAAGCCTGTGCAGAGTCAGGAGTGTGACCTCCTGTCTTTTGCACCTTTCCCCCTAGCTCTGCTCTGCATGCATTATGAAAGCCTCCATCCATTGAGAGATTGGATTGACATTTGTTGAAAGCTAGGTTGAGTCAATCCCCAGATGAATACAAAGATCCAATTAGAGAATAGGAGGGCATATGCCTACATGCTCGGCCAGCCAGACTTGAGTGCTGCAGAAACATACAAATAAAAAATGAAGGAGAGGATTCAGACAGAGGACACAGGAATAAGAAAGTATACACTCCTAATACACTGCTGCACACTAATTGTAGCATTGCTGAAAGGATTGGGTTATCAAACTGTTACAAATGGTAATTGGGTCATTCTGGAGAATTGTGAATATTAGAATGTTTAAATGGAAGCCTTTTTGTTGGCAGAAACCTGTCTATGCAAGAGACATAAGGATTTGTCTAAATAAGAATGTATGTTCAAGACTTATGATATCAATGAAACACGCTCCCTAGATGTTGTTTAACACTAGGTTTAACCGACACACCAAGCAAATGTTCAACGATGAGCATGTTTATGAACTGTACATGGCCCAGTTTCCCAAAAGCATCTTAAGGCTAAGTCCATCGTTAGAATCTCTGAGCTGTTTCCAAAAAACATCGTTATTTACCGACTGCCTCAGACCACAGCTAAGTGTGTTGTTAGATGCTTTTTTGCCCTTCCACATCACTTTATACACAGAGGATCTCCGCTAAACATATAATCAACTTGTTTGTCGGTTGCTGATAACTTGGGAATTTGTTGACTACAAATGCAAAGTTGCCAAAGTCTTTACAATTGAACAAGCAATGGATAACATATGCTTAAAATGAAAACAAAGATGAATGCATAAAAAATAAATACAGTAGGCCTACAAGCTACGTAGGAATATATATTTCAATCAGTGGTGTAAAGTCCTTAAGTAAAAATACTTTAAAGTACTACTTAAGTTGTTTTTTGGGGTATCTGTATTTTACTTTACTATTTATATTTTTGACAACATTTACTTTTACTTCACTACATTCCTAAATAAAAATAATATACTATTTTCTCCATACATTTCCCCTGACACCCAAAAGTACTGGTTACATTTTGAATGCTTAATAGGAGAGGAAAATGGTCCAATTGACGCACTTATGAAGATAACATCCCTGGTCATCCGTACTGTCTCTGATCTGGCGGATTGACTAAACACAAATTCTTAATTTGTAAATTATGTCAGAGTGCGCCCTTGAATATCCTTAAAATAAAAAAATTTAAAAAAATTGTGCTGTCTGGTTTGCCTAATTTAAGGAATTTGAAATTATTTATACTTTTACTTTTGATACTTAAGTATACATTTGAAATTACATTTATTTTTGATATATTTAAAGTATAACATGTCATGTTCAGTCAATTGAGTTCTATTTGTAGGCTACACTGTCTATAATTTTTGCCTCAATATACATTATTTGACCAAAATTATGTGGACACCTGCTCGTCGCTCATTCCAAAATCATGGGCATTGGTCCCCCCTTTGCTGCTGTAACAGCCTCCACTCTTCTGGGAAGGCTTTCCACTAGATGTTGGAACATTAATGAGGAGATTGGCTTCCATTCAGCCACAAGAGCATTCGTGAGGTTGAGTACTGATGTGAAGCGATTAGGCCTGGCTCACATTCGGCGTTCCAATGCATCCCAAAAGTGTTCAATGGGGTTGAGGTCAGGGCTGGGTGCAGGGCTGACATGTTCTTCCACACTGATCTTGACAAATCATTTCTGTATGGACATGTGCACGGGAGCATTGTCATGTTGAAACAGGAAAGGGCCTTCCACAAACAGTTGCAGCAAAGTTGGAAGCACAGAATTGTCTAGAATGTCATTATGCTGTACCGTTAAGATTTCCCTTCATTGGAACTAAGGGGCTAGGCCGAATCATGAAAAACATCCCCAGACCATTATTCCTTCTCCACCAAACTTTACAGTTGACACTATCCATTGGGGCAGGCAGAGATCTCCTGGCATCCGCCAAACCCAGATTCGTCCGTTGGACTGCCAGATGGTAAAGTGTGATTCATCACTCCAGAGAACTTGTTTCCACTGCTCTAGAGTCCAATGGTGGCAAGCTTTACACCACTCCAGCTGATGCTTGGCATTGCACATTTTTATTTGTATTTAACCTTTATTGAACTAGGCAAGTAAGTTAAGAACAAATTCTTATTTTACAATGACAGTCTATCCTGGCCAAACTGTCCCCTAACCCAGACGACGCTGGGACAATTGTTGTAAGCCCTATGGGACTCCGGATCACGTCTGGTTGTGATACAGCCCAGGATCGAACCAGGGTCTGTAGTAATGTCTCTAGCGCTGACATGCAATGCTTCAGACCGCTGCAACACTCAGGAGCATGATGATCTTAAGCTTGCGTGCAGCTGCTCAGCCATGGAAACACATTTCATAATGCTCCCGACGAGTTTGGGACTCGGTAGTAAGTGTTGCACCCGAGGACAGATGATTTTTACGTGCTACGTGCTTCAGCACTTGAGCTTGTGTGGCCTACCACTTCGCAGCTGCGCCGTTGTTGCTCCCAGATGTTTCGACTTCACAATAACAGCCCTTACAGTTGACCGGGGCAGCTGTAAGTGCTGCCACATACTTTTGTAAATATAGTGTATTTCATGATGTGTAACAACGTGCGCAATGATTTGCCAAATTATTCTGTGGTTGAGTGGATTATTATAGGGTAAGCATTAGGTGATAATACCTCTGTAGGAGCTGATCCATAGTCAGTATTGTGGAACAATTCCAATGTTAAGGTAAGCTTTGAATGGAGAAAGCTGATCGGAGAGCAGCGCTGTCTTTCTTTCAATCCTATCAGTATCGACACATGGTCCAACGATGCACTTAGTGAACGTTCTTTCTGCATTGTGTTTTGGGAAACGCATGTTACATCGTCGGCCATTGTAGGAAAGATGCATGTTAAAACACTAGTAAGCCAAAATTCCATCGCTATCGGGAAACCGGGCTTGGTGGTCGAATAAAGAGAACAATGGCAGTTTTACCTATTGGTTTGTATAGCAAAAAGGTTTGAGACAGATTCCCTGTTGGTCCTCCATTAGAATAACCCACATCCTCTGTTGTGGCTTCATAACGAGGCCGTCGCTGTACTCTAACCTAAACATGCTTGCGCACACATCTGACTCCTGATCCACCCAATCTGCATTTCTCACCCACAACACAAAACCTTAACACTTTTTGAGAAGTTAATATTGGCTTGAGAGATCGAAGCCTCCGGGGCATTTGTCGTGTCATTTTATTTAGCAGTTAATAAAATAGAAAAAAAACATGCATTGTCCCATTGACGGACTGTTGCCCCCGCTAGCTGACTGAATGTAGCTTTGCTGGGCCAGAGGAGATTTATGCTTGCCTCTCTCACTGCCATTCAGTACAGTACACAGCCCGGTGCAATAACAGAGCACAAAGGGTGGGATTGTCCCTGGCAGTGGCCTAGTCAAAGGGCCGTAATGATAGGCCCTGCCACACAGAGGCTACTTTCAGAGCAGGGCCTCATTTCTGGGCACTCACCTTCCCTCCCAGTGTCCCCCCATCCCCCACCCCCTCCAACCGGCTCCCAACATGGGGAATGAGGTCTCCTCCTCTTCGGTTCCCTTGAACGCTGCACACCAGGAAGACTGCAGGGGAAATGAGGTACAACGTTGTTGTGACACTCCCTGTTAATCACTTATCCGGCTGTTTGGTTAACTCCTGCACTGGTTCTTTCCTGGCCTCCATAAACAATTTTGAACGTTTACACTGATTAAACTAGTGCAATATTGCATCGAGCCCAATACAAGCTGATTACGAGACTAAAACTTAAACACAGCACCAGATCCTAAATCTCTCACATCCTCTTTCGCCTTTGATCCAAAGGGGGAGGTCGACATACCATGCCTTTAGAAAGTATTCATACCCCTTGACTTATTGCACATTTTGGTGTGTTACAGCCTGAATTCAGATAAAGCCGATCCTAACTGTTATAGGCCTATTTCTATGTTGCCCTGTTTATCAAAAGTGTTGGAAAAACGTGTCAATAATCAACTGACTGGCTTTCTTGATGTCTATAGTATTCTCTCTGGTATCCAATCTAGTTTCCACTCAGGTTATGGATGTATCACAGCAACCTTAAAGGTCCTCAATGATGCCACCCTTTCCCTTGATTCTAAGCAATGTTGTGCTGCTATTTTTATTGACTTGGCCAAAGCTTTTGATACAGTAGACCATTCTATTCTTGTGGGCCAGCTAAGGAGTATTAGTGTCTCTGATGGTCTCTGACCTGGTTTGCTAACTACCTCTCTCAAAGAGTGTATAAAGTCAGAACATCTGCTGTCTTAGCCACTGCCTGTCACTAAGGGAGCACCCAAAGGCTCGATCCTAGGCCACACGCTCTTCTCAATTTACATCAACAACATAGCTCAGGCAGTAGGAAGCTCTCTCAGCCATTTATGAGCTTACGGTAGTCACCTCACACAAGTACTTGGGAGTATGGCTAGATGGTACAATGTCCTTCCCTCAGCACATATCAAAGCTGCAGGCTAAAGTTAAATCTTGACTTGGTTTCCTTTATCGTAATCGCTCCTTTTTCACCCCAGCTGCCAAACTAACCCCTCAGATGACCATCCTACCCTTGCTAAATTACAGAGACGTAATTTATAGATCGACAGGTAAAGGTGCTCTCAAGCGGCTTGATGGTCTTCACCATTCGGCCATCAGATTTGCCACCAATGCTCCTTAGGACACATCACTGCACTCTATACTCCTCTGTAAACTGGTGATTAAACTGATGCTTATTTATAAACCCCTTTTAGGCCTCACTCACCCCTAGCTGAGATATTTACTGCAGCCCTCATCCTCCACATACAACACCCATAATGCCAGTCACATTCTGTTAAATGTCCCCAAAGCACACACATTCCTGGGTCGCTCGTCTTTTCAGGTCGCTGCAACTATTGTCTGGAACGAGCTGCAACAAACACTCAAACTGGACAGTTTTATCACCATCTCTTCATTCAAAGACTCAATCATGGACAGTCTTACTGACAGTTGTGGCTGCTAAGGATGATGCATTGTCTCTAGCTTCTTGCCCTTTGTGCTGTTGTCTGCCCAATAATGTTTGTATCATGTTTTGTGCTCTTACCATATTTGTGCTGCTGCCGTGTTGTTACCATGTTGTATTGCTACCATGCGGTGTTGTCATATGTTGCTATGTTGTTGTCTTCATCTCTTTATGTAGTGTTGTCTCTTGTCGTGATGTATGTTTTGTCCTATATTTTATTTTTAATTCCAGCCCCCGTCCCCGCAGGAGGCCTTTTGGTAGACCGTCATTGTAAATAAGAATTTGTTCTTAACTGACTTGCCTAGTTAAATAAAATAAAATTCTAAATGGTTGTAAAACATCTCACCCATCTAAACACAATACCCCATAATGACAAAGTGTTTAGAAATGTTTAAAAATGTGTTTAGAAATGTTAGCAAATTTATTGAAAATAAAATTCAGAAACATCTAATTCACAAAGTCAATACTTTGTAGAAGCACCTTTGGCAGTGATTACAAGTTTAAGTCTTTCTGGGTAAATCCGAGAGCTTTCCACACCTGGATTGTGCAACATTAACCACTATTCTTTTCAAAATTCTTAAAGCTCTGTCAAATTGGTTGTTGATCATTGCCAAAGGTATAAAGTACTTGAGTAAAAATACTTTAAAGTAGTACCTAAGTAGTTTTTGGGGGTGTCTGTACTTTACTATTTATATTTCTGACAACTTTTACTTGACTATAAGGGCATAATGCGAGACTCAGATGCAGATGGTTTGAGTCTTTGATATTTATTGTTAATCCAACAGGGGTAGGCAAGAGAATGGTCGTGGACAGGCATAAGGTCAAAACCAGTTCAGAGTCCAGAAGGTACTGTGTGGCAGGCAGGCTCGAGGTCAGGGCAGGCAGGCGGGTACAGAGTCCATAAGGTAAGGGTCAAAACCGGGAGGACTATCAAAAGAGAATAGAAAAGGCAGGCACACGGTAAAAACACGCTGGTTGACTTGGAACATACAAGACGGACTGACACAGACAGACAGAAAACACAGGTTTAAATACCCAGGGGATAATGGGGAAGATGGGTGACACCTGGAGGGGGTGGAGACAAGCACAAGGACAGGTGAAACAGATCAGGGTGTGGCACTTGACTACATTTCTGAAGAAAATAATGTACTTTTTACTCCATACATTTTCCCTGACACCCAAAAGTACTTCAAAGCTTAGCAGGACAGGAAAATGGTCTAATTCTCAGTGTGTGAATTGGACCATTTTCCTGCTTCGTTTGTAAATGATCTCTTAATGTTGGAGTGTGCCCCTGGCTATCCATAAATAAATAAAAAAACAAAGAAAATTGGGCCATCTGGTTAGTTTATTATAAGGAATTTTAAATTATTTATACTTTTACTTTTGATACTTAAGAATATTTCAGCAATAACATTTACTTTTGACACTTAAACCAAATACTTTCAGACTTTTACTCAAGTAGTATTTTACTGGGTGACTTTTACTTAGGTAATTTTCTACTAAGGTATCTTTCCTTTTAATCGTATGACAATTAGGTACTTTTTCAACCATTGATCATCGCTAGACAACCATTTTCAGGTCTTGCCATAGATTTTCAAGCAGAAAAAACTGTAATGTTGCCACTCAAATACATTCACTGTCTTTTTGGTAAGCAACTCCAGTGTAGATTTGGACTTGTGTTTCAGGTTATAGTCCTGCTGAAAGGTGAATTAATCTCCCAGTGTCTGGTGGAAAGCAGACTGAATCAAGTTTCCCTCTAGCATTTTGCCTTTTCTTAGCTCCATTCCATTTGTATTTCATCCTGAAAAACTCCCCAGTCCTTAATGATTATAAGCATACCCATAACATGATGCAGCCACCACTATGCTTGAAAAATATGGAGGGTGGTACTCAGTAATGTGCTGTATTGGATTTGCCCCAAACATAACACTCTGTATTCAGAACAGAAAGCCAATTGCTTTGACACATTTTTTTGCAGTAGTACTTTAGTGCCTTGTTGCAAACAGGATGAATGTTTGTTAGATTTTATTCTGAATCTGCTTAATTATTTTTACTCTTTAAATTAGGTTAGTATTGTGGAGTAACTATAATGATGTTGATCTATCCTCAGTTATCTCCTAACACAGCCATTAAACACTAACTGTTTAAAATCACCATTGGCCTCATGGTGAAATCCCCGAGTGGTTTCATTCCTTCCGGCAACTGAGTTAGGAAGGATGCATGTATATTGTAGTGACTGGGTGTATTGATACACCATCCTAAGTGTAATTAATAACTTCACCATGCTCAAAGGGATGTTCAATGTCTGCTTTTTTAAAAATTCCCCATTTACCAATAGGTCCCTTCTTTGCGAGGCATTGGAAAACCTTCCTGGTCTTTGTGGTTGAATCTGTGTTTGAAATTCACTGCTCGACTGAGGGTTCTTACAGATAATTGTATTTGTGGGGTACAGAAATGAGGCAGTCATCCAAAAATCATGTGAAACACTATTATTGCACACAGAGTGAGTTAATGCAACTTATTATGTGACTTGTTAAGCACATGTTGACTCCTGAATGTATTAAGGCTTGCCATAATAAAGTTGTTGAATACTTATTGACTCAAGACATTTCAGCTTAATAATTTTTATTAATTTGCAAACATTTCGAGAAAACTTTCCACTTTGACATTATGGGGTAATTGTGTGCGGGCCCGTGACAAAAATCTCTATTTAATACATTTTAAATCAAGGCTGCAACACAACAAAATGTGGAAAAAGTCAAGGGGTGTGAATAGTTTCTGAAGGCACTGTATCTCTTTGGCTTAATCAAAAACACATCTATACATACATTCTCATCAGGCAGTAATCTTTGTGGTGCCTCTGATGCCTCTTAACTTCCATGACCAATTTTCTCTCTCTGGCTGCTGTGGCTGGGTGCTGTCGGTCTTAGTCTGAGCTCATTTTGAAAGGCTGACTTTGGTAACTCTCCACCGCATGAGAAATCAACTGGCCCTTGTGGTAACGACCGGGAGCTGCTTTTTATTTGTCTGGAAACAAGCGCCAGTGTCTGCCATGTGCTGTGGCCTTAAAGGACCATGGGGAGATTCCAGGGTTTCAAAGCCTGCAGTGTTTGAGTGGAGAGCAGATGTCAGAGGAGAGTCTGAGGTCCTCCCTCTGTTTACTCAAGGAATGACACAGAGCTGCAGAGACTGAAATAATACTCAACACTTTGATTCAAATCTGCGGTTGAAGAGGCCTGGCCAAAATCAGCATTTCATATGTGGTATAGGAGCTGGCCTAGATACATGCAAATGAATCAAGTGGTATTCTTTGATAAAAGTCTGGGAATAAGGATTATACATCTGTTCCTGGTTTAAATCTGGTTAAAGTATTTCCCTAAATATAGCTATATATTATAATTATCGTCACCATATCTTATGCATGGCAGGCTCTGACATGCTTAATAGAACATGCTAATTTGATGGAAAATGTTAATCCAAATTGATTCCTTTTTCAGCCAAGTAATTCAACATATACAGTGCCTTCAGAAAGTATTCATAGTCCTCGTATTTTCCACATTTTCTTGTGTTAAAGCCTGAATACAACATTTTTAAAAACTTTTTTTCCTCACCAATCTACATACAATACCCCATAATGACAAAGTGAAAACATGTTTTGGGGGAAAATACAGAAATATCAAATTTACATAACTATTTACACCCCAGAGTCAATACATTGTAGAAGCACCTTTGGCAGAGTTTACAGCTGTGAGTCTTTCTCTAAGAGCTTTCCACACCTAGATTGTGCAACATTTGTCCATAATTCATTTCAAAATTCTTCAAGGTTGTTGATCATTGCTAGACAACCATTTACAGGTAATGACACAGATTTTGAAGCAGATTTAATGTTAAATCAAAACTTTCACTCAAGAACATTTATTGTCTTCTTGGTGAATAATTCCAGTGTAGATTTGGCCTTGTGTTTAAGGTGATTGTCCTGCTGAAAGGTGAACCACTTTCTTTGCTTTTTTACATTTTTACCCATCTACCAATAGGTGCCCTTCTTTGCGAGCCATTGGAAAATCTTCTGGGTCTTTGTGGTTGAATCTGTATTTGAAATTCACTGCTTGACTGAGGGACCTTACAGATACTTGTATGTGTGGAGTACAGAGATATGGTAGTTATTAAAAATTATGTTAAACACTATTATTGCACAGAGTGAGTGCAACTTATGTGATTTGTTTTACTCCCGAACTTATTTATGCTTGCCATAATAAAGAGATTGAATACTTATTGACTCAAGATATTTTAGCTTTTCATTGTTGGCCAGGTCGCAGTTGTAAATGAGAACTTGTTCTCAACTGGCCTACCTGGTTAAATAAAGGTGAAAAAAAGGTGAAAAAAAAGGTGTAAACATTTTGAAAATCACAATTCAATTTTTACATTACGGGGTATTGTGTGTGGGCCAGTGACCAAACAATCAAGGAATGTGAATACTTTCTCAAGGCACTGCATGTTCCACTGCATTAGGTGTAGAACAGGATATATATAGAACAGTGCCCACGTACACTAGTCATTTAAGAACAACAAGTTGAAGCACGTCATGGATGGTGCTTGGATGTTTCTCTAACGGTGGCCTATTTACCACCATCCCTTACTTTGTCTGAAGCATCAAACCTCACTTGTGAAGTCTTTCCATGCAAGTCATTACCCAGCTAGCACATTTGGTTCCTTGGAAGCTGTGGGAATGTATGTTTTTGGTTTCACATTGGTTGTGGGAATGAAGCCATGCGCTTCCTGACCAGTAAAACGGATCGTTCTGAGAATACAAATTCAAATGTATTTTTAAGTTACAAGAAGGTTCTGAGAATGTTTACTCTGATTCCTTGAAGGTTTTCCTGGGAGGTTTTAATAACTAATAATATCTAATAATAAGATATTAGGCGGTTTTTCAATAAATTCCTTAAATCTCTTGCTAACTGTTTCAATATGATTTTTAATAACACTGATAGCTTATTTTGGGTTAACTTTTTTCTTACTCCAAGCACAGATCTTCTGTTCTCTATCCATGGAATGAGTCCACTGCGCCACCAGGATGGAGATAGCATGTCATGTTTCATGCATACAAAGCTGTTCATTTTAGTCTATTCAAACAGACCCCATTTTAAAGGAAACAAGAAAGGTATAAACGCCGACGTTCTGTAGATATCTTTTCCAACTGTCCCGTTATCTGGTTTTAATGTCCATTTTAGAATGCCCTTCTAGCCAATCAGAAACGAGTATTCAACAATGTTGTGGCATAAGCACTTATTAAAGGTGCATTGTGCAGAAATCTATACGACATTTTCTGGTTGTTAAAATAAAAATAGTTTGCCTAATTTCAGTTTA
Source organism: Oncorhynchus tshawytscha (assembly GCF_018296145.1). NCBI lineage: Eukaryota > Metazoa > Chordata > Actinopteri > Salmoniformes > Salmonidae > Oncorhynchus > Oncorhynchus tshawytscha. The sequence continues at coordinate 47,181,206 of NC_056440.1, read as the reverse complement.
TGTGACAAAACTACCAAGTATAGTGTAGAGAATCATTTTACCATCTAAACCGCTGTGAAATATATTTTTCATTGTATTTTCAGCTGTTTGAAGCTGGTGTACAAAACAGTAATCCAAAGATATCCAAAAATTAACTTTGAAATAGTGCACATAGAACAGATTTCTATGTGAATTTGGTTGGGTCGCCCAAAAAGTTACACATTGCAGCTTTAAGATCAGGGGTGGCCAATTAGGGGGTGTTGCCAAACACACCTGAATATACTTGACAAGATAGAGGATAGAGAGTTTTGTTGATGCTAAAAACAAAATGTATATGTTTTTAAATAACATTCTCAGAACATTGTGAAATTTGCTAAAGCTTTCTTGTGGTTTTTATGGAAAGTTTTCTCAAAGTTCTCGAAATAATTTGAGAATGACTTTAAATAGAACCATGAGGAAATGTTATGCTGAACTGACATTCCCACAGAAGAAAGTTGTTTCTTAACGTTCTCTGAACTATTTGAGAACATTCCCATTGTCAAACCATGTTCCGAGAACATAACCCAAATTCAAATTAAATGTAACCATGTCGGAACTTTTAGGAAACGTTCTATTGAAGTAATTAAAAACCAAGAAAATAATGTTTTTTTGTCAGATTCCTTAACCTTTCGAAGAGTACATTCTAAATACTAATAACGGCCCTGTAACGGTCTGAGTGTAGTGGGTGAGGAGTCAGGCGCAGGAAGCAGAGAGTTCAGGGGAGTGCTATTTTAATGCACTGACACAAACGCTGAACATAAGCCAACCCTCACAAAAACACAGGGCGTACTGAACAAACAAATGCCCCAAACAGGGGGACTTAAACCGTCCAGGGAAAACCCACAAAATGGGAAAACACAAAACCCAATAGACGTGCACATAAGTACACCAAACAGACGATCACAATAATTAATCCCGCACAAGGAACCCTGCGGGCCGGCTGACTAATAAAGCCTACTACCTAACTCAAAACAGGTGCACACAATCAACACATAAGGAGGGGGAGGAAATAATCAGTAGCAGCTAGTAGGCCGGCGATGACGACCGCCGAGCGCCACCCGAACGGGAAGGGGAGTGTCCTTCGGTCGGAGTCGTGACAGTACCCCCCCCCCTTGACGCGTGGCTCCCGCAGCGTGCCGACACCGGCCTCGAGGTCGACCCGGAGGACGAGGCGCAGGGCGATCCGGATGGAGGCGATGGAAATCCCTCAACATTGACGGATCCAAAATGTCCCTGGTGGGTACCCAGCACCTCTCCTCCGGACCGTACCCCTCCCAGTCCACGAGGTACTGCAGGCCCCTCACCCGGCGTCTCGAGTCCAGAATGGCCCGTATCGTATACGCCGGGGGCCCCTCGATGTCCAGAGGGGGAGGAGGGACCTCCAGCACCTCACCGTCCTGTAGGGGACCAGCTACCACCGGCCTGAGGAGAGACACATGAAACGAGGGGTTAATACGATAATAGGAAGGGAGTTGTAATCGATAACACACCTCGTTTATTCTCCTCAGGACTTTGAACGGCCCTACACACTGCGGCCCAAGCTTCCGGCAGGGCACGCGGAGGGGCAGGTTTCGGGTCGAGAGCCAGACCCTGTCCCCTGGTACAAACACGGGGGCCTCACTGCGGTGGCGGTCAGCACTCCTTTTCTGCCGTCCACTAGCCTGTTGAAGGGATTCCTGGACGGCCCTCCAGGTTTCTTTGGAGCGCTGCACCCATTCCTCCACCGCAGGAGCCTCGGTCTGGCTCGGATGCCACGGTGCCAGGACCGGCTGGTACCCCAACACACACTGAAAGAGGGACACATTAGTAGAGGAGTGGCGTAATGAGTTCTGGGCCATTTCCGCCCAGGGGATGTATCTCGCCCACTCCCCTGGCCGGTCCTGGCAGTACGACCGCAGAAACCTACCCACCTCCTGGTTTACTCTCTCCACCTGCCCATTACTTTCAGGGTGATAACCGGAGGTCAGGCTGACCGAGACCCCCAGACGCTCCATGAACGCCCTCCATACTCGGGACGTGAACTGGGGACCCCGATCAGAAACGATGTCCTCCGGCACCCCGTAGTGCCGGAAGACGTGGGTGAATAATGCCTCCGCAGTCTGTAGGGCCGTTGGGATACCGGGCAACGGGAGGAGACGGCAGGACTTAGAGAACCGATCCACAATCACCAGAACCGTGGTGTTGCCCTGAGACAGGGGAAGGTCGGTCAGGAAATCTACGGATAGATGTGACCATGGCCATTGTGGAACGGGGAGGGGTTGTAACTTCCCTCTAGGAAGGTGCCTAGGAGCCTTACTCTGGGCGCATACCGAACAGGAGGAGACATAAACCTTAACGTCCCTAGCCAAGGTAGGCCACCAATACCTTCCCCGAAGGCTCCCTACTGTCCTCCTCACCCCAGGGTGACCCGAGGAGGGTAGGACGTGAGCCCACCGAATCAGTTGGTCCCGAACACCAAGCGGCACGTACCTCCACCCCGCCGGACACTGAGGAGGCGCTGGTTCAGCCCGTAACGCCCGCTCGATGTCCGAGTCCACCTCCCATACCACTGGTGCCATCAGCTTTGAGGCCTGAAGGATGGGAGTAGGTTCGGTGGACCTATCCTCCGTGTCGTAAAAGCGGGACAGTGCGTCCGCCTTCACGTTCTGGGAGCCCGGTCTATATGATAAAGTGAACCGGAATCGAGTAAAAAACATGGCCCACCTTGCCTGCCGCGGGTTCAGTCTCCTAGCTGCCCGAATATACTCCAGATTCTGGTGGTCGGTCCAGATGAGAAAGGGGTGCTTAGCCCCCTCAAGCCAGTGTCTCCACACCTTCAGAGCCCTGACCACCGCTAACAACTCCCGGTCCCCCACATCATAGTTACGCTCCGCTGGGCTGAGCTTACTGGAGAAGAAAGCACAGGGGCGGAGTTTTGGTGGCGTACCCGAGCGCTGTGATAGCACGGCACCCACCCCAGCCTCGGACGCGTCCACCTCCACTATGAATGCTAGAGAGGGGTCCGGATGCGCCAACACGGGTGCATCCGTGAACAGCGCCTTCAACCTGTTGAAAGCTCTGTCTGCCTCCGCTGACCACTGCAACCGCACCGGGCCCCCCTTTAGCAGTGAGGTAATTGGAGCCGCTACCTGGCCAAAACCCCGGATAAACCTCCGGTAGTAGTTGGAAAAACCCAAAAACCGCTGCACCTCTTTTACCGTGGTTGGAGTCGGCCAATTACGCACGGCCTTACTGCGGTCACCCTCCATCTCCACCCCCGAGGTGGAAATGCGATAACCCAGAAAGGAGACGGCTCGTTTGGAGAACACACACTTCTCAGCCTTGACGTATAGGTCATGCTCCAGCAGTCTACCAAGCACCTTGCGTACCAGAGACACATGCGCGGCGTGAGTGGCTGAGTAGATCAGAATGTCATCGATATAAACAACCACTCCCTGCCCGTGCAGGTCCCTGAGAATATCGTCTACAAAGGGTTGAAAAATGGCTGGAGCATTTTTTAACCCATACGGCATGACGCGGTACTCATAGTGGCCCGATGTGGTACTAAATGCGGTTTTCCACTCGTCTCCCTTCCGAATACGCACCAGGCTATACGCGCTCCTGAGATCCAATTTTGTGAAGAACTGCGCTCCCTGAAAGGATTCCACTGCCGTAGCAATGAGAGGTAGTGGGTAGCTGAACCCCACTGTGATGGCATTTAGACCTCTATAATCAATACAAGGACGCAAACCTCCCTCCTTTTTCTTCACAAAAAAGAAACTCGAGGAGACAGGTGAAATGGAGGACCGAATGTACCCCTGTCCCAGAGACTCCGTGATATATGTCTCCATAGCCAACGTCTCCTCTTGGGACAATGGGTACACGTGACTCTTGGGAAGCGCAGCGTTTACCTGGAGATCTATCGCACAATCCCTTCCCGGTCGATGTGGTGGTAATTTAGTCGCCTTCTTTTTACTAAAAGCGATTGCCAAATCGGCATACTCGGGGGGAATGCACACTGTGGGACCCTGGTCTGGACTTCCCACCGAGGTGGCACCGACGGAAACTCCCAGACACCTTCCAGAACACTCCTCTGACCACCCCTGGAGAACCCCTGTCTCCACAAAATTTTAGGATTGTGCCGGGCCAGCCAGGGAATCCCCAACACCACTGGAAACGCAGGCGAATCAATAATATAGAGACTGATACGCTCCCTATGATTCCCCTGCGTTACCATGTCCAGTGGGATTGTGGTCTCCCTGACCACCCCTGACCCTAATGGCCGGCTATCTAGGGAGTGCACGGGAAAGGGAGAATCTATCGGCACAAGCGGAACACCTAATTTAATAGCAAGTCCGCGATCCATAAAGTTCCCAGCTGCGCCTGAATCGACTAGCGCCCTATGCTGGGAAGAGGGGAAAAAGTTAAGAAAAAAAATCAAGACAAACATGTGACCAACAGGGGGTCTGGGTGAGTTTGGTGCTGACTCACCTGGGGTGATCGAGAAATGTTCCGCCTGCCATCTCGACTCCCAGACGGACCCCCCCAGCACCGATCGGCCGTGTGTCCTCTCCGACCACAGTTGGTGCAGAGGGAGCCTCCTCCTCCGGTACCCCTCGGCAAAGCCCCTCCCAACTCCATCGGAACAGGAGTGGAGGTGCTGGGTGGTGGAACACACAGGACCCTCTCCGAACGCCCGCGGGCCGCCAGCAGATTGTCCGGTCGGATGGACATGTCAATTAGCTCATCCAAAGAAAGAGCGGTGTCCCGACACGCTAGCTCCCTGCGGACGTCCTCCCGGAGACTACACCTGTAGTGGTCGATAGGGCCCTGTCGTTCCACCCGGATCCTGCTGCCAAGGTACGGAACTCCAACGCGTAATCCTGGGCGCTCCTTTTCTCCTGCCGGAGATGGAATAGTCGTTCTCCCGCCGCTCGGCCATCTGGAGGATGGTCAAACACAGCGCGGAAACGGCGAGAAAACTCGGGGTAGTGCTCCTTCGCTGAGTCTGGCCATTCCAAACTGCATTTGCCCACTCCAGAGCACGACCCGTGAGGCAGGAAATGAGGACATTCACCCTCTCCGCTCTCGAGGGAGTAGGTCTGATGGTGGCCAGGTACAGTTCTAGCTGGAGTAAGAACCCCTGACACCCTGCTGCCGTTCCATCATAGACCCTTGGGAGCGTAAGACGGAGGGTGCTGGAGTCGGGAGATGGGGAGTCCTGAGGAGGAGGGGCCGAAGGTGGAGAGAGGAGACCGCTTCTCTCCCATCGGTCCATTCTCTCCATCACCAGATCCATCGCCGTTCCAATCCGATGGAGAACGGTGGTGTGATGTAGAACCCTCTCTTCCATCGATGGGAGGGGAGTGGCTGTTGCTCCTGCTGACTCCATTCCAGTGGGTGCGGGATTCTGTAACGGTCTGAGTGTAGTGGGTGAGGAGTCAGGCGCAGGAAGCAGAGAGTTCAGGGGAGTGCTATTTTAATGCACTGACACAAACGCTGAACATAAGCCAACCCTCACAAAAACACAGGGCGTACTGAACAAACAAATGCCCCAAACAGGGGGACTTAAACCGTCCAGGGAAAACCCACAAAATGGAAAAACACAAAACCCAATAGACGTGCACATAAGTACACCAAACAGACGATCACAATAATTAATCCCGCACAAGGAACCCTGCGGGCCGGCTGACTAATAAAGCCTACTACCTAACTCAAAACAGGTGCACACAATCAACACATAAGGAGGGGGAGGAAATAATCAGTAGCAGCTAGTAGGCCGGCGATGACGACCGCCGAGCGCCACCCGAACGGGAAGGGGAGTGTCCTTCGGTCGGAGTCGTGACAGGCCCTTACAGCATGAGTTGTTTTTGCACATGATACCAGAATGCTATGCTGCTGTTCTAGAATTTCTCTAGCTATTCTCTGCACCCCTCACTGTATCAAGATCACATTGTCTGCTTCATAATCAGGTTTTATAAAACTGTCATTTTTAACCACTCAATCTGTTATCATTTTGTCCTATAGGAGTAGCTGCGAGTATCTATTGTATTATTGATCATTATATCATTGTTATTGTCAGCTATATTAAATTTATTATTATCTTAAAGAGGCTTTATTATTAGCCCATCTGAGGGGCTGCGAGTGTGAGACAGGGTGGAAAACCTGAGGTTCTAAGTCCATTATATTTCATACAATAGTGGCGATCAAACAAAGTGAAAACGGGGTATGAGCATATGGAGTGCATTCGGAAAGTATTCTGACCCCTTAATTTTGTCCACATTTTGTTTCTATTCTAAAATTTATTAATTGCATTTTTTGTTCATCAATCTACACTCAATACAATACAAAAAAATCACATTTACATTCAGCACCTTTGGCAGCGGTTACAGCTCATGATTGTCAAGCAAATAACTGTCTCAAGTTAATTCACATAAACACATTTAACATCTCCTGGCTTTCACACATAGCCTACAAGCCACTGATAACCAATTGGTAGTTACAGTCTTGTCCCATCGCTGCAACTCCCCTACAGAGTCGGGAGAGTCTAAGGTCGAGAGCCATGCGTCCTCTGAAACAAGACCCTGCCCAGCCACACTGCTTCTTGACTCACTGCTCGCTTAACGTGGAAGGTAGGCGCACCAATGTGTCGAAGGGAACACTGTCCAGCTAGTGACGAGTCAGCTTGCAGGCGCCCTGCCCCCCACAAGGAGTCGCAAGAGCGCAATGGGACAAGGAAATCCCAGCCGACCAACCACTCCCCTAACCCAGATGATGCTGGGCCAATTGTGCGCCGACTCATGGGTCTCCTGGCAAATATATTTTCTCTATTTTCTGTGTTTCTGTGTTGAGTGGTTAACAAAGAAATATATACTCCTATATGCTTAATTTAGAGTTATTAATATAACTTTATTTGTTCTTCAAATGTTGGGCTGAATGTTTACATTTTTACTACATTGTAAGGCTGCATGATAAGACTTGAATGATGATTTGAAAAAACTTACTTGAAAGGCATGAGCTCTGCTTTGTTTTGTTTTTTTGCACAGGCTGTACAGACTTCACCAGTTTCTCATTCACAATTTGACAAGCATTTGATAATGCCTCAAATTTCGCGTCAGCATCCCATTTGTGGCCCGTAATGTACCCTAAAAGAATCCATGCCTTTTGCGGCCAGTAACCGGTGTGCCCTTGGCCCGAGTGCTGCGTTGTGACTTTTCCCTAAGTGCTGAGCGCTCCTAAGCACCTCTCACTCGCATGGCTCTCCATCACATGATTGGATCTTTCTCACAGGCTACACTTGAAGGCAGACACATCGGGGACGCAACTGCGCGCGTCCTTATCCAATTCCGAGGAAGAAGATATTGGAAGAACTGTCCACGTTTCCTTTTCATCAGCCAACAAGATGAGCGGGCCTATGAAGAACAAAAGCACTAGCCTATGTCAATCTTCTATCCCCCATTGTACAAAAGTCGACCTATTCTATTCTGTGTGAGAAATGCATATTCCAAACCTAGTCTGGGACAGTTGTGTGATGCAATCGATCCCAAATTAATACAACCACTAGCATCAAAAAAAAGTTTTTATGCAATGTGGCTGACTCAACAGGTCAGGACATTTAGCTTAAAATGTTGAAAAACTATTAGGCTATTTCTTCACATTATAAGCGCAGCAATGCACACATGGCAGTAGGCTATAAATGTAAATGTTCCTTTAGCGGGAAAACACCATTATCAAAAGTGACCGCAAATGCGATAATGCATGTAATGCTTTTATTATAAAGGTGCATTTTTATGGTGAAAATTCTCCTCCCCAAAATTGAAACTCACACGCTGCTTATGTATGTCAGTTAGGCTCTAAACCCTTGTAAAACAGATTAATGTGCTTCATTTGAAGAAGTTATTTGGCAACTTTAGTTGTGATACAAGCCTTATCAAAACATAGACAGTGGCAAGAAAAAGTATGTGAACCCATTGGAATTACCTGGATTTCTGCATAAACATAGTGTGCTTAAAGTAATAATAATAATACACAAATTATTGTATTTCTCTTGTCTATATTGAATACATCATTTAAACATTCACAGTGTAGCTTTAAAAAGATACTTGAACCCCTAGGCTAATGACTTCTCCAAAAGCTCATTGGAGTCAGGAGTCAGCTAACTTGGAGTCAAATCAATGAGACGTGATTGGAGATGTTGGTTAGAGCTGCCTTGCCCTATAAAAAACACTTTTGAGTTTGCTATTCAAAAGAAGCATTGGCTGATGGGAACCATGCCTAGAACAAAAGAGATCTCAGAAGACATCAAATTAAGAATTGTTGACTTGCATAAAGCTGGAAAGGGTTACAAAAGTATCTTTAAAAGCCTTGATGTCCATCAGTCCACGGTAAGACAAATAGTCTATAAATGGAGAAAGTTCAGCACTGTTGCTACTCTCCCTAGGAGTGGCCGTCCTGCAAAGATGACTGCAAGAGCACAGCGCAGAATGCTCAATGAGGTTAAGAAGAATCCTAGAGTGTCAGCTAAAGACTTACAGAAATCTCTGGAACATGGTAGCATCTCTGTTGACGAGTCTGCGATATGTAAAACAAGAATTGTGGTCATGGGAGGACACCACGGAAGAAGCCACTGCTGTCCAAAAAAAAACATTGCTGCACGTCTGAAGTTTGCAAAAGTGCACCTGGATGTTCTACAGCGCTACTGGCAAAATATTCTGTGGACAGATGAAACTACGGTTGAGTTGTTTGGAAGGAACACACAACACTATGTGTTGAGAAAAAAGGCACAGCACACCAACATCAAAACCTCATCCCAACTGTAAAGTATGGTGGAGGGAGCATCACGGTTTGGGGCTGTTTTGCCGTCTCTGGGCCTGGACAGCTTGCTATCATCAACGGAAAAATAAATTCCCAAGTTTATCAAGACATTTTGCAGGAGAATGTTAGGCTATCTGTCCACCAATTGAAGCTCAACAGAAGTTGGGTGATGCAACAGGACAACGACCCAAAACACAGAAGTAAAATAACAGAATGGCTTCAACAGAAGAAAATACGCCTTCTGGAATGGCCCAGTCAGAGTCCTGACCTCAACCCAATTGAGATGCTGTGGCATCACCTCAAGAGAGCAGTTCACACCCAACATGAATATTGCTGAACTGAAACCATTTTGTGAAGAGGAATGGTCCAAAATCCGCAACTACAGAAAAGATTTGGTTGAGGTTATTGCTGCCAAAGGAGGGTTAACCAGTTATTAAATCCAAGGGTTCACATACTTTTCCCACCCTGCACTGTGAATGTTTCCACAGTGTGTTCAATAAAGACATGAAAATGTATAACTTCTTTAATTTATTTAATTAATTGCATTTATTCTCAAATGGAAAAACGAGGCTACAGCGGTGGCCAAATTTCATCCTCATGTCAACGTATTATCACCACTGGACATGTAGCCAGATACCTGCCTTGTCAGCAAGCGGGGAGGATATTTCGCAATGATCAAATGCGGCGAGTATTATGGCTTGGATAGGTTTTAGCCTGGTCGGGGAAGAGGAGAGTGACAGCAGGGTGGATCATGTCACGTAAGCAACAAAGTGAGGTAGTTTGTGCGTGTGATCAGATTGAATGGTGTGTGTATGCAATAAGCTATATCAGTGGAGGCTGCTGAGGGGAGGACGGCTCAGGATAATGGCTGGAACTGAGTAAATGGAATGGGTTCAAACACCATGGAAACCATGTGTTTGATGTATTTGATACCATTCCACTTATTCTGCTCCAGTCATTACCACGAGCCCGTCCTCCCCAATTAAGGTGCCACCAACCTCCTGTGAGCTATATTGTATGCAGAGACCATGGCAACTGTGAGGCGAGGTTATAGATATAATGGGTTATGATTAGTTTATGATTAGATATAATCATAAACAAAGGAGCTAGACAGATAAAGGAGATAAACAAAGGAGCTAGACAGATAAAGGAGATAAACAAAGGAGCTAGACAGGATTATCTAGGTTTATGCTTTGGCGACATCAACGGGCTGAATGTTATGTGGACCAGTTATGGCTCTCCTTCCAAAATGTGGTTACATTTGTCTAAACTTCATGTATTACGAACTATATTCCTAGAAAAAAATCTGTGTAATGTAACAACTCAAATCATGCCCTTTAAACTACAGTAGTAGCCAGCTGATGCTAGTCTAAAGGTTGCTGGCTAGGGAAAATATGATTTTGAAAAGTTTTCTTGAAATTGCTAAATCATGATTTTGAGAATGCATTACAAATCAAGGAATATCAAATTAATTACTCACACTTCTTTTTACGTTTTATTTCAGCAATGGAGACCAGGAGTTAAACAAAGTATTTCATTTGAGGTAAACAAACGTATGTTCCATTTCCATTTTTTGTATTTTATTTGTTATTTACTTTTTAGACATCCCCAATCCCCCTCACCCACGCATCAAACACCTCAAGTCATGTATTTCAATACATTTTACAATTAAATTTTTAAATCAGCAAAAAACGTCTGTTTCCCCCCAGATGTAACTTCTCCTTCTCCTATCAGTCATTATATACAGGTCATAGGTCAATCAGCTATTCTTTTCAGCCACTATAGGCTTACTTTTCACTCAGTAGTACTTGAGGGTGTGGTACTTGCCAAAGCAAGGGACTGCACACAAGGCTGTGTTACAAGTAATATGTAATTGTTGTACTGTATCTGTGTTTATAGCTTTGTTTAATGTTGTGTTAGTGTATGTAAGTTGTTTTGTCTGAAACTTTGTTCCCCCTGCTGCTATTGGACCAGGTCTCTCTCGGAAAAGAGATGTTATCGCAATGAGAAAAACCTGTATAAATAAAGGTTAAATTAAAAAATTAAAAAAATAAAAACAAGGCTCACACAGGTACTTGGTCAAATTCCTTTGCTTCTTTGAATATTGGCATCCCCTTCCTGTTGGATCTCACTGTGCCACAGGCCCCTGTATTCTCCCACAAAAAGTACTGGAAAAGGGTAGGGCTGCTGTACCAGTTGTCCACAAAGACAGTGTACCCCATTTTGGGGTCAGGCTGGTCATGATCACTGATCCAGATATATCAAGACCCTCAACATGCCCTATACACAGCATGTGATGGTACCAGTGTAGATGATCTGGTCTTGACAGAGAAACATGAAACAAATAACTAGAGTCCAAATTTGGCACTTTGATAGGATGCATTGGTGGAATGCAAGCCTCCCGTTCCAAGCCACGAGAGCCTCCTCAATGCACAACAAACACACTTCCAAATAGCCTGGTCAAGCTGGCCAGGACATTCCACATTTTGTGAAGGGGGTCAGCGTGCTTGGCAGTGGCGTTGTTCAAAGTGGATCCCTCTCAGCAAGACAAGGAAGAGGTCCTGGGAGAAAAGGGTTGGAATAATGGGGTGGGCAGCATTGCAGTCCCTCACAGAGCCCTTCTTCCCTAGCCCCATCATCAGCACCGTGATCAGGAAGGTATTCATTTCACTGATGGTAGTGTTGACCGATTTTGAGACTTTCCCTTTTACACCAATGGTAGTCTTCTCTTTCAGTTTAAGAGCATACCTGTATATTTAAGTAGGCTTAAAGCATTCTGAATTTTTATACATTTGAAAAGAGAGCGTTAAGTTTTTCTCGAATATGATAATGAGAATATCTGTTGTTTTTTTGCACCACACTCTCCACCAATTCCTCATCAAGGAAGAGTTTGAAACACTCTGCCTCTGAGGGGGTAGGCAGGGTGCTTTGTACGCCAGACAGGCTGTCATCAATCGACATCTATCTCTGATGGTGTGAAGTGACAGGATCTCCAGCATCCTCCTCAACTTCAAACTCTTCTTCCTCACAGTCTGCAAGATTGGCAGTGCACTAGCATCTTGGGAAGGTGAGGGATGCTCAATGCCTGCAGGGTCTGTCAAGTTACGTTTTTCTGTCAGGACTGAGCTCAGGCCCCCCCAGGGGTTTAATTCTTATTCATTTGATAAACCTCTCCTGTTTTGCCCCCATTTATTGATAAATCCCCCATCATAGTAATATTTCCTCCTCCATATCCCCCAAATACATTTCCCCACTTCTACCACCCATGGATTTGACCCCCCCCCCAAGTTGTTTACAGTTTTTGACAAATCACGAAGCAAATCAAATGTTATCCCCTTACATGTTATTCCCTGTCAAAAACTGTAAACGACTTGTTAAATCATGTGCTTCAGTTTTTAGTTTGTACGTCCAATACCAGATGCGGAGGTCCTGGGCTGGCATGGTTATACAGTGGTCTGTGTTTGTGAGGCTGGTTGGACGTACTGCCAAATTCTCTAAAATGACATCGGAGGCAGTTTATGGTAGAGAAATTAACATTTCATTCTCGGCAACAGCTCTGGTGAACATTCCTGCAGTCAGAATGCCAATTGTATGCTCCCTCAAAACTTGAGACATCTGTGGCATTGTGTTGTGTGACAAAACTGTACATTTTAAAGTGGCCTTCTATTGTCCCCAGCACAAGTTGCCCCTGTGTAATGATCATACTGTTTAATCAGCTTCTTGAAATGCCACAAATATGCTCACTAACAGGGATGTTCACTAACAGGGATGTTCACTAACAGGGATGTAAACAAATTTGTGCACAACATTTGAGATAAATAAGCTTTTTGTGCGTACAGACAAATTATGGGTTTTTCTATTTCAGCTCATGAAACAAGGGACCAATAAAAAAATGAAGATTTGTAATATGCTGAAATGTGCCCAAACTAAGTTGATCTTATTCGGGCAATCGCTGTAGCTATCTTTGACATTGTTTATTTGCATGTTATAGTAAATAGCATTCTGGGATTAGGGCGTGTTCGCTTGTCAAACATAAACAAAAATGGCTGCCATCATAAAGAATTTAGCCGCTGTTCAGTTAGCTGACACGTATCTTTTTCCTAAACAATATTACATTTCTCCCTTCTGCTCACCAGACATGTGGTACATTGTAAACAAGTCTAGCTGTTAGGTTGCGCTGACAGAAAACAAAACATAAGTTAGCGACCTGTTATTTAGACTGGCTTATAGAATGAGTTTGGCTGTGGATTTGTTCCGTGTGATCAAATCAAATCAAAATGTATTTGCCACATGCGCCGAATACAACAAGTGTAGACTTTACCGTGAAATGCTGACTTACAAGCCCTTAACCAACAGTGCAGTTCAAGAAGAAGAAAATATTTACCAAGCAGGCTAAAGTAAAAAGTCATAATAAAAAGTAACACAATAAGAATAACGAGGCTATATACAGGGGGCACCGTTTACCGAGTCAGTGTGCGGGGGTACACACAGTGTGCAGGGGTACAGGGGGGTCAATGTAAATTGTCCGGTGTCGATATTTATGAATTATTCAGCAGTCTAATGGCTTGGGGGTAGAAGCTGTTAAGGAGCCTTTTGGTCCGAGACTTGGCTCTCCGATACCTGATGCATGGATGATGAAGTTCGCATTTATCTTTTACAATAAAACTTGTGAAGAGCCTTATTTTCCATCAGTACAAAACATTGTTTAGATGCTTTTCATGCAACAATGGTTTAGACGCGTCTGTTGCATCATATGTAGACGTTCTGTTGATATGGCTCCGATCACATATTTTTGCGATGGTACGCTGCAGGGACCACTCAACAATGATCTCTATATGTGATCATATGCGTCAAAAGGTTAAATGTGCTGAGAACGTTCCAAAGCCAAGCAACTACTCTGCACCATTCCCAGAAAGTTGTGGGAAGGGTGTATGCAAAATAACCAGAGGACAACCACACTCTCACCAAGCTCTGAGAAACATATGGTTCTCAGAACGTTATGTGCTAGCTGGGGACTGTATTTGTTTATCTTCAGCTTGTGGCCTCAAAGGACAACATACCTTGTTATAGGGAAGCCTTAAAACTGGAAATAAGCCATACATTTCCGCTGTCCACAAAGCTAGTTATTTACATGATGCAGCTCTCACAGAGGGCACGTCACCCTCATTAAGACAATCGCTCAGGACCAGATTAGCACTGCATTAGCATACAGGAGGGTCCTACAATATAATTACTTTCTATTTCACTGTAAAGTGCAGAGATGGAAATAATTGGGAGAAAATGTATTAATTTCAGGGTGAAATAAAATCAATTTATATCCAGAGTTAGTGACTCACTACAATGGCACCCTGAAGCTTTTCGTGAAGCGAAACGTAGGACAGCCCTTCGTTAACCAACTCAAAGGAGCTCTGGCCTGGATATTGTTTTAATGACGCAGGCTACAGCAGACAGGAAAGAGAAACTTCCCCCCTTCTAGTTAGTGAGAAGTGAAGGGAAACAGAGTTCCAGTAGGAGGAACGGTGGAACAATGAGTCTATACAGAGAGAGTACCACGAGGCCAAGCACCTCCAGAAGCCTCCGTAATAGTCATGTGCTGCTCATGTCTCACTGCTCTCCATTGAAATTCCTCTCCAATTTGAGCTCCTGGGGCCAAGTGATGATTAGTTAAAGGTTGGTCAGTTCATTAGAAGCCAGTCCATGCTCGTACCAGCCAGGTCCCACTCGGAGAGTGTGAACACTGTAACTCCTAATGAGGTCTACCCCTCTCCGTGCTCCACTCATGTAGTTATTCACCATTAATCGGTTCTTAAAAAGTACATCTTTCAGATATTCTTTGAGATAAGAAATGATTGGTTTATTTGGACGAATTTGGAGATGCAACGCTAAATACAAGAATCACATTAGGTTTGATCGTTACTATGATAAATAAATGAAGCGAACTGAACTGAGTTCACAAAAATGTTACTTTGCTGGAATTCATTTTCAAAATAATATATAATGTATGCATCCATGTACAGTGGATTCGGAAAGTATTCAGACCCCTTGACTTTTTTCACATTTTGGTTTGTCAGTGTGGTGTATTGTGTGTAGATTGATGATAAAACCAAATATTTACTACATTTTAGAATAAGGCTGTAACACTGTAATAAAAAGTGGAAAAAGTCAAGGGTATGAATACTTTCCGAATGCACTGTATAAACCTGTTAATGAGATTACTAAAAGACTTAAAATGAAATAATAATAATAATAATTCTGACAGGAAGTTAAAAAAAAACTAAACTCTCAGCAATATTACAAAAGTAGTCTTCAGCCTTTCATAACCAAATCAAAATAGTTCAGTAGTTGACTTCTGAATGTAAAGCAGCACCCCTCTGGACACCTTTGAGCTGCTCCGTCTTTCATAACTAAGTCAGGACAAAGACAGAGACGTGATCGAGGAGACCTGTGCCCTTGCCAAGATGTCAGAATTGCTTGAGTTGTTTTTCTACCCTATTTCTCCATCTCAGGCCAGGCACAGTCACATCAGACTTGTCATGCAAACTCTACAAAGGTCTAAAATGTTGAGGTGTCCGATGGTTTCCCTCAGAAATGGATGACTTCAGGTGACTGTTTTTAAATAGAAATTCACAGTGCTACAGTGTATAAGTTACACTGCAGACTGGCATCTGACCATAAACAGAGCGAGCTTTAGGGATAAGGTAGACCCAAAAAGTGAGGGCGAAATTGTCTCCTTTTGAGTACTTCTTCCAGCACAGCTGTGACTAAAAGGATTCCGGGGGTTTTGACGTAATGGTGAGGAAACTGCCTTGTTGGAGTAATGGCCAAAGGCAGAGAGGGCTTTTTTACTCTCTTCCCCATATCTCCTCATTCTGCTAGACATCAATGTGCCTTTTTAGGGGCTGCAGAGCTTGGCGTCTTATCAACGATTCCCAGGTCCCTGCAATGCAGAGTCAAATCCACTGTCAAAACCATCCCATATCATTCCTTCGCCAGGACAATTAAGCTGAAATACACATTTCTCGTTACAGATTTATCGCGCTCAACAAAACTCTGACGTCTACTGGGTTCAGTCACTAGGAGTGGGAACATCTCAATCTAGACAGGAGCCTTAATGAAATTAGATTTGATACACATACTGGTCATTACCATACAGATAAATGATTCGCACAGAGGCAATTATTGGGAGAGATGGAGTGTTCATTTATGAAGGTAAATGCAGATTAAGCACCTGGTTCCATTGCGTCAGAAAGCCTAAATCATATCAAATAATGCATATCGAATACTATTTGAATAACACACTAGATTGCACGGTCCAGAATATTTCGCATCTTACATGTATAAAAACGCTCCTGTTTACTACAGTCGGTCTCACATCGTCATCTATTCACCATTGCTCATTTTGTCATTTCATACATTTCACATACTGTGACGGGACCAAAAGATGCAAGGTATTTTGAACAGTGTAATCTAGTACGTGCAGTAGACAGAATTCGTCAGATACTGTCAATGCAAAACAAAAGCAGGGAACTTCCAGTCAAAGTGCTGCTATTTGATGCATGACTGCAAAGGCAGATCCATGGCAAGAAAAGACAGGCAGGAGTGTTCGCCGGCCATTGTTCACAGCCTATCCAGATATGCATGCAATCAAAATACCCATATTGTGTTATCACCTCAACCTGCTCAAGTTTCGACAAAGTTGTAATCACAATGTTGCCTAGAGAGACTTTTCCACTTCCTTGTAGCTGCCCATTGCCATGTTTTCCATCCTGTTGGGAAAGTCACAACCAAATGAGAAGGTGATAGTGTGGGGGGCCAGATGGGGTGGGTTTAGAGCCAGAGAGAGGGTGTAGGCAGAACCCAAATCTTGGCCAAAGACCCAGGATAGATGACCTGCAGGATGCATTACACCTAGAGAGGCATCCTGTCTAGGGCCACAGCCTTGGAAATATCACACGCCTACAGAAAGAGCATGGTTTGACAGTTGTAATAAGCTACTGAGAAGAACAATGGATATGAGACCTCCTACATCATGTTTTGTCTTGTAAAAAGCACAGTCTGTGTAGAATACAAAAGCACACAAAAATGTACCTAAATCCGAGGAGCTCATGTAGAAGCCAAAGTCCTCATATAGAAACGAACAATTCCGATACAAAATATTTGGCTTGCCTGCTTACCAGTTGGTAGAATCAATGTTGAAATGAATTATCAAACACATAGCCTATTTATAATACCAAATGTACTTTTAAAAAAAACATGTTTGCAGTGAACAAACAAGTAGCTAGGAGCTGCTTGGTGTGACATGACAGTTTCATGAATCTACCATTCATAGCTGTAGGGATTTGAGGGGTACATCATTAGTGTGCGCAGAAAAAGGTCCGTGTGACACTAACATTAGCTCATAAATAATAATTAAGCGATACAGAAATGAGACTTTATAATTACACTTCTCAACAGTATTGTGTGAAGAGCTGCAATGTCATTTTCTCCTGGAGAATGTATATTTTTTGAGTGGTTAAAGTCTAGGCAGAGGAGTGTAGTGCGTGCATGCAAGTCTGTTAGACGTTCAGGTCCACCTACAGTTCATTTCGCTATCACCCATCTTTAGCAGCGCATGATATTTGGCCGCTGCTCCGATGACATTTAGGAAGGACCAAGAGGGACCATCCCTCAGACCATTAAACAGATGCAGTATTACACATTAACTACAGTAGGTAGGAGCAGTTTTAAACAGCCTCCCTAAAATGTGGGGTGCATAATTAGAGGGCACAGCAGAGCACCTTGCGGAGCACCTTGATGAGGCAAGCACTTTTGCCTGAATGGTCAAAAACAAAAGTCAAAGTCCGGAAAGTCATGCTATATCAGCATCTTGGGGCTTAACTCATCCTTTGTGAGCCTACTCCTTAACACGCAACTCTAAAGGTTAGGGTCTCAGGGGCTGCACACCTCACCTGACACAAAAAAACATCTGTTGGAGGACACAGTACCAATCAAGTTTACACCGTTACTCATTCCAGGGTTTTTCTTTATTTGTATTATTATGAAGGTAAATGACACAATCTTCGGCAAAATCATTCACAAGGAGATTCCTGCAAAAATATCATTTGAAGAATAATGGACCATAAACAGAGCGAGCTTTAGGGATATGCAGCAGAAAATGAACGCTTAATGCTTTTTAGCAATGGCAAGCCTGTCCTGTATGTCCTATGGGAGGTATATATAAAAAATATATTAAAAAAGGGTCACTTACTCTGGCTTATGAAGACAATGGGTAGTATTCTAGTACTGTATAAACCCTTGAATGGTTCAGTCTACATATGTAATATAATCTTGGCTAGCCATTTGCGGTTCGGTCTGTAAAACCAGCTGCACTGACCACTGTGGAGGGTAGTTTTTCAAGAAGCGCAGAATGAATGTACAGTATTTGATGTGGAGCGACAACTTTATTGGGACTTTTAAAACGGGGAGGCGTGAATGTATAAGATGTGGTTCTTCGTCTACTGCTATTCTAACCGGATCTGTTTGAAAGGCAATGATACTGGCAGACTATGGGAATGCAGTCGAGTTCCCCAGGCCCATGACCTACAAATTGTTTTGGAGTGATTAAAGTAGAATTCATCAAAGAACGGACTGTTTTAACGTTCAGGTTAAATCCTATGCATAATTTATACCTGACAAAAAGTGAACTTTTTAAAAGCACACAATGGATTTAAAGTATGACAGGCCTCAGCCAGGCAGCAGCCCCTGAGAAAGCAAAGAGAAAACAAAACAAAACTAGCTTCATTCATTCTTTCTGCATTAAAGCTAAGGTCTATTGGTTCAAATCCAGTATCAATGTCATTGCTTTAACAGCGTAATGTCCAAATAATCTTCCTCTTAAATACAGTAAATCATAAATAGCTGATCAGTCATGTTTATTTTACACTATTTTTAGAGTTCAAATGAGAGGTGTTTGATACAAACCTTAGTTGTTGAGTTTCGAATCACTGGATATTAGCGGAGCGCTTCACACTCACTACAATATGGGCCTCTTATGTTATGCATCTCTCCATGTCATTAGCTAAGTAACTAGCGACGCCACAACAATCAACAAGGTTTCCCTCACATCTCAAACATCTTTCATATAGCTTTGTTTGCGAGAGCCATATCTCAGCGCCACCTATCTGCACTACCTTCGCTGTCTAGCTCGCCCGAGAATGCATTGGTATTTAGAATTGCTTTGATGAAGAATTGATGCAATAAAGCTATCTGGTCTCATCATGCGGAGTTTGCTCGTTTTTCTAAGCCCCGGCTCCGCCGAGCAGATCCCAGCGGATAAACTCCAACAAGGAGCGGGTCCCAAGTATTGTGTCCACACAGCCTTTGTGATCCAACAACCGATAAGAACCCCTGCTATTAATAGAACAATAATGGAGACCTTTGGCAGAGCGGGTGGAATGACAGGGAATGTGAGTAAATTGCTTACAAGTTCATTCCAACCAATCCCATATTTCATTGAAAAGGTGCAGTGCAGCAGGAAATTAACGCTTAATGCTTTTTGAGGTTCAGTGCCACTGTAAGCAGCATTGCCATTACTCAGATTTGATGATGTTAAGAGTAGATACACAAGGGCCAAGGACAAGAGAGCTGAGCAGGAAAGAGATGAGTTTATAGCTATGGATGGATGGAGTATTCCTAATCGGTAATACAGTACTGTACTGACGTAGGCATGCTTTCATTAAACCAATGTTGTACAAAAATATAACATTTTATCAAACTGATGAGAGCTGAAGAGAAACCTGAAAAGAGCTGCCGCAGTATTCTTCAAAAACTCGCCTAAATTGTTTATGACAAGGGGGAAAAAATACATTTAGCTTAACCAACCAACACACATTTCAGAGCTCGTTTTAACAAAGCTTTTCAAGCACATCTTATGCCCCCTGTCTCAAATTTAAACGATGAAGCTTTGATGTCGAAAATGCCTTGTTTGTGTTATGGTGGGGATTCAACACTGACGGCACACAGACATGAAACAAAAATGGCTTCCAGAGAGTGGGATGCTGTGGGCATCTCTTTAGGCACTCCAGTGAAGCCTGCCGAGCCATTTCCCATGGAGCAATCTGACGGGAAGAGCTGAGCATGAAAGTGACATATTGATGCTGCTTCCTGTGTCTATAATTCATCTGGATGCTCTAAACAAAGGTCTGAGTGTAGGGTTTGATCAGACATGCAATGGGGATTTGCCACTGAATAAAACAAAAACAACACCCCTTTTGCCCCTTTGAACATATATCTAACACAGTATATTAGAGAGAGAAGGTTATGCATACACCGCCCACTAGTGCCAGGTAAATAGTGAATCGTGATCAAAGAAAGGTAGGTACACAGGTGGGAATAAAGCAATCTATTGGTTGCATGTAACAAAACAACATAATTCTCAGCTAAAACTGTCTTAACCTCATCTTCACCTCATCTTCACCTCATCTTTCTGTATATAACATTAGGCTATTATTAGATATATAGATCTTCTCACGTGTTACATGCGGCTGATAATGTTATGCTCAAACATTTTTAGCACTAGTGTGCATCATAGGGCGATTAACAAGAAGTATATTGTTAATAATTCTCAGGTGAGCAAAGCAGATGCCTGTGATTGTGGAGAGGGAGAGGGAGAGGGAGAGAGAGAGAGAGAGAGAGAGAGGTGCCTTTCTATCCAATGCATGGATACCCTGCATCTATTCATATGTCATGACTCATCTTCTGAATGCCCAAAATAGCTTGGCACAAACATTATTCAACCCTTTCCACTCATTCAATTTCAGATCTCTCATTGAGCACATTCGGAAGCCAAGCTGTGGATGAAGGTCTGTCTGAGGATGTTTTCACATATAGTCCTTTTTAAAGTAACCGATTACAGACCTCTTTAAAATTAACTCTGGGGTAAAAAAAAAAACAAGAAGCTAAATAACTCAGGTCTCTTTGTATTCACACTTCCCTTGCATTTGAATGAGGACTCAACTCTTTTTCCAGTTCACTTCAACTATTTTGTGTTCCAAGTCCCCTTTGCATTCACATGTCTATGTTTGGAAAGAAACCAAGATATTTTCCCGACATTCACTCAATGCACTGTACACCCAATGTAGGCTACTGCCCCTTTAAGAGAAAGAATAGATTTTGTTGTGATTCTCACAAAATATGTTGTAATCGCACATTATTCAAACCCCACAATCGAATAAACAGTGTATGAAGATGATCTCTTAGCCTATAGAGCACATACTGCAAACAAATAATCTGAGCCAAAAACTCCACACATACATTTTGCAATTTCTGTGCATCCATGACAATCGCTAATTAAAATCCAAAAACAGCACACATTTTTTCCCCCCGAACCTGCACATAATCATCTTCTCTCTTTTGTGGCACCATTGTGAGAGGTTATGGCAGAAAAAAAACAGTGTTGCAGTAGTCTAGTGTTTGGTGCGGGAATAATGACAAGCAAACTTGGGGAGCTTTGTGTTCACATTGCCCTAAAAAAGGAAACCGGACCATGGAATTCAAGCGAACTGAACTCAGACCACCTCTCGAGATGGTCTCAGTTCAGTTCCCTTCAGGGGCTCTTTTGAGGGGTCTCAGTTTCTTTGGAGTGTTCACACTGCACACAATTTTTTTTTTTAAACACCCCGACACAGAATCCATTGTGGCTGTAGATTGTGAGTGATACATTAACTTTGGGATTTTTGGTAATGAGGCCCTTGATCTACTTCCTCCGAGTCAGATACCCATAGACTTCCAGTCATTAGCACTGGCTCGCAAAACCACCTCTAACTTCCTTCATACTGGACATTGAGACATAAAAATGTTCATCTGACTCTGGGGAAGTAGATAAAGGGCCTCAGTGCCAAAAAGTATCCCTTTAATAACAATAGCACACACTTGGTGTGCTGTTGAGTAATATTCAAATGCACTTTCATCATATATTAATGTTCTACAATACATGTTTAGGATGTGCAAATTGGAGAATATTGCCACACGGTTGACACAATCTAATAGGTTAAACAAACACTGACTGTTCTTTCTACGGGGACCGTTCCAAAGCAGTATGTCTTACAGCCTCGCCACAAGTGGTTCAGGATGGAAAGCACGGTAACAATTTACACTGAACAATAATATAAACATTGGTCCCATGTTTCATGAACTGAAATAAAAAGATCCCAGAAAAGATCCATACGCACAAAAATCTGTGCACAATAAAAGGTGACTCTAAAATGTGCAGTTTTGTCACACAACACAATGCCACAGATGTCTCAAGTTTTGAGGGAGGTATATCCACCAGAGCTTTGGACAGAGAATTTAATGTTAATTTCTCTACCCTAAGCCACCTCAAATGTCATTTTAGAGAATTTGGAAGGACATGTGTAACAATGCCAGCCAAGGACCTCCACACTGGCTTCTTCACCTGCAGGATCGTCTGAGACCAGCCACCCGGTCAGCTGATGAAACTGTGGGTTTGCACAACTGAAGACTTTCTGCACAAACTGTCCGAAACCGTCTCAGGGAAGCTCCTCTGCTTGCTCAACAAGGCAGGTCCTACAGAGTCTAGTTTAATCGCAACTGGACTACTGTTGAATTGGCTCAGAACAGGGCAGCACAGCTGGCCCTTAAATGTACATGGAAAGCTAACATTAATAATATGCATGTAAATCTCTCATGGCTCAAAGTGGAGGAGAGATTGACTTCATTATTACTTATTTTTGTAATAAGTGTTGACAAGCTGAATGCACCGAGGTGTCTGTTTAAAATATTAGCACACAGCTCAGACACTCATGCAGACCCCACAAGACATGCCACCAAAGGTCTCTTCACAATCCCCAAGAGCAGACTATGGGAGGCTCACAGTACAATATAGACCCATGGCTTATATGGAACTCGATTCCACATCAGGTAACTGATGCAAGCAGTAGAATCGGATTTAAAAAACAGATAAAATACACCTTATGGAACAGCGGGGAATGTGAAAAGACACACACAGGCACACATACACATGTCAAGACACGCAATCTACACACACGTGCACATGGATGTTGTATTGTAAATATGTGGTGGTGTAGTGGGGGCAAGAGGGAACACTCTGAATGTGTTGGGTAAGGTGTTATGAAATGTAATGTCAGGTAGTATTTTAAACTGTATGTAACTGTCTTATGTTGCTGGACCCAAGGAAAAGTAGCTGCTACCTTCGCAGCAGCTAATGGGGATCCATATTAAATACAAATACCAGGGTCTTGACCTGACATCAGTGCTCACCTTCGATGGCCACAGGCATGCTAGAGAAGTGTGCTCTTCACGGATGAATAACGGTTTCAACTGCATCGGGCAGAAGGACGAGCAGTTTGCTGATGTTAAAGTTATGAACAGAGTGCCCCATGGTGGCAGTGGCGTTATGGTATGGGCAGAAATAAGCTATGGAGATCGAACACATTTACATTTTATCATTGGCAAGTTCAATGCACAGAAATACAGTACCGTGACGAGATCCTGCGGCTCATTGTTGTGCCATTCAGCCGCCGCCATCACCTAACGTTTCATCATGATAATGCACGGCCCCACGTTGCAAGGATCTGTACACAATTCCTGGAAGCTGAAAATGTCAGAGTTCGTTCATGGCCTACATACCAGACATTGAGCATGTTTGGGATGCTCTGGATCAACATGTAACCACAGCGTGTTCCAAGTCCAGGCAAAATCCAGCAACTTCGCACAGCCATTGAAGAGGAGTGGGACAACATTCCACAGGCCACAATCAACAGCCTGATCAACTCTATGTGAAGAAGCTGTGCCGCGCTGAATGAGTCAAATGGTGGACACACCAGATACTGACTGGTTTTCTGATCCACTCCCCTACCTTTTTTTAAAGGTATCTGTGACCAACAGATGCATATCTGTATCCTCAGTCATGTAAAATCCATAGATTTGGGCCTAATGAATTTATATAAAGACTGATTTCCTTTTATGAACTGTAATTCAGTAAAATATTTAAAAATTGTTGCATGTTACGTTTATATTTTTTGTGTAATTCTGCCAAGATAAAACAGTCAAAAACAGGACTAGTGTAAGTCATAACAAAATGATTAGAGGTAGCTTTGCCTGATACGGACTAGGCACTATACACTTACACCGGTGCCAACAGCCAACCCCACAGCCCTTTCAAGAGCAGCTCACGCTGGAAACAATGTGCTCAAACGAAATGACAGAAACAGCAACATGCCAAATGTCTGTATACACATGGACCCAACGCGGCCTCCATTTTGAAACAATGTAGATATAGTAGCATGTATGCTTTGACCCAGGGAGGAGGGATAGGGGAGGCTGATGGCTGCTATTCATAACTGTAGAGTCTCTTCTGTGTGGCAAGCCTAGTGATTGCCTAGGCAGCCAGCTTGGGCCCTTTGGTATGCAGACACTGTGGCTGTGAGAGTTGGAGAGCCTTGTCCGTTTTTACAGTATGGTTGTTGGAAACAAGCATCTCCAGGTCAAACATCTACAGCTGCCTCCCTCTCCAAATCCAAAAGGTTTAATCAACTAAATGCAACCCATTGCTGGACATAAATGGTGTGCCGCCAACAAACAATATATTGTATCCAACTGCAGCATTGTTATCGTCGTATTTATTTAGCAAAAAATACAGAACAAAGACAATAGGCTACATTTAACAGTTCATGACATAATACTCTTGGCTGACAGACCTGAAAATGCATTTAATTTACATGCAGTTATAATATTACTATTATATACCTGTGGCATATCTATTTTAAGTAGAGGTAAATCGTGTGCATGGCAAAATGCCAAGATTCGATTCCCTTGATAACATGCAGAATCATTCAACAGTATCCTCTAAGACATAAACATGTAGTAGGTCTATGCTATGAAAATAGCACACAAAACAAATATACAGTGGCAAGAAAAAGTATATCAACCCCATTGGAAGTACCTGGATTTCTGCATAAATTGGTCATAAAATTGGATTTAATCTTCATCACAACAATAGACAAATAAAGTCTGCTTAAACTAATAACACACAAACTACTAATGTTTTAATGTAACGACGTTCATCTGTAGAAGGAGAAGCGGACCAAAATGCAGCGTGGTGGTTACTCATGTTCTTTAATGTAAAAATGAACGATACATGAAATAACTTAAATCTACAAAAACAAACGGACCATGAAAACCTATACAGCCTATCTTGTGACAACAAACACAGAGATAGGAACAATCACCCACAAACACACAGTGAAACCCGGGCTACCTAAATATGGTTCCCAATCAGAGACAATGATAATCACCTGACTCTGATTGAGAACCGCCTCAGGCAGCCATAGACTTTCCTAGACAACCCTACTCAACCACAATCCCAATACCTACTAAAACCCCAATACAAAAACACACCACAAAATAAACCCATGTCACACCCTGGCCTGACCAAATAAATAAAGAAAACACAAAATACTAAGACCAAGGCGTGACATTTAATGTCTTTATTGAACACACCATGTACACAATCACAGTGCAGGGCGGGAAAAGTATGTGAACTGCTTGACCCTCCTTTGGCAGCAATAACCTCAACCAAAAGTTTCTGTAGTTGTGGATCAGACCTGCACAATGGTCAGGAGGAATTTTGGACCATTCCTCTTTACAAAACTGGTTCAGTTCAGCAATATTCTTGGGATATCTGGTGTGAACTGCTCTCTTGAGGTCATGCCACAGCATCTCAATTGGGTTGAGGTCAGGACTCTGACTGGGCCACTCCAGAAGGTGTATTTTCTTCTGTTGAAGCCATTCTGTTGTTGATTTACTTCTGTTTAGGGTCGTTGTCCTGTTTCATCACCCAACTTCTGTTGAGCTTTAATTGGCGGACAGATAGCCTAACATTCTCCTGCAAAATGTCTTGATGAACTTGGGAATTCATTTTTCTGTCGATGATAGCAAGCTGTCCAGGCCCTGAGACAGCAAAACAGCCCCAAACCATACTTTACAGTTGGGATGAGGTTTTACAAACTTCAGACATGCAGCAATGTTTTTTTTGGACAGCAATGGCTTCTTCCAATAGTGTCCTCCCATGAACACCATTCTTGTTTAGTGTTTTTCGTATCGTAGACTCGTCAACAGAGATGCTACTATGTTCCAGAGATTTCTGTTAAGTCTTCAGCTGACACTCTAGGATTCTTCTTAATCTCATTGAGCATTCTGTGCTGTACTCATGCAGTCATCTTTGCAGGACGGCCACTCCTAGGGAGAGTAGCAACAGTGCTGAACTTTCTCCATTTAGAGACAATTTCTCTTACCATGGACTGATGAACTTCAAGGCTTTTAGAGATACTTTTGTAACCCTTTCCAGCTTTATGTAAATCAACAATTCTTAATCTTAGGTCTTCTGAGATCTCTTTTGTTCGAGGCATGGTTCCCATCAGGCATCACTTCTTGTGAATAGCAAACTCAAATTCTGTGAGTGTTTTTATAGGGCAAGGCAGCTCTAACCAACATCTCCAATCTCATTGATTGAACTCCAGGTTAGCCGACTCCTGATTCCAATGAGCTTTTGGAGAAGTCATTAGCCTAGGGGTTCACATACCTTTTACAACCTACACTGTGAATGTTTAAATGACAAGAAAAATATAATAATTTGTGTTATTAGTTTAAGCACACTATGTTTGTCTATTGTTGTGACTTAGATTGAAGATCCGATAAAATTTGATGACCAATTTATGCAGAAATGCAGGTAATTCCAAAGGGTTCACATGCTTTTTCTTGCCACTGTATAAGGGAAAACTGTCATTACATGGCTGTTGACAGTACCAGGTCTGGCAAAGAAAACCATACCGTAATTATTATTAGAAGGAAAGAATGGTTAACTACCCTTTCAACCATTATGTGTTACCCAAAATAATTGTACAAAAAATAAATAAACGGTTATGGTAAATCAATACAGAAATATGCCTTTGTTTAGATGAAAAGTTCAGATTTTTCTTCCCATTCTGCAATTATCAGGGCTTGTTTGAGATGTCAGAAAGCACATAAATGTGTACTAACAGAGAGAGTCCTCCAGACTACCTAAAACAACACCTCTAACAAAAACATTGGCTAACACCTGAAAATCACACTTGGCTACTCTGCAGCAACAAAAACTGTCATTTGGTAATTTACAATCGACTGAAAAAAATGTGTTGTACAGTGCAATAAAATGAGCTCAGATGTGAGAACCAAGATCTGACACCAAACAAGTCAAACAAATGGGAATTAAATGCCACCTTCCCCGCTCATGTCTGCATGTCAAACATGTATCGTGGGTGTGCTAAACACCCACAAATCCCCAAGCTCTTTAAGAAGCACAGAATTGGGGATAAAAAAAAGAGGAAAAGGAGGAAAGAGGGGAAACAATGGTCCCCAGAGCAAGTAAAGCTGTGACATCATTGTATGGGTAAGAGGACTATTATGCCACTCGGCTGTACACATCACCAGAGGAATGGATAATCACGGAACAATGGACGCCCTGAATGGGATCCCAAAGGAGAAAAACAAGTCACCAAGGAGAAAGGAGCCCAAAAGATGGCTGCACAAAGCATCCTGGACCATGGACAGGAAGACAAGCCTCAGACAGGGCTTTATTGTGCTGTGTGACGGGAGGGAGTTTGAAGGGATTTCAGTCTGTCTGCCTTCCTGCCACCATTTTGGTTTAAGCTATCCAATGTATTTCTCGCCTAACATAAACCGTCAAATAATAGGAAGAGGTTTCATTTCTAAGACTGCTTGTTAGTTCTGCATGTTTTGGTCGGGAGGGAAGGGGGAAGATGGAAACAGAGCTTTGTGCAACTTTCGGGGCTGTGTGTTTGAAACTTGTAGTGATCGTCTATGGCAGAGACATGTGAGGAGAGGAGTGTGGATGTTTTGAATAGGGATGATCACAGCACCTCTTCACAAGTCAAAATGTGATGTTTAATTGCATTATTTATCTCTAGGTGATAATAAATGAGGTCACAGCCTTCACTGGGAAAATTCCAACAAAGAGCTTCCGCTCCTCAGTGGCTGAACCCAGAAAAAATACATTCGAATCAGAAGTCTTTCAAGTCAGACGCTTTGATACAAAACAAGTAGGTTCGATGAAATAGAATTAGTTAGCGCTCACTGGCTGAGAAAAGCATTACAAGGAAATGGAAACCAACAACACCTCTCATTAATAAGTCACAATGAAGTAATAGAAAAATACAAGTAGGCATCATCTATTAATGGAATCTATACCAAGTAAGATGCCAGAAAAGGTGGACTGTAGAGGTAGGATAAAGGATTAGTAAGGTGGGCAGAGCTTGAGGAGGCGACATGGCCACGCTTGGCTAAAAGTCACCCAAATTCCATCATAATCGACTTAATACACAACCTAATATACTGTACCTTAGACCATCAGATCAAAGACCCAATAAAGGAATAGCCAATCAATGACTACTGAAGGTTACATTACATTATCACACTCACAGGTTTACAATAAATATTGAAATGAGCTATGTCTACAAACACATACAGTGGGGCAAAAAAGTATTTAGTCAGCCACCAATTGTGCAAGTTCTCCCACTTAAAAAGATGAGAGAGGCCTGTAATTTTCATCATAGGTACACTTCAACTATGACAGACAAAATGAGAAGAAAAAAAATTCAGAAAATCACATTGCAGGATTTTAAATTCATTTATTTGCAAATTATGGTGGAAAATAAGTATTTGGTCAATAACAAAAGTTTATCTCAATACTTTGTTATATACCCTTTGTTGGCAATGACAGAGGTCAAATGTTTTCTGAAAGTCTTCACAAGGTTCACACACACTGTTGCTGGTATTTTGGCCCATTCCTCCATGCAGATCTCCTCTAGAGCAGTGATGTTTTGGGGCTGTTGCTGGGCAACACGGACTTTCAACTCCCTCCAAAGATTTTCTATGGGGTTGAGATCTGGAGACTGGCTAGGCCACTCCAGGACCTTGAAATGCTTCTTACGAAGCCACTCCTTCGTTGCCCGGGCGGTGTGTTTGGGATCATTGTCATGTTGAAAGACCCAGCCACGTTTCATCTTCAATGCCCTTGCTGATGGAAGGAGGTTTTCACTCAAAATCTCACGATACATGGCCCCATTCATTCTTTCCTTTACACGGATCAGTCGTCCTGGTCCCTTTGCAGAAAAACAGCCCCAAAGCATGATGTTTCCACCCCCATGCTTCACAGTAGGTATGGTGTTCTTTGGATGCAACTCAGCATTCTTTGTCCTCAAAACACAACGAGTTGAGTTTTTACCAAAAAGTTATATTTTGGTTTCATCTGACCATATGACATTCTCCCAATCTTCTTCTGGATTCCCTCTAGCAAACTTCAGATGGGCCTCTTGGCTTAAGCAGGGGGCACGTCTGGACAGGATTTGAGTCAGTCTGTTACTGATGGTAGGCTTTGCTACTTTGTTCCCATTGCAGGTCATTCACAGGTCCCCCCATGTGGTTCTGGGATTTTTGCTCACCGTTCTTGTTCATTTTCGTGAGATCTTGTGTGGAGCCACAGATCGAGGGAGATTATCAGTGGTCTTGTATGACTTCAATTTCCTAATAATTGCTCCCACAGTTGATTTCTTCAAACCAAGCTGCTTACCTATTGCAGATTCAGTCTTCCCAGCCTGGTGCAGGTCTACAATTTTGTTTCTGGTGTCCTTTGACAGCTCTTTGGTCTTGGCCATAGTGGAGTTTGGAGTGTGACTGTTTGAGGTTGTGGACAGGTGTCTTTTATTCTAATAACAAGTTCAAACAGGTGCCATTAATACAGGTAACGAGTGGAGGACAGAGGAGCCTCAAAGAAGAAGTTACAGGTCTGTGAGAGCCAGAAATCTTGCTTGTTTGTAGGTGACCAAATACTTATTTTCCACCATTAATTTGCAAATAAATTCATAAAAAATCATACAATGTGATTTTCTGGATTTTTTTCTACTCATTTTGTCTGTCATAGTTGAAGTGTACCTACGATGAAAATTACAGGCCTCTCTCATCTTTTTAAGTGGGAGAACATGCACAATTGGTGGCTGACTAAATACTTTTTTGCCCCACTGTATGTATAATGAATGAACTAGTCCCCCAAGATGGTACATTTAGAGCGGTGAGCCATTGAAAGCTCTAATGCTGAGGGACAGAGAGATGACAGCGAGACCGCCGGAGTTTTGAAGGATTTCACTTTCTCAGACTCCTCCAAGTTACATCTGAGAGACTGTTTGTGTGTGCATGTGTGTGTGTGTGTGTGTGTGTGTGTGTGTGTGTGTGTGTGTGTGTGTGTGTGTGTGTGTGTGTGTGTGTGTGTGTGTGTGTGTGTGTGTGTGTGTGTGTGTGTGTGTGTGTGTGTGTGTGTCTTAGAGATATTGTATATCCAGCTGCTCACTGACTGGCTTGGATGGAGAGGAGACGTTTCGTTCTGTACACTGGAGGTCTGCCTGCTTCCCCTCGGGATTGGGCTGACAAAGCACGACACTGATCAGGTGGGAGTTCTCTAACTCTGCTGCTTGGCTTCCAAATAAGTCATGTACAGCTGTCTTCATCCACCACCACCTCTCCTCCTCCTGTTTCTTCCCTCTCTACTGGAGACACTACTGGAAGATTATAAGGGTATTATCAAGCCTTCTCCTTTCAATCAACAATATCACTACATTTATTTCTGAGATAGTTCTAATTTTGTTATAATGTGCATGCAGAATAACTTCAGAATGGAATTGCATTAAATCTTTTTATTTGTTAATGATATTGTGATACTGTGGAGCCAAACAAGACATACAGATCTACAACAGAGAGAAAAATTAAGCAACTCAACTTAGAAGAAAAACAATGTGTGTAGCCGTACACTTGATCTCCAGTGTAAATTTGAACCAGTAAACCATTCCTCTCTGTCGACAGGAGAGAGCCTGCGAAAGATAGTATCTGTTGTGGGGCAACAGTGCCCCCTCTTGTGTGTTAGAGGAACAACCTCTAAACAGATTTGTGAACTGTGGGCTGGCTGCTCCCATTAGCTTGGCTTGCCTCAGGCCTGTAGCTATCTATTCCCAACAGGGCCCATGTAAGTGGATTTAAATAAATTAATTCATGTTTTACTTGCTTGGGAGAAAAAAGTATTTGTACTGTATGCATGTCAGAGAGACAGAATACCAAACAATACATAATAAACAACAATTGATAAACCTGGTGTTACCATAACAACCAAGGGAACCATTAGGTAAACATTTTCTGATGAAAATCTGCAGATGCTGTCCATTTTGATGGACATGTACGGCCTGCTGATACTGTACAGATACAGACTCCCATAAGACTAAAAGGAAAACTGGCCCTCGAGGCCATCGTTAACAAGCTCCCTGCTTTCTGGTTTCAGGTCTACTTCAGTGTCAACAGGGACAAATGCAGAATTAGCATCCATTTGGAAGCCTGGATGGATCCCCTGAGTAATGCTAAGTAAACAGCCCCTCTGTTTTGAGCAGGTAACAAAGGACTGTGTGTGTGTGTGTGTGTGTGTGTGGTGTGTGGGAGCCAGTGTGTGGTGTGTTCGAGACAGTGTCAAGTATTTACCTCAGAATCTGAATTTCTGACCCCGAGCTCCAGCACCGCATCTGGATCCTTCAATGTGGCTTGAGTGGAAGAGTTTTATGATGCAGAGTGGGATTATAAACCAGGAGTTATCTCTGTGTGGTCCCAGGTCGTCACAGCACCAGGTGTGATGACATCAGCCCCAGCCTCCCATGGGGGACAACGCTATGTCCCATATGGCACCCTATTCCCTACTTTTGACCAGGGCCGATAGGTATTGTACTATATAAGTAATAGGGTGCCATTTGGGACACCCCCAAAGACTGCTGTCGCTGAGGTTATCATGACAACATCACAGGCTATGGCTGCTTTGAGTCTCTATTCTATGGTTGTAAAGCGGCAATCAGCAGTTGCAACAATAACAAAGTGTTCCCCTCACCACTGTTTCACTAAAGAGCTGAGGGATGGAGAAATGTAACCAATCTCAAATTCATAGATAGAGCTATGGACTGACAATCCATGATACCAAAATGATAGTTTTAACAATGTTTTCAAGCTATACAGTGTTTGTTGACATTACCTTTGTTTACAAGGTAACAAGCTTATATTTTTGGTTCTGATGGGGGTACCACGGTTGAACTAAGCTCATGAGGCATTTTTAAGTCATATTCTTCAAGAATCAATGGGTACATATGCATAATTTATAAGTCAGAAAATGGATGTAGCAACTGCACATTTTAATTGTAATTTTATTTTGATCATCCTTTGTGATCAAATTATCAGTTGGATCTGGCAGTTTCCAATGCATGCCAATGTTGATCGGGGATCCAGCTCAACGGGACTGGTTTAATGTCACAAAAAAGTGCAAACGTTGGCTGCTTTCATTGCATAGCCACCAGAAATGTATACCTCACGTATGTAAGTACGCAACCCAAGAATGCAATTAGGTACGCAAAATGCCTGTTCTGCCTTATTGGGAAGCAAAAATACGCAAATGTGTACAGGAGACGCAATTTGCAACTCGATGCAATTATGCAGGATTGCCAATTTGCGTATCTTATTGCATTCATGAGTTTTGTACATTTAGAAGTTGTAATTTAGGCTTTATCTGCATTGCAGGAACATACTTATTGCACCGCCCTTGCAATTGTTTTGTAGGAGACTCAGGACGTTTTCCTCACCTTTTGGGGGGTGAAAATTCTCTGCCAGACCTTCTCCATGACATCTGGGCCGGCAGTGGTCCAGGCCCGGCAGAAGGCCTCCGCCTTCTCTGGGGAGAGATGGATGTTCTCAAACTGCTGCTTCAGGGAGGCTGGCTTAACATTATGATAAACAGCCTGCTGAGGGACAGAGAGAGGATCTGCAATACTCAAGGTACTTTTTTTCTTGGCCTTAGCTAAATAATAGCCTGGGAACAACACCTTGTGGCTAGGAGTGGAATAATAGCTGAACAGATTCTGCATCTTATCTCATGCATGATTTAATTTTACCTTTATTTAACTAGGCAAGTCAGTAAGGAACAAATTCTTATTTTCAATGACAGCCTAGGAACAGTGGGTTAACTGCCTGTTCAGGGGCAGAACGACAGATTTGTACCTTGTCAGCTCGGGGGTTTGAACTTGCAACCTTCCGGTTACTAGTCCACCGCTCTAACCACTAGGCTACCCTGCCGCCCCATGATAGTAG
Organism: Oncorhynchus tshawytscha; assembly: GCF_018296145.1. Taxonomy (NCBI): domain Eukaryota; kingdom Metazoa; phylum Chordata; class Actinopteri; order Salmoniformes; family Salmonidae; genus Oncorhynchus; species Oncorhynchus tshawytscha. The sequence continues at coordinate 47,148,161 of NC_056440.1, read as the reverse complement.
TCATATTGTCGTTTTGTTCTGCAAAACACGTATTGTATTGTACTGAGCATTAACCTAAGCTTTACTTCGTTTTACGTGGCCATACCACTACATTGTTGTTTTGCCAATTCTACACGTATTATGCCATGATACCTCACTTCATATTGCACAATGGAGATACCTACCTTCAGGTAAAGTTTCTGCAGAATTTGTGGTCAATTGAATTGATGAAAGTCAGTTTGGCTGGCAGCTGCCGCTTATAAAACACACTTATCCCAATGGTGCTTCTCAAAACATATTGTTACCTCTCTTTAGGCATTACTTCTTTACATTGTAAAAACCATTATCACCAATAGCGCCATAATAGAATTGCAGTGTGCATACTTGATACTTGTGCACAGTTTATACATAATTCTTTGAATTGCTCTGCACGTGAGTATTCTCCCTCAGCTTCAGACTGGGAAACAGTGCAGTCGTGGCCAAAAGTTTTGAGAATGACACAAATATTAATTTCAAAGTCTGCTGCCTCAGTTTGTATGATGGCAATTTGCATATACTCCAGAATGTTATGAAGAGTGATCAGATGAATTGCAATTAATTGCAAAGTCCATCTTTGCCATGCAAATTAACTGAATCCCCCCCAAAAATGTAACTGCATTTCAGCCCTGCCACAAAAGGACCAGCTGACACCATGTCAGTGAAACTCTCGTTAACACAGGTGTGAGTGTTGACGAGGACAAGGCTGGAGATCACTCGGTCATGCTGATTTAGTTCGAATAACAGACTGAAAGATTCAAAAGGAGGCTGGTGCTTAAAATCATTGTTCTTCCTCTGTCAAACATGGTTACCTCCAAGGAAACACGTGTCGTCATCATTGCTTTGCACAAAAAGGGCTTCCCAGGCAAGGATATTGCCGCTAGTAAGATTGCACCTAAATCAACCATTTATCGGACCATCAAGAACTTCAAGGAGAGCGGTTCAATTGTTGAGAAGAAGGCTTCAGGGCACCCAAGAAAGTCCAGCAAATGCCAGGACTGTCTCCTAAAGTTGATTCAGATGCGGGATTGGGGCACCACCAGTACAGAGCTGGCTCAGGAATGGCAGCAGGCAGGTGTGAGTGCATCTGCACGCACAGTGAGGCAAAGACTTTTGGAGGATGGCCTGGTGTCAAGAAGGGCAGCAATGAAGCCACTTCTCTTCAGGAAAAACATCAGGGACAGACTGATATTCTGAAAAAGGTATAGGGATTGGACTGCTGAGGACTGGGGTAAAGTCATTTTCTCTGATGAATCCCCTTTCCGATTGTTTGGGGCATCCGTAAAAAGCTTGTCCGGAGAAGACAAGGTGAGCGCTACCATCAGTCCTGTCATGGCAACAGTAAAGCATCCTGAGACCATTCATGTGTGCGGTTGCTTCTCAGCCAAGTTAGTGGGCTCACTCACAATTTTGCCTAAGAACACAGCCATGAATAAAGAACGGTACCAACACATCCTCCGAGACCAACTTCTCCCAACCATCTAGGGAACAGTTTGGTGATGAAGAATGCCTTTTCCAGCATGATGTAGCACCTTGCCATAAGGCAAAAGTGATAACTAACTGGCTCGGGTAACAAAACATCAATATTTTGGGTCCATGGCCAGGAAACTCCCCAGAACTTAATCCCACTGAGAACTTGTGGTCAATGCTCAAGAAGCGGGTGAACAAACAAAAACCCACAAATTCTGACAAACTCCAAGCATTGATTATGCAAGAATGGTGCCATCAGTCAGGACGTGGCCCAGAAGTTAATTGGCAGCATGCCAGGGCAGATTGCAGAGGTCTTGAAAAAGAAGGATCAACACTGTAAATATTGACTCTTTGCATCATCTTCGTGTGTAATTGTCAATAAAAGACTGACACTTATGAAATGCTTGTAATTATACTTCAGTATTCCATAGTAACATCTGACAAAAATATCTAGACACTGAAGCAGCAAACTTTGTGGAAATTAATATGTGTCTTTCTCAAAACTTTTGGCAACGACTGTACACTAAAGGCTGGAGTGGAAAGGTAGGTTAACGGAGCAACAATTAATGAAAGATTCTTTATTCCAGCTACAGTTTAGGCGGACATCGAGGCCCACCTACCTGTTCTAGAATGAAAAACCAGACAGAGGGTCCGGCTTGTCCAATGACAGAGCACTCTGCAGTTTCTGTTCTTCCTCCTCACTGAACATGCGCTCTTCCTGAAGGAAACGAGTAACTAAGATACTCCTTTAAAAACATGTGCACTGGGCAAATAATGATTAAAGTAAGCTGAAGTAAAATTATTACAAAGACTGATGTTTGATGGCACTAGAAAACTAGAATGCACCATTCTAGACAAGGGCATTTCCATCAAAAGTTCATAGGAGCATATCAAATTTGGTTTCAAATGAAAGCTAAGAGTCAATATTTTTGAAAAAGAAAAAAAGTCTTAAAAGGTATCAGAAACGGATCAAAGCACAATCATGTTGACGTAAAGATCCCTGCCAACTAATAACACTTTTGGAGAAATTGTTAACCTTTTGTATGCTTAAGAAATATTGCCTTGTGCCTTGTAATTCGTTATCTTAAACCCACATATCTAAGATATTTTCACATTTCTCTCCCTCATGAAGAAGGAGGATAACGCAAGTTCACAGAAGTAATGGTAGACCGACCAATTAGTTAGTGATTTTACTGATATCACATTTGTTTATGAATTATTAAGTGATTAAAACTTGTAATTCCATTACCAAGTTGGTAATGGAATTACCAACAAATCAGTAACGGAATTCCTGGAACTGAATTGGCTAAAATGGGAAATAATAGTCACAAACTACAGTTGGGTGACCTGCTACTGTCCTCCCTTCCCCTGGCATACTGTTATGTTCAGCTGATAACGGTTTACTGTCTCTTTCTGTTGTCTGGTGGTCAAACCCCTGGACAACCCCTCTCTCTCTACCTCCCTTTCTCACTCTCCAGTTAATGTCACCTCTCCGAGGTCTTACTTACATTACAATTACCCATAAGCCCTCTCTCTCTCTCCCCCTCTCTTTCCGTGCCTGGACTGGACATCGGCGCAGAGGAAGGCTCCGGGCTGGATGCCGTGCCTGGACGCTCCGGACCGTTGACCCTCGCTGAAGGTTCCAGAATGTGGACCGTCGCCGGAGGTTCCGGACTGGGGACCGTCGCCGGAAGCTCCGGACTGGGGACCGTCACCGGAAGCTCTGGACTGGGGACCGTCGCCGGAAGCTGGGGACCGTCGCCGGAAGCTCCGGACTGGGGACCGTCGCCTGAAGCTCTGGACTGGTGACACGCATTTCAGGGCGCGTGCGAGGAGCAGGCACAGGACGTACCGGACTGGGGAGGCGCACTGGAGGCCTAGTGCGTGGAGCCGGCACAGGTGGTACCAGACTGTTGACACACACTTCAGGGAGAGTTTGAGGAGGAGACACAGGATGTACCGGACTGGGGAGGAGCACTGGAGGCCAGATACGTGGAGCCGGCCCAGGTTTCACCGGACCAATGACACGTTCCTCCAAATGCCTGCGTTGCCGCATACTCCTAGCCAACTCCATTCTCCGGTATCCCTCCTCACACTGTTCCAGCGAATCCCAAGCGGGCTCTGGTACTCTCCTTGGGTCGACCGACCACCTCTCTATCTCCTCCCAGGTGGTCTCTGGCTCTCTGCGTTCACTCTCCTCCAATTTCTCCATCTTCTCCCAGATGGGCTCTGGTTCCCTCCTCAGCTCCGCCGACCACCCCGTGTGCCCACCTCCAAGATTTGGGGGGGGGGGCTGTCCTTTGGGCATCCGATGTGGCTGCGAACCCCAGCTTCGGTGCTGTCCTCCCTTCTCCCCTTGAGTCTGTCACCAAGGAAGGCGATCCTGTCCTGCCAGGATTTCCTCCCACGTCTAGGATCCCTTCCCATCCAAGATCTCCTCCCAAGTCCAGGATACCTTCTCCTCCTGGGTACGCTGCTTGGTCCTGGTGTGATCTTCTGTCACGATCGTCGTAATAACATTCGGACCAAGGCGCAGCGTGATATGGGTTCCACCTCTTTTTATTTGTGAAACGCACAAAAAACAATAAAGAGCAAACGACACGTGAAGCTATGGAGTGCTCACAGGCAACTACACATAAACAAGATCCCACAAAAACCCAGTAGGGAAATGGCTACCTAAATATGATCCCCAATCAGAGACAATGCTAAACAGCTGCCTCTGATTGGGAACAATACCAGGCCAACATAGAAATAAAACAACCTAGATAACCCACCCTAGTCACACCCCGACCTAACCAAAATAGAGAATAAACAGGCTCTCTATGGTCAGGGCGTGACAGTTCTGGTAGTCTTTAATTGCGGATTCTAAGATTTGTAATTGATCATGTATATGGTTTTGATGTTTGTGCTTTATTATAGAGCTAAAAGGATTGGAGAAGTCCACACATCTCCGATTTGGATAGATAACTCTTCGTGTTGATTGTTTAGTGTGTTCCAATTTCATTGAGCTGATTTCTGACGTGGTGTTACTTCTTTTTCTATAGTGTATTTCTGTATTGTTTTAGGGATTCACCATAGGGAAGGCATAGGGTCAGGTTTTCTGGGTCTCTATGTTTTTGGTTGGAAGGTTTCTTAATTTCTTTCTTAGGTTTTTGTATTCTTTATCAAACCATTTGTCATTGATGTTAATGTTCTTAGGTTATCTACTTGACATTTTTAGATATGGTAGGGGAGCTGAAAGGTCAAATATACTGTTTAGGCTTTCTACTGCCAAGTTTACACCTTCACTATTACAATGAAATGTTTTGTCCAGGAAGATGTCTAAAAGGGATTGAATTTGTTGTTGCCTAATTGTTTTTTGGTAGGTTTTTACACTACTTTCCTTCCATCTATAGCGTTTCATAATATTGTGCAGTTCCTTTGGCTTTGATGCTTGATGATTGAGTATTGCTCTGTTCGGGTAGACTGTGATTTTGCTGTGACCTGATACAGGTGTTAGTGGGCTGACTGTGAACACAGAGACTCTGGGTTGAGGTCAGTGATAAAATCATCTACAGTACTACTGCCAAGGGATTGGGAAGGAATACTGTCACCTCCAGATAGATGTTTGTCCCCGTGTGCTGACAGTGTCAGGTTCTTTTCCAGTTCTGGCATTTAGGTCACCACAGACTAGTACTGTACATGTCCCTGGAACTGGAAATGATTGATCTCCCCTCTAGGATGGAGAAGCGGTCATCATTAAAGTATGGGGATTCAGGGCCTCCCGGGTGGCGCAGTTGTCTAAGGCACTGCATTGCAGAGCTAGCTGTGCCACCAGAGACTCTGGGTTTGAGCCCAGGCTCTGTCGCAGCCGGCCGCAACCGGGAGGTCCATGGGGTGACGCACAATTGGCCTAGCGTCGCCCGGGTTAGGGAGGGTTTGGCTGGTAGGGACATCATTGTCTCATTGCGCACTAGCGACTCCTGTGGCGTGCCGGGCGCAGTGCACGCTAACCAGGTCGCCAGGTGCACGGTGTTTCTTCCGACACATTGGTGCCGCTGGCTTCTGTGTTGGATGCGCGCTGTGTTAAGAAGCACTGCGGCTTGGTTGGGGTGTGTTTCGGAGGATGCATGGCTTTTGACCTTTGTCTCTCCCTAGCCCGTACGGGAGTTGTAGCGATGAGACAAGATAGTAACTATTAACAATTGGATACCAAGAAATTGGGGAGAAAAGGGGGTAAAAAAAGAAAGTTTGGGGATTCTATTGGGGGGTATAGGTTGAACACAAGGACATTTTTCACTATTGAGTTTAATTTCCTTATTAATTTTTAGCCAGATGTAAAATGTTCCTGTTTTGACTCATTTAATAGACTGGGTTAGGTCTGCTCTATACCAAATTAGCATAGCCCCTGAGTCCCTTCCCTGTTTCACACCTGGTAGTTTGGTGGACGGGACTACGAGATCTCTGTAACCTATAGGGCAACCAGTGGGTCAGTCTCCTCTATACCATGTTTCTTGTAGGATGACAATGTCTGTTTTTCCAAATTCTTTGATGAAGTCTGGGTTCCTGTTCTTTAGGCCAAAGGCAGATGATCTCAGACCTTGTATATTCCAGGATGAGATAGCATAAGCTTTGTGTTCCAGTGTCTAGTGTTGTTTTCCTGTGGTTAAGGCCTGGACCATTACAGTAGGTGTGAGCAGAGCATGTTGATACATAGCTCTTAGGGCACAGTATGGGGCTTGGGCCTGTTACTCTGCTCACGGCCTGGGCATACGTGCGGCTGCCATGTTGAGGTCTTTTCTGCAGGGGCGGGGGGCAGATGGGGCATAGGTCTGATCTGGGGGGCCTATAATGTGTGGCCAGGGTTTGTTTGGGGTGGTCTCAGCTGGTTGGGGTGTGGCTGGTGAAGCTGTGGTCTGGCTGTAGGTCCTCTTGGCGTTGGTTCTCTCTGTGCAGTTCCTTCGGGAGGGGGTCTTGAAGGTCTGGGAGGGTGTCTCGCTGGTCGGGGCAGGGTGTCCGTTGCTCCTGTGTGAGGTGCTTGGGCTGCAGTTTGAGGGTTGACATCCTTCAGTGTCCTGGCAAAAGTTGGGATTGCTGCCTTGTAGAGGTTGACCTGGTCGTAAAAGCTGTTCCTAGTCAAGGGTGGAGTGGTGAGTCAACTAGACATCAGGTTTTGAGGTGTGGTAGCAGGGTGGAGATAAACTTGCGCTTTGGGGAAAGTGGAAGAAGCTTTTTCAATCTCTCCCTTGAGTGCTGTGGCCTCCCTTTTCCGGCTGGGTCCTCAGGTCGTTTGTGCCTGTGTGAATTATAATGTGGCTGGAGGACCCTAGTCTGTCCTCTGACAATAGCTCCAGGGCATGCCTAGTGTTTGAGCACCAGAGTTTAGCCACTTTGCACTTCGGAAAAAGTTCTCATTAGAATGTATTTGCCATTTGAGTCAATGAGGAGCACAATATCTGGCTTTTGTGTGTCCTCAGTGGATGTGTTAGGGTTGTCAGGAGGGCTATCAGGGGAGCTGATAGGGGGACTGTTAGGAGGGTGGTGGGGTCTGTTGAGTTGGTGGGTCCTGAGTTGTCTGTCCCATTGTGGTTTTAAAGTAGTAGTCCGGGTCTGAGATGGGCTGTTCTGCTGACTTCTCTGTGGGAGTGTCCTGCTCTCTGTCACACCTCAGCTTTCTCACCTCCTCCTTATTAGGGATAGGCAATGGGACAGTTGTAAATCACGCAGCGCCTTGTGTCACGATCGCAGATTTTAGAGAAACAACAAATGTTGGTACATACAGGTGTCTTATATTGGCTGAAAGCTTAAATTCTTGTTAATATAACTGCACTGTCCAATTTACAGTAGCTATTATTGCGAAAAAATGCCATGCTATTGTTTGAGGAGAGCTCCTAACAACAAAACACTTTTTCACCGCGATAGGTTTGATAAATTCACCTCTGAAGGTGAAATGTGTCCTTACATTCTGAAATCTTGCTCTGATTCATCATCCAAAGGGTCCCAGAGATTACATGAAGTGTCATTTTGTTACATAAAATCATTTTTCATATCCTAAAAAGGTCCATAAAGCATGCACAATCGATTTTGTATTTCCAATCTTTCAAAATGCAAACAAAGGAATCTGTGAAAATCTAACCCCAAACATTGTTTCAACCAGTCAAATCATGTTCGTATTTATTCCTCAGAGATCCTAGAACGTACTCAGACTTCACTATATCATTAGGGGTGCAGTATATCCAACAGGACACAACATTTGGTCAGAGAGCGATGCCTTCTCGGCACGCCGAAGACGAGGGCGGTCTTCAGTTGATAGACTGTATCTTTGTCAAATAAGCACCAATCAGGGTCAAACAAAGCTACAGTTGAAGTCGGAAGTTTACAAACACTTATGTTGGAGATATTAAAACTAGTTTTTCAACCACTCTACAAATTTCTTGTTAACAAACTATAGTTTTGGCAAGTCAGTTAGGACATCTACTTTGTGCATGACATAAGGAATTTTTCCAACAATTGTTTACAGACAGAATATTTAACTTATAATTCACTGTACCACAATTCCAGTGGGTCAGAAGTTAACATACACTAAGTTAACTGTGCCTTTAAATAGCTTGAAAATTCCAGAAAATGATGTCATGACTTTAGAAGCTTCTGATAGGCTAATTGACATCATTTGAGACAATTGGAGGTGTACCTGTGGATGTATTTCAAGGCCTACCTTCAAACTCACTGCCTCTTTGCTTGACATCATGGGAAAATCAAAAGAAATCAGCCAATACCTCAGAAAAAACAGTGTAGACCTCCACAAGTTTGGTTCATCCTTGGAAGCAATTTCCAAACGCCTGAAGGTACCGCGTTCATCTGTACAAACAATAGTACACAAGTATAAACACCATGGGACCACGCAGCCATCATACCGCTCAGGAAGGAGACGCGTTCTGCTAGAGATGAACGTACTTTGGTGCGAAAAGTGAAAATGAATCCCAGAACAACAGCAAAGGACCATGTGAAGATGGAGGAAACTGGTACAAAAGTATCTATATCCACAGTAAAATGAGTCCTATATCGATATAACCTGAAAGGCCACTCAGCAAGGAAGACGCCACTGCTCCAAAACCGCCATAAAAAAGCCAGACTACAGTTTGCAACTGCACATGGGGACAAAGATCGAACGTTTTGGAGAAATTTCCTCTGGTCTGATGAAACAAACAGTTTGGCCATAATGACCATCGTTATGTTTGGAGGAAAAAGGGGGAGGATTGCAAGCTGAAGAACACCATCCCACCCGTGAAGCACAGGGGTGGAAGCATCATGTTGTGGGGTGCTTTTCTGCAGGAGGGACTGGTGCACTTAAAAAAATATGGCCTCATGTGGAAGGAAAATTACGTGGATATATTGAAGCAACATCAAGACATCAGTCAGGAAGTTAAAGCTTGGTCACAAATGGGTCTTCCAAATGGACAATGACCCCAAGCATACTTCTAAAGTTGTGGCAAAATGGCTTAACAAAGTCAAGGTATTGGAGTGGCCATCTGACTCAGTTACACCATCTCTGTCAGGAGGAATGGGCCAAAATTCACCCAATTTATTGTGGGAAACTTGTGGAAGGCTACCTGAAGGCAATGCTACCAAATACTGAGTGTATGTAAACTTTTGACCCACTATTTCACATTCTTAAAATAAAGTTGTGATCCTAACTGACCTAAAACAGGGAATTTTTATGATTATATGTCAGGAATTGTGAAAAACTGAGTTTAAATGTATTTTGCTAAGGTGTATGTAAACTTCCGACTTCAACTGTAGCTAGATAGCCAATGAGCTGGGCTTTACGAGAGTATCCGGAAACCCCATATCTTTTGGACAAAAATGATAAGAATATGAAGAATTATATTATGAAAACTGGGTGTTTTGCAAATATTAACTTATAATATGGCTACAAATACTGGAAAAGCTCAATTAAAGTCCAAGTATACAGATTTAACGATATTCTTGCAGAAAAATGTAGTGTGAATGTAAATGTCTCTATCACGATTTGCCCAAATGTACCTGGGTGACTTCACACTAAATGTCATGTAGTTTGCTCATACATCAAGTTATCCGTCTGAAACTCTGCACATACACTGCTACCATCTTGTGGACACCATCGGAATTACAACCAGACTGATGGCAAGATGTGGGACCTTTCTGTTGCATTTCAAAGATCGTGGTAGGGAAAAAAAGTTGTTTTTTTCTGTTTTTTCTTCCACCAGATTAATGCTGTTAGCTGTGCCTCTCCCTCCTTCTTCACTGCTATTAGGCTGTGCCATGTGTTTCTCTCCCTCCTCCTCCACTGCATTTACCTGTGCCATGTGTTCCTCTCTCACCTCATTCCGGAATGCAGCCAGCTGCCTCAGACAGGCGTCCATCTCTACCTTCAGCCCTCACTTGTACACAGTTTGAAGAGGTGATCAGACTCACTCAGGATGAGGGAGTCAGAGAGAGAGCTTTTCCTGCTGTGCTCTCTCTCTGATCCCGTATAAGTCCAGGTGGAACTGCTTGAGGATGCCCTGCACCATTACTGTCCCAGACTTGTACACATTGACAGGAGATTGTTTCAGTTTCCTCAATGTCTAGTATTCTGAGTTTCCACCCTAGGCCAACAACCTCTCTCTTGACATAGGGGTAGTGTGCTCCTCTAGCACTGTGCCATGCCAGGGGATGGTTTGTGTGGAAAAATTAAGTTGTTTACGTTCTCTTTGTAGCAGTCAGCAAATAGTGTCTCTGGATTGTCTTTAAGATTATTTTTGTACTTATTCCGTGCAGTATTTTTAATATCCAAGGGGTACTGTACTGTGATGACATCTGCACAGGGTTATGCCATAGCGCAGGGGGGCTTCAAAGGCCTCTGCATTTGGGTGGGGGAGGCTGTGAAACACTCCTACCTTTGTTCGGCTCAAGAGTTTCTCACTTCAGTGCTAATTTAACTTGCAGCCAGGTCTGTTCTGTCCTAGCAACTTGGTAGGCTTATTTACTAGGCTTTACATAAACAAAATTACCTAGAGATTGTCTTTTGCTTTTTCAGAAGTAAGTAGGTTCAGACTGATCATTACTCACTCTGTTGTGTGTTATTCCCAGGTTTCCACTGTGGTTCTTCTACAGGTTTTGGTTTGTTAGAGAAAAATAAAATGGATAGTTCTTGGTAGTCAGAATCCATTCAGGTAATTTTGTCCAAAATCAAGGTTTTAGGTATGGAATTTTGATGTAGTCCTGTATAAGTCCTTGTGACAAAAAAAATCCAAGTTTATCTACATTATTCCAACTATAATTAGATTTTTTTGCAAAAGAACTCAGGAACCCACAACCTCTCTCAGCAACAGCCTGCCTCGCTTCCTGAAAGTCATCATGGCACAGTGAAATATAGTGTTAAAGAGAAATACCATGGCAGCCACAGTGCAAATTCGAAATTGCCCAATATCCTACAACCAACACATTTTCACACATGACATTGTTTTCAAAGTAGCCCCATTTATTAGGAAAACCAGACATGGCAACCCTGCTGACCATTGTGAATTGCTGCATTCGCGACCACCATATTGCACGCTTCAATGAATCAATTTATTACACAAAAAATACGAAATCAACTGAATAAGACAGTCATCTATAGTTTTATTACTTGTTTTCATAGAACCGGCTATGAAAGAAAGTACATTTTTACTAATTGTGTTGCGCAAAAGCTGCGCAAGAGCAGAGAAAAGCAGTCACGTGCCATTATCAGCTGTGCTGTCACTGGGACACGTGATGGCCAAACTGCACCTAATAAGTGTAAACCACAGTACATTGTGAATCAATTATTAATTGCATTGCAAAAAGTTTGAATCATAGGATATTTACTGTCCATAAAATGCAAGCTATTTGGATCAACAGCAGTCCAACTTGCTCTTCTTTCAGAAAACCTATCAGGCACTATTACACAATTGTATAGTATGAAACCAGGTTCACTGCAAACACATAGGAATTTAAATTATTCAATACTTTATTGAGTTGCAAAAAGGAGAAAAAAAACTTACATGCACTGATTAAAATCAAGAGAAAATAATTTGATAAGACAAGATCATTTAAAATGTTGTATACAGACGAGACAAAGAAATACAATTCCATCATATTGTATATAAGAATATTCTGTTCAGTTTGTTTTACAAACTACTAAGGTATGATTTTCCAATACTGTAGCAGCCAATACATAATGGAACACCTCCAGTGAGGGTAGAGGAATGTAATAAATAAATACTTAATTTTCTCAAACATCGCCACATCAATGACAGTCATTTAAAACAAGGAAACAAAGAATGATTTAACACCAAAGGAATTCACACAGTACCTTCATGATCTTTGTTGATATTCGTTTAGATTTTGGTAAACAAATTGCATGGTAAACATTGGTCAACTTCGGCACAGTGGATCATGCCGCTATTTGAAGGAGGGTAAGTTTGGCACTTTTATGCTGATGTCTCCGATGTTGATGTTTCTGGGCATTTCGGGAAGGTTCATGTTCTTTACGGCAGATACAGCACGAGCAGGTGCACCTGCAATACCAGCCTACACACAAAACACAGAGTTAAGAGTCATCAGAAACGCTTAGAAACATATTGCACATTACAACTTTCACACCACCAGACCTACTCACAATGGACAGGGACACACAACTCCACAGTACTAAAAATAAAAGCACTATACGGAGACAGTCACCAACAGACAAAATGCAAAGCATCAACTATTAACAGACATGTGCAAATGTACATTCAAATGCCTAGCTTCTTATGCACATGCATTATTTAGTTCATTTATGATTTACATCACAATCAGAGCCAATTATGAATCAACTGTGAGAACATAGTGCTACATTCATAGATCTTGAAATATTCAATAATATTGACTTTTAAAAAGACGGAGGCAGCATTGCTTGAAAAGTGAACCCACCAAATTCTTGAGGACTGATAAGGATAAAAATGCAAGGAGAGAATTGGGTAAAGAAGAAAAAAAATTGAATTTGATATGAGAAGGAAATGAAGCTATAGATCTGTATAGAATCTTTATTGAATTCCAAAAAACAAATTTGAACATGACTATAGTGAAATATCTTATTTATGTGTGTTAGGAAAGAGGAACGAACTAGAGCAATATCAGATGGCCCAAAGGAAATGATCACATTGCACTAAGATTTATTTTGCTACATATTTATATATACTGTATGTATGTGAAAAGTAAATCAGATTAAAATTGTTCTCTGTGAAATATAACACCATTATGACAATTCAGTATAGTTTCATAGTCCTTTTTCTGGCCATTCCTAAAGTACAATAAACAGACTGTTTCAATGAAAGTGGATTTAAAAACGTGGGAACTTTTTCAAGGATATAACAGTGCATTCGGAAAGTATTCAGACGCCTTCCCCTTTTCCACATTTTGTTACATTTACAGCCTTATTCTAAAATGGATTTAAAAAAAATCCCTCAATCTATACACAACACCCATAATGACAAAACAAAAACAGGTTAAGACATTTTTACAAACATAGTTTTTTTTTTTTTTTACAGAAATACCTTATTTACATAGGTATTCAGACCCTTTGCTATGAGACTAGAAATTGAGCTCAGGTGCATCCTGTTTCCATTGATCATCCTTGAGATGTTTCTACAACTTGGGAGTCCACCTGTGGTAATGAATTCAATTGATTGGACATGATTTGGAAAGGCACACACACCAGTCTATATTAGGGCTGTGGCGGTCACAAAATTTTATCAGCTGGTGATTGTCAAGCAAATAACTTCTGTTCTCACAGTAATTGACCTTTAACACAAACACAATTAGCATCTCCTGGCTTCCACACAGCCTACAAGCCACTGATGCAGAACATATACTTTAAAAAGTTTAATCAATCCATGTAATATATCCTACACCTTAACAATAAATCCATTATTTTAGACGGTCTAAAGAAACATGATATGAAGAAAATGTAGTCTATTTCAGAAGAACAGAATTCCAAACTCTGATTTGTCCTTATGTTAGGTCCTGATCTGGCTATGCCATATGGCTGTGGGATACACTAGTTCATTTAGCAGACAAGGTTTGCTTAGAATTCCGTGGCATTATTTTATATTATGAAGAATACAATTGAACAAAGCTGAATAAAATAGAAAGGATATTTTCTCCAAACGATGAGGGAGTGCGCACATGCGGCTATTCTGTGTTGAGTGGTTAACAAAGAAATAGGTATCCCTATATGCTAAATTTCAAATTAGGTAACTTTAGTTCTACAAGCATTTGGGGTATATGTTTTGATTTTTAATACATTGTAAGGCTGCTTGAAAGGCATGACCTCTGCTTTGTTTTTGGCACAGGCTGTACACACTTCAGTCTCTCATTCACAATTTGACAAGCATTTTATAATGCCTCAAATTTCCCGGTGGCATCCCGTGTGTGGCCGAAACGCCCCCTAAAAAAACAAACATGCCTTTTGCAGGCTAGCGGCCATTGTGCCCTTGGGCTATATATAATAATTATAATTCCCTTCTCCCAGAGTGCTCCAAATCTGGGGAAGGGTACCAAAACATTTCTGCAGCATTGAAGGTCCCCAAGAACAAAGTGGCCTCCATCATTCTTAAATGGAAGTTTGGAACCACCAAGACTCTTACTAGACCTGGCTACCCAGCCAAACTGAGCAATCGGGGTAGAAGGGCCCTGATCAGGGAGGTGACCAAGAACCAGATGGTCGCTCCAGAGTTCCTCTGTGGAGATGGGAAAACTTTCCAGAAGGACAACCATCTCTGCAGTACTCCACAAATCAGGGCTTTATGTTAGAGTGGCCAGACGGAACCCACTCCTCAGTAAAGGCACCTGACAGCCCGCTTGGCGTTTTCAAAAAGGCAACTAAAGGACTCTCAGACCATGAGAAACAAGATCCTCTGGTCTGATGAAACCAAGATTGAACTTCTTGGCCTGAATGCCAAACGTCACGCTTGGAGGAAACCTGGTAACATCCCTATGGTGAAGCATTGGGGTGGCAGCATCAAGCTGTGGGGATGTCTTTCAGCGGCGGGGACTGGGAGACTAGTCAGGATCGAGGGAAAGATGAACAGAGCAAAGTACAGAGAGATTGTTGATGAAAACCCGCTCCAGAGCGCTCTGGACCTCAGACTGGGGCGAAGGGACAAGTCTGAATGTCCTTGTGTGGCCCAGCCAGAGCCCGGACTTGAACCCGATCTAACGTCTATGGAGAGACCTGAAAATAGCTGTGCATCGACGCTCCCCATCCAACTTGACAGAGCTTGAGTAGATCTTCAGAGAAGAATGGGAGAAACCCCCCAAATACAGGTGTGCCAAGACGACAAGCCTGTAATCACTGCCAAAAGTGCTTTAACAAACTAGAGTCTGAACAGTTAACTGAAATAGTACATTTCCTTCTTTAAAAAAAAAGTAATAAATTTGCTGAATTTTCTAAACACCTGTTTTTGCTTTGTAATTATGCGATAGTGTGTAGATTGAGGATTTTTTTTTTAAAGTATGTTTTAGAAAAAGGCTGCAATGTAGCAAAAAGTGAAAAGTGGTTTGAATACTTTCCGAAAGCACTGCACTGTAATATATTCGAATTGTAACAACACAGTGGAAACATGCTGAGATAAGGACTACTAGTTGTATCGGGGGTGACAAGGTTAACAGGACTTACTTGTTGGTAATGGGGGGTGACAAGGTTCAGTGTTTGTAAAATATGACAATGTTCAATCTAATGTTTGATTATTAAAATGTACAGAAGTGTATAGCGACAGCTATTCAATGTGAGAATTATTTCCATAGTATAACCTAATGACATTCATGTGGGGAATTGATGTAATACTGCATCACAGGACCATCTCAATTTAACCAGCATGGCTACCACAGCATTCTGCAGTGATACACCATCCCATCTGGTTTGCGCTTAGTGGGATTATCATTTGTTTTTCAACAGGACAATGACCCAACACACCTCCAGGCTGTGTAAAAGCTATTTTTCCATGGAGGAGAGTGACGGAGTGCTGCATCAGATGACCTGGCCTCCACAATCCCCCGACCTCAACCAAACTGATGGGTTTGGGATGAGTCGGACCACAGAGTGAAGGAAAAGCAGCCAACAAGTGCTCCGCATATGTTGAACTCCTTCAAGACTGTTGGAAAAGCATTCCAGGTGAAGCTGGTTGAGAGAATGCCAAGAGAGTGCAAAGCTGTCATCAAGGCGAAGGGTGGCTACTTTGAAGAACCTCAAATATTTTTGGATTTATTGAACACTTTTTTGGTTCCTTACATGATTCCATGTGTCATTTCATAGTTTTGATTTTATTCACTATTATTCTGCTATGTAGAAAATAGTACAAATAAAGAAAAACCCTTGAATGAGTAGGTGTTCTAAAACTTTTGACCGGTAGTGTATATTATATTTCTTTGAGGTTAGAATAATACTGTGAAATGGTGAAAATTATGATACTGCCCTTTGCGGTTTGGTAAATTAATTGATAGACCAATAAGAAAAAGGCCAAACCTCCACCAATAAGTTATTTTTCAGGTTTTCCCCTCCCCACAAAATTCTTGATAAATTGCTCTTTACTAAGAACCCATTTATTTTTGACCATTTTAATATATATGAAATATATATATATATTTTTTTAAATCACAGTAAGGTACTTATGTTACCCAGAAATGGTTTAATATTGGAGATAAAAACAGTTGCATTGGGCCTTTAATTAAAAACATCGCAATGAAATACATGGAAGTTTCAAATGATAATTGAAACATGTTAACCGAAATAGCCAAGTCATTTGTGGTTTCAATGCTCCTTTTAAGTACCATTGATATATTTTAGGGTATGCTGTAAAAAGATTTAGATGTTAGTGATGTCATTTTGTTATTAAGTGGTCAGCCTATGGAGAACTACGGATAGTGTAAATAAATTTGGGTTACAGTACTTGTTGGAAATTTAGCAGTACCTGTGTCTACCTGTCCTGCCTGGGAGACTGAAAGATAAATGTCTGTAAAGAGAGAAGAATGGAAAGAACTAGAAAGGGTCAGGGGAAAAGAGGAATGAGGAATGTTGTTAAAGCAGATCAAAGAAATTACAGTTTATATAAATAGAAAGTGATAAGACCTGCCGTAGACCGCATTGATAGACTGCACTGAGAGAGGCCTCAACACCTCCAAAGGCATAGCAACACTTCTGATGTTTCATATTGATGAGCATGTGAAAGTGAACTAAATACAGCCGATCATTCTTCACCAATTTGTATGGACTTTTATCATTTTTTTTTCTTTACACTCTACTAGGAATTTATTTTGTTTACGTCATTATTTATGGCTCTGAATTAGCGTTGAAGTTTGAATGATCGTGACTATAAACACACTGCGGTCTAGGGTAGGTCCAAGAAGGAAAAGACGGAGCACATCTGATGTTTGTTGAGCAGTCAAAGACTTGGCGTACAATACAATAATGATTCCATTTAAAATCAACCACACAATACGGCCCAAAAGTGGTTACCATAGCATGGTTTCCATTGTTAGATAGAGCCACATTGCTACAGTGAGGTAATATCTGTAAATGTTAGCCAATGGTGTAGCACCAATTTGATATAACGTTAACAGCAAGTTACACATCCGTAGGACTTTTGAGTCACACCATGTAACTTTACATTTAGCAGTAAGCAAACAAAACCTAAAAGAACTCCTCAAAAATAACTTTGATAAACATTTGTGGCTTTTAAATATTTGGCTTCATATCCATTTATTTAACTGGAATATTTTGTGTGTCAATTTCAAAATACACAGGGTCTTGTATTTAGATGGATCAGAATACACCCAGTCAGTCATAATGGCATTGTTCTGGAATTGGTAAATGGCAACAACTCCATAAAATTATCTATGGCTGTAACAATCGGTTTTCATGAATGATGAAATTTAGAAATTGTATTCAAAGAGATCTGAGAAAAAAATAAATGTCTAGGCCTTAATATCTAAACTTGAACATCGAATGTCGTTAATTCAACATCGCTCTCTGACCACAACGAACCATAAAAAACATTTCCACCATCTCCCCGTTTAAGCAAATACGTCAACACGAGATATCCAGCCTGTAGAGTGGGATGAGCAATGCATCTCATGAGTGTGTGATTGTTAAGGATCAAGATTCCGCAGATGCGTTGGACAATGTGTAAATTTAGATTCCAGAGAAGAGACCATCGGTGTCTGTGATGATGATTATAACTTAGGGGAAGGAAGGAAGATAAATGTAATTCTGTGTGGTTCAGCAGTGCAGTAGCGGAGGGCCAAGAGAGCACAAACACTCAAGAGTCAAGAGCATCACAAGGGCACTGGAGGGGCATGCAGGTTCCAGCATACGCACATGCCTACACATACCTGGAGTATGAGAAGTCAGAACGAATTACTGCCACTCTTACCTCCGATTTCTCCATTTTGTTTTGGGCGTCCACCTGTGTGATGATCTCATTCATGTTGGTCTCTAGCACCATTCCTCCCATCACCATCTCTGCCAGTATATTGTGTACCTACAGGTTCAATCCAAAATGTTCTATTTATAGTCTCTTCTCAGACTGAGATAACATCCTATTGCTTTCACCCATTTAGAGATGTTTTAGGGGGGGGGGTTATTTTCTGTGCCGTTCACATTTTTGTAACCCGCTGTAGAGAAAAGGTTTACACAAACGCGGTCCTCTGTACACATGAATATCAATGGCATCTCTGTGTGTGAAATAATGCAACCTGTGCAGAAAGTAGTGTAATATCCTGCTTCGCTGCCACAGACTTGGCTAGACAATCACAATAGATTTTCTTGTGACAAGTGCCATCAGGGCTGAAGCATTGTCACAGGGTTATCATTAAGATGACGCTGATGGACACAGCCGCCCTGTTTCTACAAGGATTTTGCGGCATACAAGCATTTCGCTGGACTGTGTACGTGACCAACTTTGATTTGACGGGAGATGAATTCAGACAGCCTTATAGTAAACAAATTACACTATAACAGTGAGTTTCTATGGGAAGTCAGACATTCATTGTGAGCATTTAATGCTGCTGTTTGGGGCAAGGTTGACTTACATCCTTGGTATAGTGAATATAAAAAGGATGGATGAAATAATAGGATATAGTTGATAAAATAATTCTCTACCTTGTCCACGTGGAAAATTAAGTCAAGTTCACAAACATTCTCAAAGCATTTGTCCAGAGTTTCCACAAACACCTGTGGAGAGACGATCACATTCACTGAACAGTGTAATTGTTTCCAGTGGACGGTAGACTATCTACAATTGTGGTACCAAATGGTCGTAGTTCAACAATATCCTTTTTTTCAAATACAATTCCCCTAAGACTTTGGAAACATTACCTGGATAAGGTCAAGGATGCCAAGCTCACTCTCCGAGGAATCGACGCAGAATACGAAGTAGAGCGTAGCATAGTGTCTGTAGATGAGCTTGTTCTCTGACCCACCGATCAACCTAATGAAACAAAAGTAAAATGAAGGGACAATCAAAACTCTGAACAGGGGTGTACTCATTAGTGCAAACCGTAACAAAACCTTCGCAATGAAAACTTGTTTCTTATTGGACAAATTCAGGTAGGTCCTGTCCAACCCGTTTGCATGAGTTTGGAGCCTAGTAAATAAACCCCAGTTGGTGTGTGGTTGCCTGGGATCTGTGAAGACTGGCATGCATGTGGAAGTGAGCCAAGGTTGGTTAACAGAGACTTAGTACTTCACCTCTACATCGGAACAACAGTCCACACGACAAGGGGCACACACTCACACGGCACCAATCAATGCATGGGATAGTCCAGTGTCATGTTAATTACTCAACACACACATTCCATGATGTGAAACACAGCCAAACATGCTGGTATGATGAACAAGTAAAAGGGTCACGTGTCTAGCGGAAGTTGAGTCCAGGCCAAGTGCAGAAGCCTTGAACAATCGTTGTAAGGCCTGGTAAAAACATGTTGACCTGGATCTGCTTGAGCGACATCATACTTGCTGATGAGCATAAACAGTAGCAACAATCATATACCAGGGATCCCAGGGGTTTATTTACTAGGAACCCAAAAAGAAAAAAGCACAGGCCAAAACAGACTAACCTGAACTTGTCCAATAAGACAGGCTCATTCTCGATGCAAAACATTTTGCTACAGTGTGCACCAATGATCACACCCCAATTGTATTATTCTGTTATGTGAGAGGAGGTTCCATAATGCAATAGCCTGCTTCATGAATAATTAAATAATATTTAACTATTCATGATGATCCAATTTCTCTCCCCCACAGCTGGCCACCATCTGATACCCCTCTCCCTCTACCCCTTAGCTCTCCCATGCAGTGCAATGTGTCATGTGGATGTTGCATCATGAAAAGCTGATTCAACTCGTGGAGCGTTTTGTTGAGCAGCCCACATCGTAAGATCAAATCGTTGGTTTGTATCAGTTGTACATATGTACATGACATTGAAAGGTTATGCATTTCATTGTTACATGAGCAGGAAATGTTAAGACAAAGCCCAACATATATTGTTTTCAGTACTTGTGGACAGTTTATGACTTCTTAAATCTCTTACATTCCACCTTCTAGGAAATTGCAGACGTTCTCATCCCTTTTAGATACCAGATGAAATGTTTCTCTGATGATTTGTTGTTCTGTGTCTTCACTCTGTAGAACGTAAAAGAACAAACAGTCAGTGTGGATGAGAAAACAAAAATAACAAAAAATAAATATTCCATAGACTTATAACTCTTGTGCAATTCACATCAAAAGTGCATTCGGAAAGTGTTCAGACCTCTAGACTTTCTACACATTTTGTTACAGCCTTATCTTCCACACACACACACACACACACAAAATACCCCATAATGACAAAGCAAAACTTTTTTTGGCAAATATAAAAAACAGACATAAACCATTTGTATGAACATAAGATTCAACAACTGAGACAAACTGAACAAGTTTCACAGACATGTGACTAACAAATTGAATAATGGGTCCATGAACAAAGGGGGGGAGTCAAAAGTAACAGTCAGTGTCTGGTGTGGCAACCAGCTGCATTAAGTACTGCAGTGCATCTCCTCCTCATGAACTGCACCAGATTTGCCAGTTCTTCCTGTAAGATGTTACCCCACTCTTCCTCCAAGGCCCAAGTCCCTGCAAGTTCCTAGACATTTCTGGGGGGGAGGGGAATGGCCCTAGCCCTCACCCTCTGATCCAACAGGTCCCAGACGTGCTCAATGGGATTGAGATCCGGGCTCTTCACTGGCCATGGCAGAACACTGACATTCCTGTCTTGCAGGAAATCATGCACAGAGCGAGCAGTATGGCTGGTGGCATTGTCGTGCTGGAGGGTCATGTCAGGATGAGCCTGCAGGAAGGGTACCACATGAGGGAGGAGGATGTCTTCACCATAACGCACAGCATTTAAATTAACTGCAATGACAACAAGCTCAGTCCGATGATGCTGTGACACACCGCCCCAGACCATGACGGACCCTCCACCTCAAAATCGATCCCGTTCCAGAGTACAGGCCTCGGTGTAACGCTTATTCCTTCGACGATAAATGTGAATCTGACCATCACCCCTGGTGAGACAAATCCGTGACTCGTCAGTGAAGAGCACTTTTGCCAGTCCTGTGTGGTCCAGCGATGGTGGGTTTGTGCCCATAGGCGACGTTGTTGCCGGTGATGTCTAGTGAGGGACCTTCCTTACAACAGGCCTACAAGCCCTCAGTCCAGCCTCTCTCAGCCTAGTGCGGACAGTCTGAGCACTGATGAAGGGATTGTGGTTTCCTGACTCGGGAAGTTGTTGCCATCCTGTACCTGTCCTGCAGGTATAATGTTCGGATGTACCGATCCTGTGCAGGTGTTACACATGGTCTGCCACTGCAAGAACGATCAGCTGTCCGTCCTGTCTCCCTGTAGCGCTGTCTTAGGCGTCTCACAGTACAGACATTGCAATTTATTGCCCTGGTCACATCTGCAGTCCTCATGCCTCCTGAAATATGGATACTGACTGTAGGTCTATAACCTCTCACATACCCTAAGTTCAATGTTAACTTCTTCCACTGCAAATCTACCATTCCAGTGTTTTACTTGCAATATTGTATTTACTTTGCCACCATGGCCTTTTTTTTGCCTTTACCTCCCTTATCTCACCTCATTTGCTCACATCGTATATAGACTGGTTTCTACTGTATTATTGACTGTATGTTTGTTTTATCCCATGTGTAACTCTGTGTCATTGTATGTGTCGAACTGCTTTGCTTTATCTTGGCCAGGTCGCAATTGTAAATGAGAACTTGTCCTCAACTTGCCTACCTGGTTAAATAAAGGTGAAATAAATTTTAAAAATTAACTCCTGCAGAATTCAGCATTTTTTTGCAGTAAAATTAAACACAAAATTTACATTTTGACTCGGTAACAGGAGTGGGGAATTGGGATTTATTTTCTTTCAGTATCTTGAGAGAATGAATGCGCAGTTAGGGACCGTCAGCAGAGTTGGCGGTGCCATCTTTATCAGCATCATAAAAGCTAATAGTATTTCAACTACATAAAATATGCATCCAAGCTGAACTGAAATCTTATTTAAAAAAATTGTTAACAGATTTTATTTTCCTTAAAACCAGTCAAACTGATGTAATTTGGACATTTTGCACAGAAAACCGTTCCTGTTTAAAAAAATCTATTATTGCATTTTCTCCCCGATCCCCAAACGTCTATGCTGAGCGAGAGAAGCAGAGATGGAAAAAAAAAAAAAAAAACTTTACTGATGTCATCTAACATTAGATTGGAGCATTAATATCTACTCATGACATTCTGGTGGTCAAGGGTTTATTTAGCCTTCTAGGTAGTGCTGAGCTTTTTTAATTTTTTTTAACAACTAATTGAACTATGTCAGTTATTTGAATTAATTTTCATTCTGTTTTTTTCCTGAGCTCGATGTGCAGTTTCTGTAGAGATAAATCAGATCAAGCATGAACTGTGCGATGTAGTAAGGAGTTAAAGTTTCCAACATGCCAATATTGTGCATAGTTTTGTGCAGAAAACATGCGATTATGTGGATCGGATGGATGATGGTTTGCGTACTAACCTGACAATGGGGGATAGATATGATCAAAATGTAGGAATTGATACACCAGCTTTGACGGCAGGTTTGAAACCTGTTATCAAAGCGGCTATTGCAAGGGTAGTAGACCAGCATTCTCATTGGGATGAAATAGTACAAGCAGTGTTGAGAGTAGTCTAATTCAGTTTACTCTGCAGCTGTATGAGTGGTTAATGCTGCCACAGTGAAAGTCACTAACAGTGGGTTCGATGGCCAAGGAAAGATAAGGAAACAGGAAAGGGTAGCGAACCTATGGAACCTATGGTAGGGCACAGGGGGTTAGCTCCCGGTTTTGTGTGTGGGGCTATCGGACATAGGAAAAATGAGTGTTGGTGGTACTGGAACCTGGAAATGCCAGTATACAAGTCTTGAAGGCAGCCGGACAGGAACATTTTACATAGCAGTGCATGGCCTCCGTTCGATCAATAGTGGTTCATAGAGGTTACGTTTTTTTATGTGAAAGGAGCCGTAGGAGGTCACGTCTCACACAACTTTCTAATAGATACAGGCACTCAAATATCACTGATTCCTTAAGCTGAAAAGATTGTCTAAATTTACGACAGGGAAAAGTATCACATTCAGTGGGTTAACAGGGGCACCATCTAAGGCGATACAGCTATTACCTATGTCATTAAACCTAGGACCAATAACAATACCAGGATCATTTTACATGGCTACGGGAATAGAAACGATTTTGGGTTTGGATAATCTTTGCAAGGTGCCCGGGAGAATAGATTTTGAAAGTTACCAAATTAAAATTGGCAGTAAGAACGGCGAAAGCCGAACAATTGTTGTTTCAGGACCATCCAATCGCGGCAAAAGAGGCATGAGATTGTGGTCTACTCAAAAGTTGCAAGCCTGTTGTGGTTGAGGAAAGAACCAATGAAGCAATACCCTACTAAACCAGAGGCGGAGAAATCGGTGACAGAAGACCTTCCACTATTACTTGAATGTGGCATAGTGATCCGTGGACCAGCTCGATGTAACAGCCCTTTACACCCAGTGAAAAAGGACTAAAAATGAAGAATTACTGTGGATTTTCGCAGCATAAACATGCAGTGAAAAGCACACCGGTGGTAGCAGATTTGGCATCCATTCCCTCACTCAGAATGCTACAGTGTGTTATACATAAAAAAATGATTTTGGTCTGTGCCGGTGGCTGAGGAGTCACAACACTGGTTCGGGTTCTGTTGCCAGGGGGAGCAATATACGTGGGCAAGGGCGCCGATGGGATTTACAAATAGTCCCACTTGGTATCATTCTGCATTGAAACCATCATTAAAAGGGTGTCGATATGAAGGTTCTGTGTTAGTACAATACATAAATTATTTGTTATTAGCGTCAAAAGATGAACCTCATATGAGAGACCTCACCACATTGGTAGGCTATTTGGCAGAGCAGGTTCATAAAGCATCATATAAGAAAGCACAACTAGCAAAGCAAGAGGTAACATATTTGGGGGTTTCGATTTCTAAAGGCACGAAACACATTACCCGGAATCGGGTAGAAACAACACATTGTTTGGCATGGCCAAACACTCCTCACACACTCAGGAAAACTTTAGGAGTTTTGAATTTTGTTACACATTTTATTCTGCCATTCTCTGAAATTGCTGAGACACAGAGTTGACGAAAGGGGGGAAGGGCCGCCATGAAAGGATAGAGTGGAGTCAAGAGTGTGAGGCATTTGTCGAGCCTAAGTAGCAATTGTGTCAAGCGCCAGCATTGGGATTACCAAACCATTACCAAACAATTTTTTTTCATGAACAGGAAGGACATTTTAGCGCGGTGGTTATGCAAAATCATGGGGGTAGGGAAAGACCGGTAATGTACTGGAGTAAATCGCTGGACTCGGTGGGACGAGGAATTTCACCGTGCCTTGGGTCAGTACAGGCGACAGAAATTGTATTGCATAACACGGCTTCGATTACAAAATGGGTCCAAAAAAAAGTAGATTTTGTATGTTCCACATTCAGTAGCAACCATAGTGAACAGCACAAAAGCACAGCATGTTACTAGTACAAGATGGACAAAATGAGAGTTAACGTTAAATGGGAAAAATCTACAATTTCACAAGATTGGTGCTTTGAATCCAGCTTCGTTAATGCCATTGCCTGGGGAGGGTGAATCGCATACATGTGACCCAGATCAAATTACTCCAAAACCTAGGCCTGATTTGCAAGACAGTATTGGAATCGGGACAAGTATTGTATACAGATGGCTCTAGTTACATGACCACGGAAGGGAAGAGAGTAACGGGGTACGCTGTGTGTGATGAAAGGGGAATGGTGAAGGCTGGCCAACAGAGTTACAAGCATTGGCCGAGGCCTGTAGATTGTCGGAAGGGGAGAATTACAATATACACAGACTCGACATGCATTTGTGGTAGTTCATGATGTCGGTACATTGTGGTCACAACGGCGCATGTTAACAGCGAAGGGAACACCAATAAAAAAATGGACTGGAGGTTGAGGCATTATTAGAAGCATGTCAGTTACCCAGTAAATTAGTAGTGAAATGTGAAGCTCACAGTAGTCGTACAGATGAAATCGCCATAGGTAATCGTAGAGCAGACGAAATGGCTAAGGCGGCAGGCAGCCTTGGTGAGAGAAAGTGTTCAAGAACCACATGTAAATATTGTGAATACGAAGGCTGGGATTTTAAGTCTAAAAGATTTACAGCAGCAAACTAACAAGAAAAAAATGTGGGAGTGGTTAGTAGACACTGAAGGGTTGTGGTATAAACACTACCACTGGAAGACCCGTGGCTCCAAGCGGGATACAGGTGCCAAGTAGACACTGAAGGGTTGTGGTATAAACACTACCACTGGAAGACCCGTGGCTCCAAGCGGGATACAGGTGCCAAGTAGACACTGAAGGGTTGTGGTATAAACACTACCACTGGAAGACCCATGGCTCCAAGCGGGATACAGGTTACTCTTCCTGGAATATATCATGGACCAACCCATCAATCGGCAGTGAATATGTCCTCTCAGTTCAAGACGACATGGTGGGGAAAGGGCGTGTTAGGAACATTTCGGGACTGGGTTAAAAGTTGTGATATGTGCACAACATAATATTGCCTACTCCTACCCGACAGCAACCCCTGCCAGAAGGACCATTTTTTTAAAAATGTTTTTTATTTTACCTTTATTTAACCAGGCAAGTCAGTTAAGAACAAATTCTTATTTTCAATGACGGCCTAGGCCGAACTGCCTGTTCGGGGGCAGAACGACAGATTTGTACCTTGTCAGCTTGGGGGGTTGAACTTGCAACCTTCCGGTTACTAGTCCAACGCTCTAACCACTAGGCTACCCTGCCGCCCCTTACATCATTGCAGATAGACTTTATTGGGCCACTCCGTCGGATCAGGGGGAAGACCCATGCATGGTGGTGGTGGACAGATTTTCAAGATGGACAGAAGTATTTGCAACTTCCTCAGCTTCAGCGAACTTTGTGGCACAAACTTTGTTAAGGGAAGTGATACCGAGACGGGGCTTATTTCGGACATTAGATTCTGATCAAGGAACGCATTTCACTTCTAAAGTGCTACAAGTGGTACGTATAAGGCTTTGGGAATCTCCCATGCTTTTCATTGCCCGTATAGGCCGCAAGCGGCGGGGATTACCGGTATTAGTAAAGTCACAAATTAGGGATTTGGCAATAATGGGGAAATGTATGTTATCCTGCTGTTAGAAAATGACCCATGTGTTGCATCCCAGGTGAAATCAGCACACGAGGAGCAGGTCGCCAGGAAATAACCGAGAGCACAGGCTGACTCCTGGAGAGCGAGTGTGCATCAAGATCCACCAGGCGCGGGGTGCTGGGACGGTGTTGGTCAGGACCATGCACCCGCAGCGGTAAAGACCACAACCTCTCCTAGTTGGGTTCACACTTCTCACGTGAAACGATATCCCACAGCATAATGGGTGAGGTAGAAGTCGCCATGATAGTTGAAGCGGAGCTAAAGTGAGAGAGGAAGAGTCAACTGTAGACAAGCAGTTGGATTGGGTCTGGGAGCTAATTTTAACCGAAGTTTTGGTGTCTGTTGCTTTGATGGTTACTTAACCTTGTAAAGAAGGTAGTCAATCTATTAGCATAGAATGGGTTGCTAAATATGAAGACACGAGAATGCATTGGGGTAAAGTCGGTACTAACGCTACAGATACTAGACAGGTCACTCATCACAAAGGTATGGTGATATGGGTGGAGCCACTTGATAACAGAACTAGTACATTGGATGTAGATTGTTCTGAACGAGGTGTGGTTTTATTACAGACAGGAGTGTGGAAGGAACATAATAATACTGAGAGTTTTAAGAACAAAACTAGATTTTCTCTGTTGCCACAGATGGAAGTCATGTGCCAGGGTTCTAGATCAGCTGAAGCTCAGTCGATAACTAACTAATGTTACCAGAACTCAAAACATTTCAGGAGGTTTATAGCATTGCTGACGATGGAGTAGCAAAGGATAGTGAGGGGGGAAGTGCTCTCTCGTAAAGTGAGGTTTTATTCACCAGTAATGCCCTTTAGTACAGCAACTAGGGGAGTGAAGTGTCAGGGAAAGTTTTAGACACCAGTAGACCACGAACCTGGGGAAAGATAGTTTGTTGGGGTAATTATACTCTGGACAACATCCTAAGGGGGGAATATGGGAACCAAACTACTCTTACTGTTAAGTGTAAGGGGGAAGAAGATGCGTATGAGCAGATGAAGGCATACTTATAGACTCATTTAGGGGCAGAACTAGTGACAAAGACCAACATCCATCAGTGTAGGTGGAGGGGTCAAGGGTCAGACCTACAGAGTTTTAGTTGCAAATTCTGGCAGGACCGATATCAGTGCATTCTATGGAGTCCCCAAAACCAAGGCATTAATGGAGAGCAGAATTGGGAGAGCAGAATTTAATATGACTGGGGCGGAAGTTTGTGTGTCAAGTAAATTAAGGAAGTGGGTACTAGAGTCTCTGGGGAACGATAACTCCTCTATGTATATTGTTACAGGAAATAGCTCGTAGGAAAGGGAGGACAGCTAGTTGTGTACAATATAGGGACTATTATGAAGATGAATTGAACGTTACACATACCCAGATCATGGTGAAAGTAGTAGAGACAGTGTTGTCATTTCATACACTGTTGTCAACTTTTAGTATTGAGTTTGTCACAAAAGGCATAACACTTGAAAGAATAGCCACAGATCCCTGTATACAGGAGGCCACGGTTTGCTGTAATAATAGCGTCACATCTCCTGCAGAGTGTGATTAAGAAACATGTGACTCAGAGTTTTCGGCTGGATGCTGTCCGGCTGGATACTCTTCCAACGCCACTAATTTCTCCCCCATTTCTGACAGATAGTAAATACTTGACATACCTTGGGACCGAGTGACGGTAAACGCAAAGTGTCAGAAGGTGGCTGCTTATCAACCGTTGGGACCCAAATTCTACACCGTAACAAGGGTGTTCACAAACTGGTAGAGTGTAGATTGGCCTTGGGATGAGTACCTAACTTATGCACAGGAAAGTACTATCCACAGGTACCAACTGTAGCAGAACACATGAGGTCATTGGAGATGTTGGTGGCTAAGGACCAGGGAATGAACTGGGAGACAGGTAGGGAGTCTCTGAAAGGTTCAGTCCTAAGTGAAGCGAAGATAATCAAAGATACGGTGGAAGTTACAAGATTGTTATACTGCTATTATTGCATCAAATGGTTGTTTCATGCAACAGAAAAGGGAGTTGTTAAGATCACTCATCTCTGTGTGTGTTCTACTGAGGATGGGCCTCTGGGAGATAACACTAACAGGAGATTTACAATGTCTTTTGGGTGATAAAACCTATAGAGACCCCCATTCCAGTGCTTGAGTTAATGTTTCTGTTCTATATGGTACCAGGGAGAGAGAACTGTTTTTACAGTAGAGACTGTCTGCTGTGAATTATAAGTATCTTTCATACAAATCTTAACCTTGTGACCCATTCTTTACATCTGTTCATCATGTAGGTTGAAAGGGTGCAATTTTAGCTATAAAAAGGATCGTTGTACTTTTGTCTCTGGGCTCTCAACGAATCATCTGAGGGCGATTCGTCGACCAGCCATCATTATTGTAGGGCACTCAATCAATTCACTTTATATGTGTGCGTTGTATTGACCTGCTCCATTATTAATACGTGATTAGACTTAGTTTAAGTAGAACTCTGAGTTGTGTGATAAGTTTGTCTCCCCTCATTTGATAGTAAAGAAATGAACCACCACAAAGAGCAGGAGACAGATTCCAGGCAATCGCTATTCTCCCGGCAGTCGCTGTAGGGACAGTAACTGAAGGAGCAGTAGTAGTAGCAGTGAAGGATGCTATAGTAACAGCATAGAACTGGACTACGGCACAAATGATGGGTGTTGTGAGATATGTGTCAGGAGCAGTGTTAGTAATAGCAAGGGTTACTTTTTGATATTGTTGGGATATATTGTTGGGGCATTGATATTAAAACGACTACACAGTGTTGAGTTACCTCAAGATGAGGTCAAATTGATAAGGCTACCGCAAGTATATATCGGGTGGCTATGGAGGAAGATGGGGAGCAAAGTGAGAATGACATGGCTTGGGAACACCTCTTAGATCCTGTAGTCTGACTGGGAAGACTGGGAGAAAGCACGAGGAGGCTTTTTAGGGCTTTCATTTTTGCCAACCTCAGCAGAAAAGTATCCTGAAGGCATAGGCTAAGAGGGAGTGGGAATTGTCATGTTATCACATTTTGGGTTGTCATGCATTTATAATTCTGCCTATCTTAACACGTTATTAATGCGGTTGTTTTAAGTGCCTTTTTGTTGCTTTCTAAGTCTTGTGCCATCACTCTCTTGGGAACCAGAAGGAGAAAGTGGAGACACTAAAAGCAGCTCCAGCTGAAGTGTAGGAAGCCAACAGCTTCAGCTGGAATGGCATTCTGTTGTGATGGAATGGAAATAGAGTGTGCAGGTAGAACAGAGGCCATAAGGCTAACAGTGGATGTTAAATCATGTTTAATTTTTTTGTTCATGTTTATTATTATTTGTTCATTTATAAGTAATTTTCAAGTGTATGTGATGTTGAACAGTATGGAGTTAAAATGTTCGAAGCGGGGGACTGTTGGATTCAGGGTTAAACTTGGAACATTGCTAGCCAAGAGACTGGTTTTTATATCAGAATTGAAAGGTTATCTGTCGGAGCCAGGTGGCTTTGGAATGTGTTGGGTGGACGGGAGGAAGTTACAGGATTGCTATAGGGGATACGGATGGACATCTGTGGATTAGGTAAATGAAGGGTTGAGGTCAGGTCAGATCCCCTTAACCTTTTATAACTAGGGGGCGCTATTTTAATTTTTGGATGAAAAACATTCCCGTTTTAAACAAGATATTTTGTCACGAAAAGATGCTCGACTATGCATATAATTGACAGCTTTGGAAAGAAAACACTCTGACGTTTCCAAAACTACAAAGATATTGTCTGAGTGTTACAGAAAAAACCCAGATAAAAATCCAATCAGGAAGTGCCGCATTTTTTGAAACCGCCTCATGGCAATGACTCCTTATATGGCTGTGGAGGAGCTAGGAGTCAGCTTACGTTTTCCCCAAGGTGTCTGCAGCATTGTGACGTATTTGTAGGCATATCATTGGAAGATTGGCCATAAGAGACTACATCTACCAGGTGGTCGCTCGGTGTCCTCCGTCGCAATTATTGCGTAACTCCAGCTGCAGTATTTTTCCGTTTGCCTCTGATGAGAAACCCAACTGCCACGAATGAATTTTCATCGAATAGAATTGTGAAAAACACCTTGAGGATTGATTCTAAACAACGTTTGCCATGTTTCTGTCGATATTATGGAGCTAATTTGGGAAAAAGTTTGGCGTTGTAGTGACTGCATTTTTGTTTTTTTTCCTTAGCCAAATGTGATGAACAAAACGGAGCTCTCTCTCTTACACAAATAATATTTTTGGAAAAAATGAACATTTGCTATCTAACTAAGAGTCTCGTCATTGAAAACATCCGAAGTTCTTCAAAGTTAAATGATTTTATTTGAATGCTTTTCTTGTTTTTGTGAAAATGTTGCCTGCTGAATGCTAGGCTTAATGCTATGCTAGGCTATCAATACTCTTACACAAATGCTTGTGTAGCTTTGGTTGAAAAGCATATTTTGAAAATCTGAGATGACAGTGTTGTTAACAAAAGGCTAAGCTTGTGTTTCAATATATTTATTTAATTTCATTTGCGATTTTCATGAATAGGAAACGTTGCGTTATGGTAATGAGCTTGAGGCTATGATTATGCTCCGGATATGGGTTTGGAGTCTCAAGAAGTTAAGGGAGAAATTATGGTTTATTACCCCATTACTTCCTCTTCCTGTCGAACCATAATTGATGTAAGGATTGGAGAGAAGGAGGAGTGCCTAAATTGGAGTGTGTGAGATATATATATATATATATACACACACACACACACCCTTGTGGTGGTGGAAACGTGTTTCTTCTAATGCAGCTGTATTGATCCTCTGGGAATAATTAAACTTGGTAAAGCTTTCATAGTGTCCGTAGAGTTATTTACTCTGAGATTTAGAACCACACACACAAACACACCCTTCAAATTAGTGGACTCTATTTCAGCCACACCCATGGCTGACAGGTGTACAAAATTGAGCACACAGCCATGCATTCTCCATAGACAAACATTGGCAATAGAATGGCCCGTACTGAAGAGCA